>NC_140992.1:86906788-87164288 GCF_052327205.1 Somniosus microcephalus | reverse complement strand
CAAACAAATATTAATTTTGGATTTAGAATAACCTTTAGAATAAGAGAATCTGCAGTCAAAGCTAGTCATTTGATGGCAGTCCAAATAGTAGGTCAATCTAACCCTGGCTATTTGTTTGAGCTGAGTTTCTGACCCCATGCCTACTTCCACCTTTTGTATTATTGCATGTCTCCAACCCTGCCTCAGCCCACTGCAACCCTCATCCATGCTTTTGTTACCTTCAGACTCGAATTCCAATGCTCTCCTGGCCAGCTTCCCAATTTCCACCCTCCATAAACTTGAGCTCCTCCAAAATTTAGCTGCCCATATTCTAACTGGCACCAAGTCCCGTTCAACCATCACCCCTGTGCTCGCTGACCTACATTGGCTCCCACTCCACTAACACCTCAAATTTAAAATGCTCATCTTTGTGGTCAGATCCCTCCATGGCCCTGCCCTCCCTATCTCTGTAACCTCCTCCAGCCGTACAACCCTTGGTGAATTCTGTGTTCCTCCACCATTGATGGCCGTGCCTTCAGCTGTCTGCTCTGGAATTCCTGCCCTAAACATATCCACCTCTCTCTCTCCTCCCTTAAGACGCTCCTTAAAACCTACCTTTTTTGAGCAAGTTTTTGGTCACCTGCCCTAATATCTCCTGTTTTGGCTCGATATCAATTTTTGCCTGATTATGTTCCTGTGAAGCACCTTGGGATCTTTTACCAAATTAAAGATACTATGTAAATGCAAGTTGTTGTTGTTGGGATTCACCCTGGTTGTTGTGGAAGCACAGAAAAGTTTTGGGAGGCAAATTGGACTGGAACACCAATGTGTAATCGCAGGTTTCCCACAGCCTTGCACTTGTACTGTAATTTAGTGAGTAACTATTAACTTTTTGCTTGAACTCCTATGACCAAAGGATTGCATTGCGGGTAATGGAGAAAATTCACAAATAGAAAAAGCACTTTTATTCTGTGCTGACATTGTTGATTGACATAGAAATTTGAGCTGTTCTTGGGTATACAGGGTTCTGTTTTAGATGTTAGTAACTCTTGTGCTGATGTTCCTGTCAGAATCTTGTGGATGACTGATCATGCGGCCATATATGTTTGATATTGTAAAGACTTAACTCTGGTGCATTATATGTCAAAGTACATTCACTTGTATACCAGGATGTTGCCAGACTCTCAACACTGCCACCAAATTTGGATGCCCCAATATTTAATGTCACATAGCATTTTCCACAGTAAACCTCAGAGAAATGCTAATTGTCTAGTGTTCAGTTTTTCTGAAATGGATTTAATCTTACTCCTGATATGGAGCTAAGCTCAAAGACCTATGTCTCTCACGCATCTTTACCCTAAGCCTTAATTTGTCTGGGTTAAAGCAATCATGCTTGGCGATGATGTATTTTGTACTACACTGTTTAACCAATTTTGATTGACTATAATTGCTTTCACGTGATCCTGAAACCATATGCATAGCATATGTTGTTCAGACTCCCATCTGAATTTATCTACATTCAAATAATATATAGAGCATTTGCATTCAAGAAAAAAGGAATTTTACTCATTCATAAATCAACAACAACAACAACTTGCATTTATGTAGCATCTTTAACATAGTAAAAGGTCCCAAGGTGTCTCACAGGAGCGTTATCAAACAAAATTTGACACCGAGCCACATGAGATATTGGGCTGGATTTTGACAATGGGGAGCTTTTGGAGGCCAGACTCCTACTTGTCAGGTTTTAGTCCCACCTCCATCGAATTGTGGTCAACCAACGCTATTTTCTCTTGATTGACCTTGTTAAGCCCGCCCAGGTGATGTCAGCGAGTGATGTTTCATCTGTGAAGCTGTCAAACACTGACAATCTGTCCTGTAAGTTCAGTCCTGTCACTCAGGCTAAGTTAGAGAGCTCTCCTGAGCAGAAAGCAGAAGGCTGCAACTTTTGACAGTTCAGCAGCCATTCTGCTTTCTGTGCCGGTGAGCTGAGGGACTCCCGAGACCTGAAGGGAGGAAGCCTGCAGGAAGAAGTAAGGTAAATAAAACTTATTAACACACTTTGCACACACCTCACACACTTACCTCTGCACACATGCACCCATCACTTACCTGAACAGCGCCGACCTGTATGGCTGCTGTTTTACGAGCTCCTCCCCAACTGGTATTTTAATGTTGTATTTAATTTATTTATTTGTATTTAATGTATTTAATATTGTATTTTAATATATCATACTGTTAGTTTTTAGTATTCTGCTGTTTAGTATTTAGCACTCTAGTTTTAGTATTAGTAATTTAGTTGTTTTTTAAAAAATATTCTACTGTTTAACTGACCTGTATGGCTGCTGTTTTATGAGCTCCCCAACTGGTATTTTAATGTTGTATTTAATGTTGTATTTTAATATATCGTACTGTTAGTTTTTTAGTATTCTACTGTTTAGTATTTAGCATTCTAGTTTTAGTATTAGTAGTTTAGTTGGTTTTTTAAAAATATTCTACTGTTTAACCGACCTGTATGGCTTATGAGGGTAGCCGCTGTTTTACGAGCTCGTCCACAACTTTCCACTTTATTTATTATTTTATTGTTATTGTTAAACAATTTTGTAAGTACTGTTTCTTCACTTATCCGCTACGACCGTCAATCACTTCTGGACATAAGATCGTCCGGAGATATAGGACCTACCGCCGATTTTTCGAACTGGGATTCTGCTGCTACTACCATCTACCCTCCCACCTGCTTACCTGACTTCATTCCTGTGATCAGGAAGCGACGACGGCGCAAGCGGGGCAGACGAGCAGGTGCATTAGTGAAGCTGAGGCGACGTGAACACCACCCCCCCTTCCGAGTATTCTCCTGGCGAATGTGCAGTCACTGGACAATAAGCTGGACAAACTCAGAGGGAGGCTCACCTTCCAGCGAGACATTAAGAACTGCAATGTCTTGATTTTTACTGAGACTTGGCTTGATCCATCGACACCAGCTTCAGCCATTCAACCAGAGGGATTCAACATTCACCGGCTAGACCGAACAAAGGACTCGGGGGAAAAATAGAGGGGGTGGAGTATGCTTTATGATCAACAATTCTTGGTGTTCTGACGTGGAACTACTTACATCTTCTTGTTCACCCGATCTTGAACACCTGATGATCAAATGCTGACCCTTCTACCTCCCGAGAGAGTTCTCATCCGTGATCATTACAGCGGTGTATATTCCACCACAGGCCGACGCAAATAGGGCACTAAACGAGCTGTATGGGACCATTAGCAGGCTTGAAACTTCCCATCCAGAGGCTGCATTCATTGTGGCTGGCGATTTCAACAAAGCCAATCTGAAGAAAGTACTGCCTAAGTACCATCAGCATATCACCTGCCCAACGCGAACCAAGAACACACTAGATCACGTTTACACTCCATTCCGGGATGGATACAAGGCCCTCCCCCGCCCTCCCTTCGGCAAATCAGATCATGACTCCATCCTGCTGCTACCCACCTATAGGCAGAAACTAAAACGGGAAAAGCCTGTGATGAGATCTCTACAACACTGGTCGGATCAATCAGACGCTATGTTACAAGACTGTTTTGATTCCACTGACTGGGATATGTTTCGGAATGCCTCGGACAATGACATCAACACATATACAGATTCAGTCATTAGTTTCATAAACAAGTGCATAGACGACGTTGTTCCGAGGATTGTTGTACGAACATTTCCCAACCAGAAACCATGGGTAAATGGCAATATCCGTGCTATGCTAAAAGCACGGTCCATCGCATTCAACTCTGGGGACATGGATGAGTACAAGAAGTCAAGGTACGACCTCAGAAAAACCATCAAAAATGCAAAAAGACAATACATGGACAAAGTGGAGTCACACTATCATAGCTCAGATTCGCGAAGGATGTGGAGTGGACTACAATCTATTACAGACTACAAAGGGAAACCCAACTGTGTCATGTCCAGCAATGCCTCTCTCCCGGATGAGCTTAACACTTTTTATGCCCGGTTTGAGGCCAACAACAACTGGCCTGTTACAAGGGCACCCGCGGCTCAGGACGACCGGGTCCTTCTCAATCTCCGTGGCTGACGTGAGCAAGACCTTTAAGAGAGTGAACACCCACAAAGCACCCGGTCCAGATGGAATCCCTGGGCGTGTCCTTAGAGCATGCGCTGACCAGCTGGCAGCCGTGTTTACGGATATATTCAACCGTTCACTGTACCAGTCTGTAGTCCCCACCTGCTTCAAGATGACATCGGTTATTCCAGTCCCCAAAAAAACAAAAGTAACCTGTTTAAACGACTACCGCCCCACAGCACTCACTTCTGTCATCATGAAGTGCTTTGAGAGGCTGGTCAAAACCCACATCAACTCGTTACTACCTGACACACTGGACCCACTCCAATTTGCCTACCGCCCAAACAGATCTAGGGATGATGCCATCGCCACTGTACTGCACACTGCCTTATCACACCTGGATAAGAGGAACACCTATGTGAGAATGTTGTTCATTGATTATAGTTCAGCATTCAATACCATTATCCCCTCCAAGCTTGTCAACAAGCTCAGTGAGCTAGGATTTAACACCTCCCTATGCAACTGGATCCTGGACTTGCTGACGGGAAGACCCCAGGTGGTGAAAATAGGCAGAAACAACACCTCCACACTGATCCTGAACACGGGAGCTCCCCAGGGTTGTGTGCTCAGCCCCCTTCTGTACTCCCTGTTTACTCACGACTGCGTGGCCACGCACAACTTCAACTCCATCATCAAGTTTGCTGATGACACTACCGTTGTAGGCCTGATCACAGATGGCGATGATACAGGCTACAGGGAGGAGGTAAGAGCCCTAGGAGAATGGTGCAAGTACAACAACCTCTCCCTCAACATCAGCAAAACAAAGGAGATGATCGTGGATTACAGGAAGTGGCAGGGGAGGGACACACCCCAATCTACATCGAAGGGGCTGAGGTGGAGAGGGTCAGCAGCTTCAAATTCCTGGGTGTATTCATTATGGAGGACTTAACGTGGTCCCATCATATCGACGTTGTAACCAAGAAGGCATGCCAACGCCTGTTCTTCCTCAGGAGACTGAAGAAATTTGGAATGGCCCCCCAGATTCTCACCAACTTCTACCGGTGCACCATCAAGAATATCCTGTCCGGCTGCATCACTACCTGGTATGGCAACTGCACCGCCACAGACCGCAAGGCTCTACAGATGGTAGTGAAAGCTGCACAACACACTATAGGAATTAAACTACCTGCTGTGCAGGATATCTACCCCGAGAGGTGCCGGGGGAAGGCCCTGAGAATCATTAAAGACGCGAGTCACCCCAGCCACAACCTCTTCGCCCTGCTCCCGTCCGGTAAGAGATACCGAAGCATACGGTCTCGTACCAACAGGTTTCGAAACAGCTTCTACCCCCAGGCCATAAGACTAATGAACGATTAATTTATTATTATTTATTACTGTTGTTTTATTTATTAATACTGTCTTTCTATTAGTATTTCTATTAGTATTTTTATCATTGTTATGCCATATTTATTCCAATGTTGGGAGGACTCAAAAATCAACATTTCATTGTGCAGTACACACGTCTGCTGCATATATGACAAATAAAATTGAATTGAATTGAAACACCGGACATCTCGGCCCCTTCGACCCCCGCAGACCGACAGCCCGCCTCACTGACCCTGGCGAGGTTCTGAGCCGTCGGGAAGCCCACACTTCAGGGCTCAAAATAGAAATTCTCCAAAAAACTGCCTGTTAACAGGCAGTTAATTGGCACTAATCCCCTTCCTACCTCGGAGACGGGACCCGGCACAGGTCGGGTATCCACCTCCTGGGAAGATGACACGGAGGTGGGTTGGGGGCGGGATGGTACCTGCCCCCAGATTCTGCCATTTTCCCAGCAGTCCTGCCTCCAAACCCACCTCCCCAGGGCTGGCAAAATCGCTCCCATTAGGACAGGAGACCAAAAGCTTGGCCATAGAGGTAGGTTTAAAGGAGCGTCTCAAAGGAGAGAGAGAGAAAGCGTATGGAGGCATTGACAAACCGGGAGCCAATGTAGGTCAGTGAGCACAGGGTGATGGATGAATAAGACTTGGTGTGAGTTAGGATACAGGCAGCAGAGTTTTAGATTACCTCAAGTTTACGGAGGGTGCAAGGTGGGAGGCCGGCCAGGAGAGCTTTGTAAACTATTTTAAAATTGATCAATCCAATGCCACTGGTCTCCTTCCTGGTTATTAGAATCTACAAACATTTTCTATGCTACCCAGAAACCATTTAGTCTGCGCAGTCCATTCTTTGACTATGAATGAAATCCTAGTCAAGGGCGATCAAGTCCATGACCATTTGTCCATCATTGGTCATCATTGAATCTGATCTGACATTTTCTATCCCTTTCACCCAAGGAGGAGCAGCTTTACATAATGTTTACAGCCTAGAAAATGCCATTTGTTCCAATAGGTCTAATCTCCTCCCAGTTAACTTCATCTCACCCTATCAACATATCCTTCTAAGCCTAATTTATTTTTTATTGTGTACCTTTTCTACAGCGAAGGGACCTTATTGAGGACTACAAGTAATTTAACTCTAAAACTGACCATCCTGAATCCTTGATTTATCCCCCCCACCCGCCCCAGTTTAAGCTCGTATGCATGTCGTGGACTATTACTTAGCTGAGAGGCTAGATGTCCTGTTTCCATTATTTTATATAACAGGACATCTATCCTCTCAGCTAAGTAATAGCCCATGACATGCATAAGAGTTTATGGCCTAGAAATTGGGTATAGCCCCGCTTGAGGCGTTAGAACTGGCGCTGCGCAAAGTTTATAGCCAGACGAAACTTATCGCTGCCTGGCGAGATATTGGGTTGCATCGCCCCCAAAGGGGATTGAGGCGCTAACTCAGACATTGCACGGGGCTCCTAAGGCGCAAAAGTTCAGGCGCTACCCCATATCGGCGCGGACGGGCGCAGCGCAGGTGATCTCAATTACCGGAGACCACGAGACTTCCAGGCGCCGGCCGGCTCTTAAAGGGGTGGGTCAGTCAGCCTGAGCTGCTACACTCAACGCCCTGTAGGCCTCAGAATCGGCGCTCGCCCTTCACTGGCGCAGGAAACTTGGTGAGGATGGAGAAGGTGAGACAGAGAGCAGAGCGCTTCAGCACTGAGGCTCTGGACGAGTTGGTGTCTGCAGTTGAGCGCTGTCGAGATATTCTGTATCCTGACAATGGCAAGAGGCCGAATCAAAAGGCTTACCGGTGATCTTGGAGGGAGGTGTCTCAGAGGGTCAACTCCAACAGCATGGCGACCAGGACCCCTGTTCAGTGCAGGAAGAAATTCAACGACCTCACTCGGGTCGTTAGGGTGAGTGTTGGTTATGCAAATTTCTGATTCCCTCCATCTGCACCTAACTTCGAGGACCCTGTTGCCATGATGCCCCAATGGCCATCTGTCAGCAAGCACCCATGGCCCTTTCTGGGCACACACATGGACATTTCACTCAAGGCCACATGTAAGGGCTCTTGCACCATGGGGGGCATGAGATGATCTCTCAAGGCATCATGTAAGGGCTCTTGCACCATGCGGGGCATGAGATGATCTCTCAAGGCATCATGTAAGGGCTCTTGCACCATGGGGGGCATCAGATGATCTCTCAAGGCATCATGTTACAGAACTTCCCCTTTCCCCTGCAATCCAAGCTGGCGACGATGCGAAAGGAGCAGCGTCGAACCGGTGGCGGACCTCCACAAGTGGTCACTCTCACGGATCTCGAGGAGAGAGTGCACCAGATTCTTGGAGGATGTCTGTCTGGTCCTGTTACCACTGCAGCTGCCGACCCCATTCTCGACAGCGAGGGTAAGGCTCTCACCTTTTGCAGCTGTCTCCTTCCACTTGGTCCCCCCGCCAGCATGCTTCCTCAGTGTGCCGCAATGTGCCATGCCTTTCCGCCAACCTGTCCTTTTGCTAAAGCCACTCTTCCACCTCCCTGCTTTCAGATGATGCATCACCAACTGGGGCTCCACGCCCTGAAGCTGCCAGTGCCTCCGGAGGCGAGGATCAGGAGGAAGCCGGACCATCCGTTCCAATCTCAGGGGAGCATAGACATGTACAGACTGGGGATAGTAGTTCCCTGGAGGGGAGGGGAGGGGGCTCTGAGGATCAGGCAGTTGCCGGACCAAGCGGCATGCAGCAACGCAAGGGGGGTAGGCAAGTTCGGCCACCGTCTCCCCGGAGGGAAAGGCAGGTAGTGATGACTGCTGCACAGAGTGCAGACGAGGTGCGTCGCCTGGCTGAAATGAGCACCCAGGCCCGGCTCAGGCACACTGAGCTGATGGCTGCAGTGGGGAGGATGCTTCAGTCAATAGATACACTGGCAAAGAGTGTGTTGGACTTCAGGGCAACAATGGAGAGGACTCTCCAGGGCTTCGGGGCAACAATGGACAGGACTCTCCAGGGCTTCAGGGCAACAATGGCGAGGTCTGTCGAGGGCTTTGGGCCATCAATGGAGAGGACTGTTCAGGGCTTCGAGGCCGCTATGGAAAGGACTGTTCAGGGCTTCGGACAATCCCTGGAAAGGTCTGTGCAGGGCTTGTCCGAGGCAGTGGAGCGGTCAGCACCGGCCTTGTCCGAAGCAATGGAAAGAACTGTCAAGGGCTTCTCCGAAGCACTGGCACCTGGCTCACAGGTCCTCACTGCTGCCACGCAGTCACTTGCCGGCCTCGTCCACACCCAGATTGAGGCAACGCGAACTCTCACTGCAGCCACCCTATCTGCATCAGCTAGGATCACCCCGGGCCCTTCCAGTCCCATACAAGGCCAGGAATCAGTGGAGCATGCGATTGTGGCGGCTGAGCCGAGCCGGTCACCTCAGAGAGCCAGTGTCTCGTCCGACAATGGTGCAGGTGTCCTCTCTCGGCAGGTGACCATTCCATATGCCAGCGCTGACACGTCTGCAGTGCAGCTGCCACCACCTGCAGGGCACTCTGCTTCCAGCCATGCTCAGATCAAGCATCCTGCGTCCGCACCCTCCAAGCCCAGAGGTCGGCCAGGCCGTCCCTCAGGGGCTTCTGCGCTTCCAGACAGTCAGCAGGCGTCCCCCAGCCTTCACCCCACCACTGGGGTTCAATTACGTAGGAGCAGCAGGGAGGGAAGGGGCCGAGCGCGAAAGAGAAGTCGTTCTCCATCAAGGGGCCAGCAGTAGAGGGAGGTGCTGAGACGTTTCTTTGGCCAAAATCAAGGAGACCCTCACCTGTTGGAATTGTTGGAAATAGTTTGTTTAGTTTGGCGGCTTTGCCGAAGAGTTAACTGTTATTTTGTTAGTTATGGTTTCTGTTGACATGACGTCGTTTTGCTGTAATGAAAGACTTTTGTGACAATAAAGAGAAGTTTAAATGTGCTATGGTGTACGTGACTAATTACAGTGATGCTGGCCTTCAGAGGCTTTGAAGCATCCAAAGTGCGCAGCAGTTAAGACACACATCATTCCGCCAGAGGGGCCTCGATACGAGTCCTCATGAGCCTGTGACGGATGGCCCTTCCACTTTCAGGAGCCCTTCCATCTTCCTCCTCCTCCTCGTCCGCATGCTCCTCCTCGTCCTCCTCCTCCGCCTGCTACTCCAGGGTCAGAGGGAAGGTGATGAATTGACGCCTTCGCCTATAAAGGGCAGCTGTAACTTGCCGGATGCAGCAGTGGACTGCAACCTGAGAGATATTCGCAATGTCCCCAATGGCTCACTGAAAGGATCCGTTGCCATAAAAATTGAGGCCAACAGTCAGTTTAGCGGCCACCGACAGAGAGGTCAACAGCACGCAAAGACTTTCAGTGAAATTAATAATAATGCGACTATAGTGAATGACTGTGCTGCTCTCGGTGTTGTGTCCTACAAGGGGATGAAACGTGGGCAGAACAGAAATGCAGAGCAATCGGAGGATGGAACTTTTAATTGTAAACGCCGTGGTTACCAGCACCAGTCAAGACAATGCCCAGCGTTTGGGAAAATGTGCACAAAATGTAATGGAAAGAATCACTTTGCCAAACAATGCTTTTCAAAAGTAAAAACAAAGAAAGGGCAACAAGTCAATGTGATTGAGGACACTGATTTAAGTGAGACATTTTTTGTAGGAATGGTGTCATGTGACAATATCGAAACGGATACAGAAAATGTGCAGCCCTCAGAAATGGACAATGCTGAACATAAAGTTAATGCAGTAAAAGAGGACAAATGGATAATGCCACTGCAGGCAAATGGAGCATTAGTTACATTGAAACTAGACACTGGGGCAAAAGCAAACTTAATCAGTATGTGTGACATTAAAAATATGAAAGAAAAGCCCAAAATACAAAATAAGTCAGTACTGCTGAAGAACTATAATGGACAGAAAATAGATAGCTTAAGTGTATGCAGACTTAAAGTGACAGTTAAAGACAAAGTGCATCATCTCATGTTTTCTGTTGTGGCTGAAGGACTTGATTCACTACTAGGTGACAAAGCTTGTGAGGACTTAGAACTGGTCAAGAGAATCTACCGTATAAACTGTGCCATAAGCAGACCAGATGACTCAGTGGATTCTGTAGTGAGTAATTTCCAGGATGTGTTCAAAGGATTTGGAGTTCTACCATTCACTTACAAGATCTAGCTAAAGGAGGATGCTCAGCCAGTGGTACATGCTCCACGAAGAGTTCCAGCACCCCTGTGTGACCGGCTCAAGAATGAACTGGACAGAATGACCACACTAGGAGTCATCAGGAAAGTCGAAGAGCCAACAGACTGGGTTAACTCCATGGTATTTGTAAAGAAAAAGAACAATGATCTAAGAATATGCATGGATCCAAAGGACTTAAATGCAAACATAAAACGTGAACACTACCAGATTCCCAAGCGAGAAGAAATCACCAGTGAAATGTCAGGTGCCAGATACTTCACAAAGCTCGATGCCTCACAAGGATTTTGGCAACTAAAACTGGATGAAGAGAGCACCAAATACTGTACCTTCAACACACCATTTGGCAGGTATTGTTTCCTCAGAATGTCTTTCGGGATAATATCTGCATCTGAAATCTTTCATAGAGCGATGGAACACATAATTGAAGGTCTGGAAGGAGTCTGGGTCTATGTTGATGACATCATCATCTGGGGCTCCACACTGAAAGAACACAATGAGCGACTGACTAAAGTGCTACAGAGAGCATACGCCGGAATGGACTGAAGCTCAACAAAGCCAAGTGTCAGTTTGGCATCCAGGAAGTCACTTTCCTAGGAGATATTCCATCTGGTAAAGGAATAGAGCCAGATATGGAAAAAGTAAACGCCATACTCAAAATGCCCCGACCCACTGACAAAAAAGGAGTACTAAGCATCATGGGGATGATAAACTTCATTGGAAAGTTCATTCCTAACTTGTCAGCCAAGACAACCTGTCTGCGAGACCTGCTACATAAAACAAATGAGTTTGCATGGACAGAAAGACATGAACAAGAGTGGATGAACCTCAAAACAGTGCTGACAACCCCACACCTGTACTCACTTTCTTTGACCCAACAAAGAGAACCAAAGTATCAATGGATGCATCAAAGGATGGCCTAGGCGCGGTCTTGCTACAAGCAGAGGGTGAAGATTGGAAGCCTGTTGCCTATGCCTCCAGGTCTATGACTGACATTGAGTGTCGATACGCCCAGATTGAAAAGGAATGTCTAGGCTTGGTAGTTGGACTAGAAAAGTTTCATGGCTACATATATGGACTTCCCACCTTCACAGTTGAGACAGGCCACAGCCCACTGGTTGCCATCATTAAAAAAAAATCTGAATGAGATGTCTCCAAGGATTCAACAACTCATGATGAAGCTGCAAAGATATGACGTTGAACTGATCTACACACCAGGCAAATACATAGTGTTAGCAGATGCACTATCCCGAGCACCCACAATGAGTCATGTGAGCTCTACTGAAGAAGATGTGGATGTTCATGTGAGTATGGTCACTGCTGCGCTGCCCGTGTCAGACACAAAATCAAAGCAAATAGCAGAAGAAACAGTAAAAGATACAGTGTTACAAACAGTAATAGAGAACATTCATCATTGTTGGCCAAAAGGTTCCTGTCCAAAATACTATCCCATAAGGTCAGAGTTGAGTTTCGTAAGTGGACTATTGCTAAAACAGAACAGAATAGTCATTCCACATGCTTTACATCAAGACATGCTCAAAAGGATTCATGAGGGACACCTCGGAATTGAAAAATGCAAAAGGAGAGCAAGAGACACTGGCCTAGAAATTGAGTGCCCTTAGCGCCGATTTTGCGGCACTAGAGGACCTAGCGCTGCATTTGGCGCCGGCGCCAAAATTGCCTGGGGCCCTTACGCCGCGGTAGACCGGTAGCGCTGCGCCGGCACCGATGACGTCATCGGTGTGCGCAGTGTCCCGGTTGCCATGCCGACGGGCCCCAGCGCCGAAATTCAGTTGCGGCCGCCTCGCCCGTGACAGCCGCAACTAAGACTCTGGCAACAGAGTCTTACGAGTCTTTGCGCCGGCGCATTAAAGGCCCCGCGGCGGCCGGCCGCTTTCCCGCCGGCCGCCTGGCCGCAGCTCCCTCCCCGGACTTCCCCCCCCTCTCCCCCCGGAACAGAAGCAAGCCCGGCACTTGTGCGAGGTGCCGGGCTCATTTTTTAAAAGATTTTCGTGGGCCGCGATCGGGTGCAGGCAGCTCCTCCTTAAGGGAAGGAGGAGGCCTGCACTTCCCGAGCCTGCCGCACCGCATCGGGTGCCGCAGCGCCGGAATTGCGGCGCGAAACGGCAGTTAGCGCCGATTTACCGCCGCAAAGACCCTTCAGTAGCGCCGGCAGCCGTTTGGGCGCGGCCCTGCTGAATTTTTGGCGCGCGCAGGGGGACTTAGCGCCAGCACTAACTTCCGGCGCTAAAGCCCTGGCTAAGCCAAAACTCAATTTCTAGGCCACTGTTTCTTGGCCTGGCATAAATAAGGACATTGAGAACATGATAGGCAAATGTGAGACATGTCAGAAACACCAAAACAAATAAACAAAGGAACCAATGATAGCTGACTTACCAATAGTACCATGGCAAAAGGTTGGTATGGACCTCTTTCATTTGAATGGTAAAGAATATCTAATAGTGATTGACTACTATTCTAACTATCCTGAGATGGCGCTGCTCTCAAGCACCACAGCAAGCAGTGTCATAATGCATGTGAAATCCATCTTCGCCAGACATGGAATTCCTAGGATTGCCGTTAGCGACAATGGTCCGTGCTTCAACTGTAAGGAGTGGCAATTTGCAGCACATTATGACTTTCAGCACATCACATCCAGTCCTTTGTATGCTCAGTCAAATGGTAAGGCAGAGAAAGGTGTTCAAGTTCTCAAGCAGCTACTGAAGAAAGCGACAGAAAGCAAGTCTGATCCTTATCTCGCCCTGCTGAGCTACCAAGCCTCACCTTTAGACTGTGGTTCTTCACCTGCTGAACTACTAATGGGTCGCAGGTTGCGCACCACGCTGCCCTGCTGTGCAAATGAGAAGCAAAGTAAGGAACTGAGACAGAGACTTCAACTGCTAAAGCTGAACAGAAATCATACTGTGACAAGTCATCCAAACCTCTAAAACCATTGACAAGGGATGATGTTGTCAGGATTGAGGATCCAGATGCATGGAACAGGAAAGCTACATTTCTTGAGGAAGTACGACCAAGGTCATACACTGTTAGAACTGAGGAAGGACAGATTCTCAGGAGGAACCGCCATTCCCTCCTAAAAACACAAGAGACTATACAAGAGCAAATCAATGACAATGCAACTGAATCTTGTCAATTACCTCCAGAACATTCTCATGAAAACACATCAGACTTACCCGTGCTGAGAAGATCCACACGTGAAGTAAAAAAGCCTGATAGACTTAATCTTTGAGTATAAAGTGAAGCTTTGAAAATGTGTTGACTGTTGTGAAAATGTTTATGTTTATAGAGCACTAACAAAAGTGTTATTGATATCATCTTTATCGTTTTTCTTGAAAGTTGATTAATATTGATTATGTTTAACCTCAAAGAAAGGGGGATGTAATGATCAATAACATGTCATTCTAGAGTGGTACACTAGATGGAGCCGTAGAGCTGTATTGCTATGTATATAGTTGTGTGTGTTTAAGACTACACTACCCACGATGCACTAGGCTACCCAGAAGGCAGTAGCCAAGATGGCTGCCTGCACACAGAAGTACACATGCTGAATCTCTACAGATGCTGTACCTAGAGAACATGTACTGAATAAATGACTAGTTAGAAGCTAGCTGTTCATAATAAGAATGTCTAGTTATTAATGAAAATAACACCCCCCAGTAGCTCTCTCTCTTCCCCCCAGTCGCTCTCTCTCTTCCCCCAGTCGCTCGCTCTCTTCCCCCCCCAGTCGCTCTCTCTCTTCCCCCCCAGTCGCTCTCTCTCTTCCCCCCCAGTCGCTCTCTCTCTTCCCCCCCAGTCGCTCTCTCTCTTCCCCCCCAGTCGCTCTCTCTCTTCCCCCCCAGTCGCTCTCTCTCTTCCCCCCCAGTCGCTCTCTCTCTTCCCCCCCAGTCGCTCTCTCTCTTCCCCCCCAGTCGCTCTCTCTTCCCCCCCAGTCGCTCTCTCTCTTCCCCCCAGTTGCTCTCTTCCCCCCAGTCGCTCTCTCTCTTCCCCCCAGTCGCTCTCTCTCTTCCCCCCAGTCGCTCTCTCTCTTCCCCCCAGTCGCTCTCTCTCTTCCCCCCGTCGCTCTCTCTCTTCCCCCCAGTCGCTCTCTCTCTTCCCCCAGTCGCTCTCTCTCTTCCCCCCCAGTCGCTTTCTCTCTTCCCCCCCCGTCGCTCTCTCTCTTCCATCCAGTCGCTCTCTCTCTTCCCCCCCCCAGTCGCTCTCTCTCTTCCCCCCAGTCGCTCTCCCTCTTCCCCCCAGTCGCTCTCCCTCTTCCCCCAGTCGCTCTCCCTCTTCCCCCCAGTCGCTCTCTCTTCCCCCCAGTCGCTCTCTCTTCCCCCCAGTCGCTCTCTCTCTTCCCCCGTCGCTCTCTCTCTTCCCCCAGTCGCTCTCTCTCTTCCCCCCAGTCGCTCTCTCTCTTCCCCCAGTCGCTCTCTCTCTTCCCCCCAGTCGCTCTCTCTCTTCCCCCCCAGTCGCTCTCTCTCTTCCCCCGTCGCTCTCTCTCTTTCCCCCAGTCGCTCTCTCTCTTCCCCCCCAGTCGCTCTCTCTCTTCCCCCCAGTCGCTCTCGCTCTTCCCCCCCAGTCGCTCTCTCTTTTCCATCCAGTCGCTCTCTCTTTTCCCCCCCCAGTCGCTCTCCCTCTTCCCCCCGTCGCTCTCCCTCTTCCCTCCAGTCGCTCTCTCTTCCCCCCCGTCGCTCTCTCTCTTCCCCCCAGTCGCGCTCTCTCTTCCCCCCAGTCGCGCTCTCTCTTCCCCCAGTCGCTCTCTCTCTTCCCCCCAGTCGCTCTCTCTCTTCCCCCCAGTCGCTCCCTCTCTTCCCCCCAGTCGCTCTCTCTCTTCCCCCCAGTCGCTCTCTCTCTTCCCCCCCCCCCAGTCGCTCTCTCTCTTGCCCCCAGTCGCTCTCTCTCTCTCTTCCAACAACAACATGCCCTCAAAAATCCCTCAGCACCGCCGGGCACTTCAGCTAGTATATATATAAACCACTGGAAGATGTCTAAGAGTGGGACAGACTTCCCTCCCTTTTTAAAACCCCATCAGACAGCCTTACTGGGGTTAGGAGCAAATGGTAGAAAATTGAGGGTGACTACCACATTTTAGCCTTGAATGGATGTAGAATAGGTAATTTTTCAAGTCCATACAGGCAGCGAGGAGCCTCACATGTTTAGCAGCACATATTGGAAATTCAAATGCGTGTGGCACATGATTTTCAGATTACAATAAAATGTTTATTGTGTTTTAAAATAAGACTTTATAATACGTTCTGTTAGTTTTGCTCTGTGACATTCCTTGGCTTTGCTCTTTTTATGTAAGTAAGTTGCTTAGTAGCACCAGTACATGGATTACCACTGCTCTGGCACATGTACCGCATGGGCCTCACATAAACAGGATCTTTACTGTAGATGGAGTATAATGTGGGATAATGCGAGGTTATCCACTTTGGCAGGAAGAGTAAAAAGGCAAATTATTATTTGAATGAAGAGAGACTACAGAATGTGGCGGTACAGAGGGATCTGGGGGTCCTCGTACATGAAACACAAAGTTAGCATGCAGGTACAGCAAATAATTAGGAAGGCAAATGGAATGTTGGCCCTTATTGCAAGGGGGATGGAATATAAAAGTAGGGAAGCCTTGCTACAACTATACAGGGCGCTGGTGAGACCAAATCTGGAGTACTGCATTCAGTTTTGGTCTCCTTATTTAAGGAGGGATGTACTTGCATTGAAGGCAGATCAGAGAAGGTTCACAGAATCACAGAAACCCCACAGTGCAGATAGAGGCCATTTCGGCCCATTGAGCCTGCACCGACACATATCCCACCCGATCCCCGTAACCCCTACACCAACACATATCCCACCCTATCCCCGTATTTAATCCCCCTAACACTAAGGGTCAATTTATCATAGCCAATCATCCTAATCCGCACATCTTTGGGCTGTGGGAGGAAACCGGAGCACCCGGAGGAAACCCACGCAAACACGGGGGGAATGTGCAAACTCCACACAGACAGTCACCCGAGGCCGGATTCGAACCCGGGTCCCTGGCGCTGTGAGGCAACAGTGCTAACCACTATGCCACCGTGCTGCTATGTTGATTCCTGAGATGAAGGGGTTGTCTTATGAAGAAAGGTTGGGCCTATACTCTGGAGTTTAGAAGAATGAGAGGTGATCTTATTGAAACATAGAAGATTCTGAGGGGGTTGGACAGGGTAGATGCTGAGAGGATGTTTCCCCTCGTGGGAATCTAGGACTAGGGGGCATAGTTTCAGAATAAGGGGTCATCCATTTAAAACGGAGATGAGGAGGAATTTCTCCTCCTCAGAGGGTCGTGAATCTTTGGAATTCTCTACCCCAGAGAGCTGTGGAGGCCGAGTCATTGAATATATTCAAGGTGGAGATAGACAGATATTTGAGCTATAAGGGAGTCAAAGGTTATGGGGAGCAGGCGGGAAATTGGAATTGAGGCCAAGATCAGATCAGCCATGATCTCATTAAATGGTGGAGCAGGCTTGAGGGGCCAAATGGCCTATTCCTGCTCCTATTTCTTATGTACTCTTTTCTATGATTTTTTTTGTTGATTGCTTCTGCTACCTTCTTTTGCCACTTCAGTACAAATGGGGCAGTTTCACCATCAGGAATCCGTGTCACCTGATTCTCCACGATATCCTGCTTTGCAGTTGAAGGTGTACCCTGACTTGGAAAACTGATGCAATCATTTGGTGACCAAGATGCATCATGCTTATGGCGCTCAGAATGTCAATTGCTCATTCCTGAAAGTCCTCTGCTGAAGCTGACCCACAGCATTTAAGTGGCTAACGTCATGATTTGTAAAGAAAAACCCTTCAGACTTTGAATGATTTAACTTTATGCAATTGTAATTCAACACTAAAACTGGAGCATTTATTCCGAGGAACATAGCAATTGCTAGACTCAAAAAGACCAAGGCCCATTTAGTTCACCTTCTACCATTCTGATAGTCGCATGTTACAATGATAATGGAGTCGTTGACTGATCATGGCAATTAATCTCTCTCAATTAGTCTACAACAGACCCAGAAATTAGACGAGGAAAACACCAGTGATGGAAAGCTTTGGGAACCCTAGGTCCAAAGTCTCCTTCTCCCTCCCAAGCGTGCTACACTTACCCCATGTCAAGTCCCAAATTACTCATATACTGCAACCTAAAATGTTTTCTGAAATAAATCTATCTAATTTGCATTTGCTACTCCTGTGAGTAGCTAAATTTCAAACTTGTTACATTTTGCTAATCTGCTTGGTCTGGGCTGCCCCATATTACCCTTTAACGTTGCTGAAAAACTGCTGACATTGTCGTAACCATTTGTACTGTTCCCCTCAATGTGAAGTTCTGTCAGTCCCAATGATGCAGTAAGTTGATGAGATAAATCAGGATAAATTATTTCCACTGGTCATTGAGCCTATAACTAGAGGGCATTAATTTAAGGTTAAGAGCTTTTCTTTATGTTTTAAAAATTGATATGGAGTAGTTTTAGTAATATCATCTTTTGAAGATTCCAAATTCTTCCCACCAACTAACTAGCCCGTAATTACCTGGGTTAGCTCTTGCTCCCTTTTTGAAAATGGATATTACACTGGCCACTTTTCAATCCTCCGGCACACAATTGGTCTCAATAGAACCCCGAAATATAACTTCCAAGGCCTCCACTTTATCTTCCTCCGTGCTCAGTCTTCACCATATCCCTTTTGTCCATATCCCTTTTTTCCCCTACTGTAAAGCACTGTGAAATATCTTAATTGTTGCAAAGTTTTCAAGATGGCAGCTGAAGTTACACCACAAATTTCTTGGCAGCAAATATATAAATAGTTCACTGTCAGTTTTTCATGTCTGCATAGAGTGTATTTTTTTCATCTGGTTACAAGAAATAATACCAGTTTATTACATTATTTTGTTGACCACACATGTTAAAATAGGGCTATTTAGTGTACTGTAATTGGAGAGTGAGACCAATACATTGGGAAAAGTAAACCATTGATCATCCTTTCAAAACAATGTCACCACTTTAGGACGGGGTCATTTTATACAATCATTTTTTTTAAAACTTGAAACGATGCAAACCATTCTGTAGACATTTTATTTAACCATTGTTTATAATGTTTCTGCCAGGCTCTGGAGTCAACTCCTTGTTACTTTGAAAGTTACTGGAGCTTTGGAGCATAAAAAATCCTTGAGGCAATCTACAGTGATTTATACAATTCACTCCCTGGGTTCCAGAAAAATAGAGCATTCCAAATGACTGTAGATTTATAAGATTGCCATAATATCTGAAATGTGGATCAAGGGGTGAGATTCATTCAACTGCTGTCATTAATTTTTGCTTTTCCTTTTAATAACACTAGTATGTTTCACTGATTGATAGAAGTAAAGTAAACTGACACGGTGTTAGTTGTTAAAAATGTTGAAAGAAAGAATACCTGCTACAGAATCCTTCCTTTACAAGAGATGTATTAAACATTAATGAGCATTTGGAAGATTGAGAGGTGATGTGTATATTTAAGTATTAATCTCCTTGTCACAATGTTGAGCCAAGTACAGTTGTATCTTAATAAAGTGCATACCTAATTTGCCAATAAATGTAACGCTTCAATCAAGCCAGTGCTTCTGGATTTCATTATAATATTGAATGTGAGTGGAATATTGAAATTCGGTGTTTGGATCAAGTGTGCATTTATCTGCACTCGACTGTAGACTAGTTGCTGAGATTGCTTATACACACACCAATGGTGTTTTCCACTAAAAATAATGGGTTTTAAAAGCAAGCCATAAATCTATAGATTGCCCATTTTGTACTGGCCTGGTTCTTGTGCAGACAGTGATGCTTTGATGTGGTCGCTTTTAGAAAATGGTCATGTGGCCATCGATAAATCAACCTAAAAACATTGTTAAAATTAGGAATTAAAATGAACTGGAATTGTAACTATTTGAGGACTGTAGTAATATTACCCCCAAAGATTTGACCAATGTATTTTATTCAGATAATACTGCAAATTAGGATATTGTTCTCTAGTTCCATGTGTTGCTCATATTAGCATCAAAGGAGTTACTTTACATTGGGAAGGGTCCATGATTTCAAGGTCTTATCAGTGTTGTCAAAGTATGATTACTTCAGCACATTGCAGTCCATTATATGAGACACGTTAACAATACCAAAATTTAAAGAGCAGTATTTATGATTTGAATGGCATTAGAATATTCCAAATTTAAATGCAATTGCCAGTGTATTGTATATATTCTAGTTCCAGCCCACACCCCCACCATTTTGCATTTAAAAGAGATACTGTTTTAATTTAGGAAAAAGCTTGGCAAACCTTTTCAGTGCAGAATCATCTGATGAATGAGTTGAATCACATCAAAATGCAACATCTTGGGATGTGTGCAATGAAAATGATGCAAGGCTTTTCTTCCTCACCCCCACCCTCAAGAAAAATCAGTTTTCTGTGAAGACTGACCTTTGACCAAGAATGTTTTTCTGATTCTGCTTTTATTATACATGGTTTTAGAATTTTACAGAAGGTAACTTTATACAGATGTGAAATGAAATAATGCTTTCCTCAATATATTTAATTGTTATTTTGGGGTTCAAGCATTTCTCCTTTATTTCCTCAAGGCCTCAATCTATGGATTAGTACTAATTGCAAAAAGCTAAATTTTTCCATCCTGTCTGTCTGGAGAACGCAGCAATGCAAGTCAATTAGAGAAATCATGATTACTTGAACCTAAAAATAGCTGCTTTTGATATTTAAAATATGAATGCTTAACAAATTTGTATGGCATTTCTCTGTCCTTTTCACATAAAACCAAACTCATATTTATTTTAAGCAGTTATCCAGTCTGTTAAAATAGTGAACAGAGCCACGTTATATGAACATATTAAGTATTCATTTGATAAGAGCGCAAACATAAATTTTTATGCTTTTGTCTCAAATTCCTTCTCTTGGTGTTAGACAGGCTACTATACACAGGAACAACTTCATCATGTCAATCAATGCAGTTTAATGATCAGTCACTTCTTCCACTCTTTTTTGAAGTTCCAGGAACTTGAAGCTAAAGATATAATCTAGCTCTGCGTCCTCACATAGAAACCCCTCCTCTACATGACACGATGGTCCAAAACGCGTGGAGACAGACCCTCCAAATTAATGGCAGCAGGAATAATAATCTACATCCTAGGGTATTTAAGGAAGTGGCCCTAGAAATACTAGCTGCATTGCTGATCATCTTCCAACATTCGATGGAATCTGGAACAGTACCCATGGATTGGAGGGTAGCTAATGTTACCCCACTATTCAAAAAAGGTGGTAGAGAGAAAACGGGGAATTACAGACCGGTAAGCCTGACATCGGTAATGGGGAAAATGCTAGAGTCCATTATAAAAGATGTAATAGCAGAGCACTTGGAAAACAGTGACAGGATCGGACAAAGTCAACATGGAGTTACAAAAGGTAAATCATGCTTGACTAATCTACTGGAATTTTTTGAGGATGTAACTGGTAAAATAGATAAGGGAGAACCAGTGGATGTGGTGTATTTGGACTTTCAAAAGGCTTTCGATAAGGTCCCACATAAGAGATTAGCATGTAAAGTTAAGGCACATGGGATTGGGGGCAAGGTATTGACTTGGACAGAGAACTGGTTGGCAGACAGAAAGCAAAGAGTTGGAATAAACGGGTCTTTTTCCGAGTGGCAGGCAGTGACTAGTGGGGGACCGCAGGGATCGGTCCTTAGACCCCAGCTATTCACAATATATATTAATGATCTAGACAAGGGAACTAGATGTAATATCTCCAAGTTTGCAGACGACACAAAGCTTGGTGGGCGTGTGTGATGTGAGGAGGCTTTCGAGAAACTCCAGTATGATTTGGACAGGTTGGGTGATTGGGCAGAAGCATGGCAGATGCAATATAATGTGGATAAATGCGAGGTTATCCACATTGGTGTCAAAAACAGGAAGGCAGATTATTATCTGAATGGCAATAGATTGGGAGAAGGGGAAGTGCAATGAGACCTGGGTGTCCTTGTGCACCAGTCGCTGAAGGTAAGCATGCAGGTGCAGCAGGCGGTTAAGAAGGCAAATGGTATGTTGGCCTTCTTAGCGAGAGGGTTTGCGTACAGGAACAAGGATGTCTTGCTGCAGTTGTACAGGGCCTTGGTGAGACCACATCTTGAGTATTGTGTGCAGTTTTGGTCACCTTATCTGAGGAAGGATATTCTTGCCTTGGAGGGAGTTCAGCGAAGATTCACCAGGCTGATACCTGGGATGGCAGGAATGACGTATGAGGAGAGATTGGGTCGATTGCGCTTATACTCGCTGGAGTTTAGAAGAATGAGAGGGGATCTCATTGAAACTTATAAAATTCTGACAGGACTGGACAGACTAGATGCAGGAAGGATGTTCCCAATGGTCGGGGAGTCCAGAACCAGGGGTCACAGTCTAAGGATAAGGGGTAAGCCATTTAGGACTGAAATGAGGAGGAATTTCTTCACCCAGAGAGTGGTGAACCTGTGGAATTCTCTACCACAGAAAGCAGTAGAGGCCAATTCATTAAATATATTCAAGAAGGAGTTGGATATATTTCTTAAGGCTAAAGGGATCAAGGGATATGGGGAGAAAGCAAGGACAGGGTACTGAATTTGGATGATCAGCCATGATCGCATTGAATGGTGGAGCAGGCTCGAGGGGCTGAATGGCCTATTCCTGCTCCTATCTTCTATGTTTCTATGTTAATGCTAATTTGGGCCTCATCACATAGACTGCCATTGATCTCCTTTTCAGTCAAATTGGAAAGTTGTATTTCATAGAACAGAGAATTTTCTAATGAAGGTTTTGGAGCCATACATGTCTAGAAGAGGAGATGAATGCATTTGAAAGCACTATTGACTTCAGCACCATGTTTTAACCAAAATTCCACAAAATGATGGCTCTCTCTATCTTATGGGGTATTCTAATCTGAGAAGCACTGACTTCATTTTGATTATAAGTGCCCCAATGTGATGTGGAAGTGATACATTCCTTATTATCAGGAAAGTTTTATAATTAATCAGAGCTGGAGTGAAATTCCTCCCGTTAATTTTAGCAAAGAGGTTGGAGTGGGTGCAAAATGGGAAATTGTTTTGTACTCGGTGAATTTCTTGCTAAAATATGAACAGTGGCTTTTCAGACATCACATTATTTAAACATATAGGGCTGGACTTTCATTGAGGAGACGGGTAGGAGGCAGGACTACAACTTTCGGGGTTGTAGTCCTGCCTCCATCGAGTTGTAGCCAACCCACGCGATTTTGACTTGATTGACCTTGTTGATCCCGCTCAGCAGGCCAATTAAGGGCCACCTGGCAACAGGTGACGTCACAGATTGATATTTCATCTGTCAAGACCTTTTGACAGATGAAATATCAGCGTTTCACAGCTGTTTGAAGTTGTCAAACACTGACAATCAGTACTCCAGGTTAATTCCTTCCTCTCAGGATGATTTAGAGATCTGGAACAGAAAGCTGAATGCTGCAATTTTTGACAGATTCTGCTTTCTGTGCCGGTGAGATGAGGGACTCCCGAGACCTGAAGGAAGGAAGGCTGTAAAGGTAAGTAAAACTTCTTTAAACACTTTAAACACACCAAACATACTTACCTCTGCACTCATGCACCCACCTGAACACCAGACATCTCGACCCCTCCAAGCCCTTCAGCCCGACGGCCCACCTCACTAACTTGGTGTGGTTTGGAGCCGTCGGGAATCCCACACATCAAGAATGAAAATAAGGATTAGGCTAAAAACTGCCTGTTAACTACCTGTTAACAGGCAGTTAATTGGCACTAATCCCCTTCCTGCCTCGGGGAGGCGGGACCCAGTGCGGGCTGGGTTCCCACCTCCTTTGAAACTGGCATGGAGGCGGGGTGGGTTCGTGCCCCCCGATTTTGGGATTTTAACCCCCCCACACGCCTCTAATCCTGCCTCCACGGCCTAATGAAAATCCTGCCCATACACTCACACTACTCTAGAGAGGTATTAGTTTTTGAAATATGTTTTTTCTCATAACCTAGTATTTTAATAATTTCTCTAAATGACAACACTTTATAAAAAGTACTTAATTGACTGTAAAGCGTTTGGTCCTGTGATTGTGAAAGGTGCTATATAAATGCAAGATTTTACTTTCTGAACTCTCTTCCTTAATCTATAGCTCACTACTAAATTTACCTTACCTTCTATCTTACCCTTTTCACCTTGATGGTGTTCTACACTGGGCTTTGGACTGTTTCCGCGGTTTCTCAACTTAAAAAAATTGCTGGCTAATCTTTATATTTATTGATTATTAATCTGTTCTCATTTTAAGAAAAAGTGTCCTTGTTCTACTTTTTTCCCTTTCTATATGCTTCTGATATAAAATAGTCTTGGTCAAGATAATGATTGGTAATTACTCCCATGGGCTGCCAGTGCTATTTTGGAACTGGTAACTGAGATGGCCATAAATATATGTCTGTATAAACTGTTCTTCTCCCTCCCTCCCTTCCTCCTCAACACCCCTTTTCTAGTCTAATTCTTCCCAGGAATCTCCAGCTAAGCTTGGGTGTTTAATTAATGACTTTTCCTTTTCACTTTACAGTTGCTCTCCCACACCCATCAATGTGTTTAGCTTTGAAATGTACTCCAATTTTATGTGTAATTTTAAAAAAATTACAGGAAAGGGATAAAAAAAAATTACAAGTAGCAAGTTGAAGTTTTTTTTTAATTGTATTTTCTTGTGTTGAAATCCAGTGGGAGTTGACATGGAAACAAAATGCTTTCTGTTTGAGAGCATAAATCTTAGGAATCTCTCTACATATTTAATATGACTTCCAATGCTTCCTGTATTGCTACCAATGCCATCTATCGACTGTAACTGGTCAGGGTTGGATACTACAGCTTATAATGACAGATGAATGAATTTTCTCTATATTACCTTAAGGCCAGGTAGAAATGACAGTTTTATTTTCTTTGATATTTTAATTGCAGTTAATCACCTCTTCCAGGAAATTAAACAAATTGGCTATAGCCTGTAGGAAGAAATTTGTTTTATTCATTCCATGTTGTTTTGTTTTATGAAGCGGGTAATCAATAGTGCTTCCGATCAGTGCTTTAAGAATTCATCAACATAAATTGAATATATAGTGGGGAACAGTAGAGTATTCCCGAAGTGAGGAAAAAAGAGTTGATTACACATGACGGACACATTCATGAGTTGTGAATGCCTTGCAGTAGTCTGCTTTTGCCTACTGTGTATTCTAATTCTACTAATGGATAGGAGTAATGTTTTGCATGGGGCTTATTACACATGTGTAGGTTAATTTAATCTCCCCATTATATCGCTGAAAATCTTTTTGTTCCTCTCCAGACATAGCTGTCCGCCATCTTCAATCTTTTGCAGATTATAAATCATCACACTTCTCCTGACCTACCAGACACGCTATTGTCGATCTGAAATAGAGAGGCATTTGGAACTTGTGCTCTCAACTAGAGACTTATCTGTTCCCATGCCAACTCGCCAACAACCATTTTTTTTTCAAAAATTGCTGTGACACTATTGCCAGTGCTTCAAACTCTCATTTGCTTGAATAATTAAAAAGATCTTTGAAGGACTACCTCTTGATTGAGACTGCTTTTGCACAATTTCTTTCTGTTCACTGGCACAGCTCAATTGAAATATTCTCAGTACAAAGGACAATGCTTTTGGATACTATCATAGATTATGTAAGGCATTTGTTTGCTCTGCCAATTATAGAGGGGAAAAAAAGTAACCTTCCAGGATAGCTTGGTGGATAAATGAATGATGTGGTGTGGTACCGAACCAATCCAGACCTGGAAAGTTCCAAGTTCAATTCTAATTTTATGAAATAGCGCTCCCAGTGGACCGCATATAGAGAGATCACAGGCATGCTTCCCATTATCTTCCACCCATTACTTTTAAAATTGATATTCATAAGATTGGCCCTTATTAAGTGTAATTGTCTTAGTTATACTTGTAATGGAAGCAATGGGCGATTTTGCCAGCCCTAGGGAGGTGTGTTTGGAGGCGGGACTGCCAGGAAAATGGCAGAAACTGGGGGCGGGTACCCATCCCGCCCCTAAACCTCCTCCATGCCATCTTCACAGGAGGTGGGTACCCGACCCGCGCCGGGTCCCGCCTCCTGGAGGTGGGAAGGGGATTACAGCCACTTAACTGCCTGTTAACAGGTAGTTAACTGTAATGATATCAGAAAATAGTGATGGTATTTGCCTGTTTGATTATTATGCCTTACCAGCATATTTGCCTGTTTGATTATTTATGTCTTACCAGCAGAGGGCATGTGAGAGAGGCAGTTTAGTTTTAGTTTCGTTTTAGATGGATCTCTAAGATGGTGTCTCCTGTAATGCTGTTAACATAGTTGAACAAACTTTAGATTAAAAGACATTCTCTTTCATCAATGTGTCGTCATTGAACCCACAAAGAAAACAATACATGGTGTCAGAAGAAGTGATTGAAAGAGATGAAGAGGAAAAATCTGAAGTTAGCAACTCGACGAGATAGTGGCAAGCAAGCTATCCAGTGAAATCAGCTCTCCACATATTAGCAAGCCAAAAGAGAACATCGTTACTTACCATTGGAGAATAGCTAACGAAGTGAAAAATGGAAGGTTTACACCCACTGGCGAAGCTTCAGTTGACAGGTAATGTGGCTGAAAGTTGGAGGAGGTTCAAACAACGTTTGGAGTTGTATTTAGCAGCAATCGGAGCTGACGAGGAAAGTGATAAAATGAAAGCGTCAGTGTTCTTACATGTCGTGGGTGATGAAGCGCTGGAGGTGTGTAATAACTTCACATTCGCTGCTGATGGAGACAAAATGAAGCTAGATAAAATAATGGAACAGTTTGAGGCCTACTGCATACCTAAACGTAACGTGACGTTTGAGAGGCACAGATTTTTCACATGTGTACAGAAAATGGGAGAGACTATTGATCAGTATGTGACTGAACTGAGAAACCGAAGCAAAACATGTGAATTTGGGGGACTGACAGACTCGCTGATAAAAGACAGACTGGTGTGTGGTATTCCAGATAATGGTCTAAGGGAAAGACTGCTAAGAGAGCAAAATCTAGACTTGGGAAAAGCCATAGCACTGTGTAGGGCTACAGAGATTGTGAAGTCGCAGGCAAAGGAGCTGTTCAGTGACAGTAGCTGCAACGTGGATGTAGTGAGAATGAACGGACACAAACCATTTAACAAAAAGAATGCCAATGTGAAAAAAGAGGCGTGGCCAGCGAACAAAAATGAAAGGGGCAATCGAAAGTCATGTAGTCGATGCGGTACACAGCATCCACCAAAAAAGTGTCCAGCATATGGTAAAACATGCAATAGTTGCAACAAAAGCAACCATTATGCCCGTTGCTGTAAGAACCAAGCACAACAAAGCAAGGTCCATGCAGTAGATGAAAGCGAGATAGAGGAGTTCTATGTGGATGTTGTGTCTGAAAACAAAAAAGAAAAAAGGGACTGGATGTTGACACTAAAAGTGAATGACATACACATTCCATTTAAATTGGATACTGGAGCACAAGTTAATGTGATATCAGAGACTGATTTTAAGAAAATTAGACCCAGACCAAAGATACATGGAATAAAAGTGAAAGTGACAGGATACTCGGGTACTGATATACCAGTGAAAGGAAAATGCATTGTCAAAGTGACACACAAGGACAGAGAGCACACGCTAGCATTAATCATGGTGCCAAAGGATGTGCAGGCCATACTAGGTTTAATAGCCTGTGAGAGATTGAACCTGGTAAAGAGAGTCCTCGTTGTGGAAAGCGAAGGAGAGACAGTCTATGATGAACTCATGAAAGAGTACAATGACCTATTTCAGGGTCTAGGCTGCCTTCCAGGAGAACACACAATCAGAGTAGATAAAAGTATGCCAACGGTCATACATCCATGCAGAAAAGTTCCGTTTGCTCTTCAAAAGCAACTGAAGGCAGAGTTGGACAGGATGGAAAGCCTGAACGTGATTCAGAAGATAGATGAGCCAACTGAGTGGGTGAGTTCCCTCGTCGTGGTGGACAAAAAGAATGGAAAGCTCAGAATTTGCCTGGATCCAAGAGATCTAAACAGAGCAATAAAGAGAGAACACGTCAAGCTTCCTACACGTGAGGAAATCATGTCACAGTTTGCAAACGCAAAGTATTTCATAAAGTTAGATGCATCATCAGGATTTTGGCAGATGAAACTGGACGAGGCAAGTTCAAGACTGTGCACATTCAACACTCCATTTGGCAGATACAGATTCCTAAGGTTACCATTTGGCATTGCCTCAGCTCCTGAAGTGTATCACAAAACTATTCTTATGATCTATGAGCACCTGGAGGGAGTTGATACATCAATGGATGTGGCATAGTGGCATAGTGGCATAGATACAGCACGGTGGCATAGTGGTTAGCACTGTTGCCTCACAGCGCCAGGGACCCGGGTTCGAACCTGGCCTCGGGTGACTGTCTCTGTGGAGTTTGCACATTCTCCCCGTGTTTGCGTGGGTTTCCTCCGGGTGCTCCGGTTTCCTCCCACAGTCCAAAGATGTGCGGGTTAGGATGATTGGCTATGATAAATTGACCCTTAGTGTTAGGGGCATTAAATACGTGGGGTTACGGGGATAGGGTGGGATATGTGTTGGTGTAGGGGTTATGGGGATCGGGTGGGATATGTGTTGGTGCAGGCTCGATGGGCCGAAATGGCCTCTATCTGCACTGTGGGGTTTCTGTGATCATAGTATGGGGAACCACGAGAACTGAGCATGACGAGAGACTGAAAAAAGTGCTGGAAGCAACAAGGAAAACAAACCTGAAGCTGAATAGAGAGAAATGCCAGCTCGGGGTGACAGAACTGACATTCGTGGGAGATATCCTTAGCAGTGAGGGCATCAGACCAGATCCCAGAAAGGTGTCCGCCATTGAGAATATGCCAAAGCCACAATGCAAAAAGAACGTGCAGAGGTTTAATGGAATGATCAACTACATGGGTAAATTCATATCCAACCTCTCAGAAAAGATGGCGCCACTGAGAAGACTAACTGAAAAGAACATAGAATGGGAATGGAATCATGAGCATGAGAAGTCATGGAGCGAGCTAAAGAAACTGCTCACAGAGGAACCAGTTCTGAGGTTTTATGACCCATCAAGATATCATCAGATGCATCACCGAGTGGGCTCGGTGCCGTTCTTCTGCAAAAATATGACTACTGGCAACCTATTGCATATGCATCGCACTCAATGACAGACGCGGAGACGTGATATGCTCAAATAGAAAAGGAGCTGCTCAGCATCACATACGCCTGTGAAAGATTTCACCAGTTTGTGGCAGGACAAGCAATCAGTGTAGAGATTGACCATAAGCCCTTGATTGCATTGTTCCAAAAGCCACTAAATGGATGTCCGCTTAGAATACAAAGAATGATGATCAGGCTGCAACGCTATACACTGAATGTTGCGTACACCCCGGGTAAGCTGATGAAAACAGCAGACACGTTGTCCAGAGCTGTAGACCCAAGAGAGCCCGCAAACACCAAAATGGATGAAAAAGTGAACGCCTATGTGGACATGATCACAAGTGCACTGCCCATAGCAGATGCAAAAATGGAGCTCATAAAGACTGAGACAAACAAAGATGAAACAATGAGATGACTGAGGAAAAGCATCTTGGATGGATGGCCCAACATGAAGCAAGACTGCTCACCTGACATGGCAGAGTACTGGAACTGCAGGGCGGAACTATCAGTGGTCGAAGACATCATCTACAAAGGAAGTAAAATAGTTATCCCAAAGAGTCTGAGAAAAGAGATGCTAAAAAGGATCCATGGAGGACATCTGGGAATCGAAAAGTGTAAGAAAAGAACATGAGAGGTGATGTACTGGCCACGAATCAACCAAGATGTGACAAATGAGGTGTCAAACTGCACAATATGCCTGAAATATCGAGCAAGCAATCCGGTAGAACCACTAAAGCCACACCCAGCACCAGACAGACCTTACCAGAAGGTAGGCGCTGACCTATTCGTATGTCAAGGGAAGGACTATCTTGTAGTCACAGACTATTACTCCCTGTATCCAGAGGTTTGTAGACTGTACACCACCACTGCAGATGCTGTGATAACATGTATGAAAGCCATATTCTCCAGACATGGCGTGGCAAGCGAGGTCTTCACAGACAACGGACCCCAGTTTTACAATGCAAGTTTCCGACACTTTGCCAAAGAGTGGGACTTTGTCCACACAACGTCAAGTCCTCACTTTCCACAGTCCAATGGACTAGTGGAAAAATCGGTCCAGACAGTGAAAAGACTGATGTACAAGGCAAAAGACAGTGGAACTGACTTCTACCAGAGCATGCTTGTATACCGCACAACGCCGCTCGAGTGTGGTAAGTCACCAGCCCAACTCCTCATGGGACGTCTGCTAAGGTCAAACCTACCCATCCCGGAGAACCTCCTGAAAACAAAAGAGGGGGAGAAAGTGAGGAAGTTCAAAGAACAACAGAAAGAAAAACAAAAGTACTACTATGACAGAGGAACACAAAACCTACCTGAACTCCACACTGGTGACCAAGTAAGGTTCAAAGACAAAACAAACATATGGACTCAGAAGGGAACTGTCCTGAGTGAAGTCCAACCAAGATCATACACCATTCAGACAGATGAGGGTGCTGTTCTGAGAAGAAATCGTCGGGATCTTCTCATGGGACCAGCCACAGCAGGTCAAAGGACTGATACTGTTGAATAACCTGATCACACAGCTGAGAAACCATCATCAGAGGCAACAACTCAGATTCAAGGACAATCAATCAGAAAATCCTCAAGACACGTGAAGCCTCCTGAGAGACTCATTGAGCAAGTTTAAGGACTCTTGTTATAGAAGGAAGTAATGTTATCTTATTCCCTCTTCAAGTTCTAGTGTATTTACATATTTCATGTGAACACACAAAACAAGGTTAAACAACTTGGAAAACATTATCATTATCATTAAGTTCATTAAGTGTTACAGTTAAAATGCAGAGTAATACAAAGAAAACATGTTGTTTGATAAAAGTAAAATACTTTTGTTTTAAGAAAGGGAGATGTAATGATATCAGCAAATAGTGATGGTATTTGCCTGTTTGATTATTATGCCTTACCAGCATATTTGCCTGTTTGATTATTTATGCCTTACCAGCAGAGGGCATGTGAGAGAGGCAGTTTAGTTTTAGTTTTGTTTTAGATGGATCTCTAAGATGGTGTCTCCTGTAATGCTGTTAACATAGTTGAACAAACTTTAGATTAAAAGACATTCTCTTTCATCAATGTGTCGTCATTAAACCCACATAGAAAACAATACAGTTAACAGGCAGTTAAGAGGATTATCCCCATTTTACCCCTGCAAGTGCGGGCGTCCCGAAGACTGAGAACCCCACCAGGGTCAGTGAGGTGAGCAGTGGGTCAGCGAGGTGAGCAGTGGGTCAGTGAGGTGAGCAGTGGGTCTGCAAGGTGAGCAGTGGGTCAGAGGGGTCCAAAAGTGCACTGTGGAGGTGAGTGATGGATACAAGTGTGGAGAGGTAAATATGTGAGGTGAGTGAAAAGTGTTAAAAGTTTCCTTACCTTTGTTTCTTCCTGCAGGCTTCAATCGTTGGGGATCTGGAGTCTCCGGCATCTCAATGGCAGAGATGACAAAATGGCTGCTGCATTCTCCGATGCAACAGGCATCTGCTTTCTGCTTAGAAAAGAGGTTTGGTGAGCCTTGAGTACAAGAACTCACCAAACAACAGAGAATGTCTGTGTTTGACAGCTTCTCAAAGCTGCCAAACAATGACAGTTCATCTAAAAAATTTTGACAGATGAAACGTCATACGCTGACGTTCTCTGTAACCAGCTTCTCCTTAATTGGCCTGCTAAGCCTGCTGGTCGGGCTTAACAAGGTCAATCAAGGGAAAATAAAGTAGGTTGGCCACAAGTCGATGGAGGCGGGACTAAAACCCGACAAGCAGCAGTCCCGCCTCCAACGCTCCCCCATTGGCAAAATCACCCCCAAAATAACAGTTAGTTTTACAATGGTCTGGGCCTCTTGAGTAGTGTGAGCTGCACCATAGGACCAGGTCGACACTGTTAGTGTCACTTTGCTCCAATCAAATTTTTTTTAATCAACTTAGGAAACCTAATCATACCAATAGAACATAAAAACACTTTGTTGCACTTTGGAAACCAAGCTTGTGCTCCTCCACAGCCGCAGCAACATCCAACACATTGTGAATCAAGTCCTAATGACATGGACAAAATCACTACATGTGGCTATGGCATTCACTGGTGAATGCCCAAATGCATATAAAATAAATCCTCTTTCATTTTTATACCAACCTTTTTTTGAAATTTTAATGGCCAATTTTAGTCAGCCATTTTTTAATTGGAATACGACATGAGTCATAGGCCTAGAAATTGGGTATAGCCCCGCTTGGGGTGTTAGACTTGGCGCTGCGCAAAGTTTTGCGCTAGGTGCAATTTAGCGCCACCTAGCACGATATTGGGTCATAGCGCCCCTAAGATGATCGCAGCGCTAAATCAGGCGTTGCACGGTAGACTTAGGGTGCTAACATGGCGGCGCTACTCAATATCGGGGCGGCCGGGTGCAGCGCAGGTGCAGTCAATCATCGATGATCACGAGAGAGTCAGGAGCCAGCCAGCTCTTAAAGGGGTGGGACCAGAAGGATCAGCAGCCACACTCTGCGCCCTGCAGAACTGAATTTCGGCGCTGTGTTTTGTTCTGCGCTTCAAACTTTCTGAGAATGGAGAGGGCAAGGCAAAGAGCAGAGCGCTTCACGGAGGATGCATTGGATGCATTGGTGGGCGGAGTGGAGTGCCGTCGAGCGGCCCTGTAAGCGGACAATGGCAGGAGGCCTAGTCTGCAGGATTACCGCAGAGCATGGAGGGACATCACTCAGAGGGTCAACTCCAGCAGCATGGTGGTCAGGACTCCATTGCAGTGCCGCAAGAAATTCAACGACCTCACTCACGTCGTCAGGGTGAGTGATTTTTTGCCAATCCTATTCATGCCTTCATCTGCACCTGACTTTATGGCCAACGGGTGCGCCATGCCCCAGTGGCCATCTGCGAGCACGCACCCATGGCCCTTTCTGGGAACACACTTGCACAGACAGATGACGCCATGATGCCAGGGCTAATCCACCAAGGGGGGCATGACATGACAGATGACGCCATGATGTCTCATGATTTCCTGTCCTTTCTCTTGCAGTACAAGCTGGCAAGGAACCAGCGACAACAGATCCAGACCGGGGGAGGACCTCCAAACCCCCAGAACCTGACGGACCTGGAGGAGCGAGTGCACCAGATTGTTGGCGGCCGCCTGACTGGTCCTGTCACCACTGGAGTAGCCGACCCCATTGTGCATGGCGATGGTAAGGTTGTGACCTTTTTGATCTGTGTCCTTCCACTTGTGACCCCCCACCGGCATGCTTTTTCACAGTGGACCCATGTCATAGCATTGCACCATTCTTGCATCCCTTGCTGCCAACCTCTCCTCTCGCTAAAGCCACTCTTCAACCTCCCTGCTTTCAGATGCAGCATCACCAGATCGGGAGCAGGGCCCTCAAGCTGCCAGTCCCACTGAGTCCGGAGGCGACCACCTGGAGGAAGCTGGACCTTCCGTGCCAGCCTCAGGGGAGGCACGGCAGCTTCAGAGTGGGGATAGATCTTCCCTGGAGGGGAGCGGGGGGGCTGCCTCTGATGAGGAGCCAGTTCCAGGAACCAGCGGGCTGCACCAACGCGGGGGGGAAGGGAAGTTCGGGGGCCGTCTCCCCTGAGGCCGAGTCAGGCCACCATGACTGCTGCACAGAGCGCAGAGGAGGTTCGGGCCCTAGTTGAAATGAGCGCCCAGGCTCGGCTCAGGCACAATGAGCTGATCGCTGCAGTGGCAAGGCTGCCTGAAGCCATTGACACAATGGCAGGGAGTCTCCAGGACTTCGGTGCAGCACAGTAAAGGAGTGCGCAGGCCTTCTCCGCTGCACAGGAAAGGAGTGCGCAGGCCTTCTCCACTGCACAGGAAAGGAGTGCGCAGGGCTTCTCCGAAGCACTGGAAAGGACTGTCCAGGGCTTCATTGAAGCACTGGCACCTGCCACGCAGTCACTTGCTGGCCTCATGCAGGCACAGATTGAGGCCACGCGAGCACTGACTGCTGCCACCATTGAAGGATCAGGTAGGATTACCCGGGGCCCTTGCAGCACCACAGCAGGGCATCAATCTGTGGGCCAGCCGATTGGGGCGCATGCTGCGCTGCTGCCCCGTCAGAGTGCCAGTGTGTTGCACGGCCACGGAGCAGGTGTCTGCTCTCAGGATGTCAGCATTCCTGATGCCACCACTGGCACGTCACCACTGCAGCTACCACCACCTGCAGGACAGACTGCATCCGCCCATGAGCAGTTGGAGCAGTCAGCCCCCGGGCCCTCCAAGCCCAGAGGTCGTCCAGCCCGTTCCTCGGGGGCTTCTGCGCTTTTGTTCACTCAGCAGGCCTCCTCCAGCCTTGATGCAGCCACTGGGGTACAATTATGGAGGAGCTGCAGGGAGGGAAGGGGGCGTTCCAGAATGAGAAGTCGAAGACCATCAAGGGGTCAAAAGTAGAGGGAGCCTCGTTGAAGGCGAGGTTGAACATTTCAAGGCCCTCTACAGCTCTTGTGAATGATGGGGATGTGTTGATTAATGTCGTGGGTTTGGCAGACATTAAAGTTGTATTTCCTTGCTGATGTGTTAAATCCTTAGTTATGTGTTTTGCCGTTACTTTTGTGTTAAATCCTTAGTTATGTGTTAAGCCGTAACTGAAGTGTTATTTCGTTAGTTTTGCTTTCTGTTGCAATTGCTTTATGAAGTTGGAAGGCTCCACTTTTTTGAAAATAAAGATTTTTTTTTATTTACACTGTATATCTAAACTATTTACACCTAATCTGTCCTTCATAGGCTTTGGGTGAACCAGACGGTCCTCTCCCAAACACACCAAGCAATCCATCAGTGGGGCCTAGAAACGAGTCGTTATGAGCCTCTGACGAATGGCCCTTCCAGTTTCGAGAACCCTCCCGTCTTCCTCCTCCTCCGCCTCCTCCTCCACCGCCACCTCCGCCTCCTCCTCCTCCTCCTCCTCCTCTGCTGGGCCTTCAAGCTCGGCTGGCATTGGCTGGGTGCGTTGGATGGCGAGGTTGTGGAGCATGCAGCAGACAACGACGATGTGGGCGACTCGCTTCGGCGAGTACTGCAGGGTGCCCCCCGAATGGTCGAGGCATCGGAACCACTGCTTCAGCACGCCGATTGTGTGCTTCACAGTGTTCCGTGTCGCCTGATGGCTGGAGTTGTAGTTCTCCTCTGCCTGGGTGCTGGGCGAATGTAGCGGGGTCATAAGCCATGGGCACAGAGGATAGCCCTTGTCTCCGAGAAGCCAGCCTCGTGTGTGAGCCGGGGCCTTGAAAAGGTCTGCCACTGTGGTCTGACGCAGGATGAAAGCGTCGTGGCTGCTGCCAGGGAATTGTGCGTTGACCGCGAGGATCAGCAGCCGGTGGTCACATGCCAGCTGTACATTAAGGGAGTGGAACCCCTTGCGGTTGCGGTAATCCTCGGGATTGTTCACAGGCGCCCGCAAAGCCATGTGCGTATAGTCAATGGTGCCCTGCACCATGGGAAAGCCAGCTATTGCCACAAAGCCTTCTGCACGCTCCTGCTGCTTCTCCGGTGTGAATGGGAACAAAATAAATTGCCGCCGCCTGTTATATAGGGCATCTGTAACTTGGCGGATGCAGCAATGCATCGCAAACTGGGAAATGTTAGCTATGTCCCCAGTCGCGGCCTGAAAGGAGCCACTGGCAAAGAAATTGAGGGCAACAGTAACCTTTACAGGCACCGACAGAGATGTCCTGCACCGTATGCGCGGCAGAAGATCATCCTGAAGCAGCTGGCACAGCTCAGTCACCACCTCCTTATGGAATCGCAGTCTTCTGACACACTGCTCCTCCGACATGTTGTGGTAGGAGGACTGCTGTCTGAAAACCCTCGCTGCGTAAGGTCTGGTGTGGTGACGTCTGTTGGCCCTCCTCCGTCTGGCCACTCCTGGCCCTCTCTCCCTCCATCTCTGTGCCCTCTCAAGATGTTCTAGCAGCAGGTTGTTCCCTTGCAGAGCAGCCCCCATAATAAGAGTGATGAAGGTAAAGGTTGTAAGCTCTTACCAGCAGCTAGGTAATGTTCACAGGGCTAAAGGTCCTCTGGCACCGCTGGTTGAATGGCAATAAGGCTGTAGCACTGCAGCTGCTCAACTGCATCAAACCAGCCAACAAGTTGTGTTCACAAAAGGGCTGACGTTTTCAGACCAGTGGTGTCCCCTTTAAACAGCGCCCCCCTACTCCGAGAGTGCCTGGGGAACGTTCAGGTGAGCTGTCACTATTAGCGCCAGGCGCAACAGAGGCGGGCGCCACCCAATTTCCGGTCCAGGTGCTAAAAAGGCATTGCACCATGGAATGACGTCATGATCAGCCTGCGCGCTAAGATTTTGCGCCGGCGCAAAATGCATGGTCAATATGGGGCGAGGCGCTAGGTTGCCTGCGACCGCACAGAAATTGGCCATCGCCCCAGTTCTCGGCCTCTTTCGGCGATAATCGGTGGTGCTAACAACCCAATTTCTCCCCCATAGTGTTATGCAACATTTAGTCAACTCTTGGGCTCAACTGCAGAAAACCTGTTCATAACTTTTGTTAATTGTGTGGTACGTGGTATCACTTTGTGTCTTGTGTGGCATTCCATTTCTATTTGTAAGACCATTACAACTTGTTCATGATCATGACCATCACAGAATAAACTGCATTTTCCAAATTTCTTCAATCACTTTTCAACTGTACCTTTGTGTAACAGCTCAACAAGAAGTTGTGTTGCTTTCCTGTAATAATCCCAAATCTATTCATAAATATTGAGCTAAATTAAAAGAAAACCAGGGGTCACATATCTCCTTGAACAGCAGCCCTGCCTCAGTCTCAGGTCACTTAACCTTTAACAATGAATGCTTTATCAACGTTCCTCCTTTTGCCATAGATTATGGGATAATAACAATAATGGAGTCTCCACCTTTTGGGCTGCAGCCCAGTCTGCATCCTGATTACTTCGAATGACAGCCAAAAAAAAAAGTCCTGGCTCTTGCTTTGCATTTGCATTAACTTTTGAATCTGAACAATTAGTTTACCGTGGTACTGTTCTGAATGTTGTTGCAGTTGCTAGTCATCATATTTTAAAACTTGGAAAATTAGGAGAAAATTTTGTGTAGATTTTTCCTACACTTCCTGACATGTTGATAATGGGCCAGAAATTTGGGTCGGAGGCTTCCCGCGGGCACAAGCCTCCGACCTGCACTTACATAGCGCGCCTGCCGTTTTGCTGTGGGCCCGCGTGGGATTCTGATCCTGGGCCTCCTCCAGCTGCTGGTGTGCCGTGCTTCCGTATCCCAGCGATGCAGTTAGCTCGAAGCGTCCCCTGGGTTCACGTGGGCCATGGGGAGCCAATCGGAGCAGGGAATCTCTATTCATAGATTTGACAGGAAGACCTGTCAAATCTATGAATAGAGATCGGCCCCAAAACATAACTCAAACTTCAAATAATTTTTTTTTAAATTACATTTTTAAAATAACTATAAGTTACATAAAATAACTATTTTAAACAATTTACTTTTTTGAAAAAATTAATTACAGCTTTTAACAGGGCTAAAAATAAACTTACCTTTCTTTAAAGTATTTAAAAATAATAAACCTGTGGAAAAAGTGTTTTAATTTTACTTAATTCACCACTTACCTTGTTAAAAGCAGGCCTTGCATCTGCTTTTTAAACGCACAGCTGCTGGAGACTTACCCTCCCGGAGAAACCTGGGGAAAAAAAGGAAGTTCCAGGCGTACGCGCTGCCTCTCCGGCGCACGCGTTTGACCTGTGAACTCCTTCCTTCAAGGGAACGGAAGTTCCGGTTTCCAGTGCATGCACGAAACCGGCACTTTCGTTGGCCCTACGTGTGAGTACACAGCGCGTACTCACCTGTGGGCACCCGAATTTCTGATGAAACCGTTCAACTGAACCAGAAAAACTGAATACGAAACGCCTGCACTCCTTCCTGAAGCTGTAATTTCAAAAACCGTTTTTGAAAAGTTTCTAATATCTGTTCTTGTTAGTGTGATTTTTTTTAAAAATTCATGCCTTTTAAATTGCTATTAAATGTTAAGTCCACCAGTGTACAATGTATTTCATAGTGAACGTGGGCAGGTTTTATAATCAGGTAACATTCTGATTGTTTTACACTCCATTTATTTTCACAGTAGCTTTACAGCTGCAACACTGGAGTGTTTGATTCTTCATCAAAAGAATTTAACCTGGAGCGTTCCTTCTAAAGAGTGAGCTTTGCCAGGCTTTTTTCAGGTCAAAAGGGAAGGGGTGGGAAACCTGGCTAAAAGGCCTTTCATGCCACTCCGATGCCTTTTCTGAGGTCAACTGAAGAGTGAGATTGAAAGCAGCCATGTGGCACCTTCAATTTTACACTTAAAACATTGGATTTTCATAGAATGATACAGCACAGAAGGAGGCCATTTGGGCCATCGTGCCTGTGCCAGCTCTTTGGTAGAGCTATCCAATTAATCCCACTCCCCTGCTCTTTCCCCATAGCCCTGTAAATTTTTCTGCTTCAAGTATTTATCCACTTCTCTTTTGAAAGTTACTATTGAATCTGCTTCCACCACCCTTTCAGGCAGTGTATTCCAGATCACAACTCACTGGTTCTTTTACCAATCACCTTAAATCTGTATCCTTCGGTTACCAACCCTTCTGCCACTGGAAACAATTGCTCCTTATTTACTCTATCAAAACCATTCATGATTTTGATCGCCACTATCAAATCTCCTCTTAACCTTCTCTGCTCTAAGGCGAACAACCCCAGCTACTCCAGTCTTTCCACATAACTGAAGTCCCTCATCCCTGGTATCATTCTGGTAAATCTCTTCTGTACTCTCTCCAAGATCTTGACACCCTTCCTAAAGTGTGGTGCCCAGAATTGAACACAATACTCCAGCTGAAGCCTAACCAGTGTTTTCTAAAGGTTTAGCATACCTTCCTTGGTTTTGTACTCTATGGGGTCGATTTTCATTGACCCGTGGAGTCGGGATTGGAGGCGTGCGGGGGGGTTAAGGCCCGAATTCGAGGGTCCCGACACAATCCTGCCCCCAACCCGCCTCCATGTAAATTTAATAGGAGGCGGGTACCCGCCCCGCACTGGGACCCGCCTACCCGAGGCGGGAAGGGATTAGCGCCAATTAACTGCCTGTTAACAGGTAGTTAACGTGCCATTTTTAGCCTAATCGCTATTTTAAAGCCTGAAGTGTGGGATTCCCGACGGCTCCAAACCACGCCAAGTTAGAGGAGTTGGGCCGTCGGGTTGAAGGACTTGGAGGGGTCAAGATGTCGGTGTTCAGGTGAGTGAAGGGTGCATGGGTGCAAAGGTAAGTGTGTTTGGTGTGTCTAAAGTGTGTAAAGAAGTTTAAATTACCTGTACTTACCTTTTCAGCCTTCCTTCCTCTAGGTTTCGGGAGTCCATCATCTAACCGGCACAGAAAGCAGAACGGCTGCGAACTGTCAAAAGTGACAGCCTGCAGCTTTCTGTGCCGGTGAGATTTCTAACTGAGTCTGTGTAGAAGGACTCAGGTTAGAAGTAAGATTGTCAGTGTTTGACAGCTTCAAACAGCTGTGAAACACTGAGATTTCATCTGTCAAAACGTCTTGACAGATGAAATTTCAGTCTGTGATGTCACCTGTTGCCGGGTGGGCCTTAATTGGCCTGCTGAGCCCGCTGGGTGGGCTCAACAACGTCAATCAAGTTCAAATCGCGTGGATTAGCCGCATCTCGATGGAGGCGGGACTACAACCCCGAAAGTTGTAGTCCCGCCTCCTTCCCGACTTCTGAATAAAAATCACCCCCTTTGCCTCTATTAATAAAGCCAAGGATCCCATATGCTTTTTTAACAGCCTTCTCAACTTGTCCAACAACCTTAAGTTTTGTGTACACACACCCCCATGTCTCTCTGTTACCCCCTTAAAATTGTACCATTAATTTTATATTGCCTCTCCTCATTCTTGCTAAAAAAAAATGTATCGCTTCACACTTCTCTGCATTAAATTTCATCTGCCACGTCTCTGCCCATTTTACCAGTCTCTGTGTCCTCCTGAAGTCTGTTACTCTCCTCCTCATTGTTTACTATATTTCCAAGTTTTGTATCATCTGCAAACTTTGAAAATATGCCCTGTATACCCAAGTGCAGGTCATTAATATATATCAAAAAGTGCAGTGGTCCTAATACCGGCCCCTGGGGAACACCACTGTATACTTCCCTCCAGACTGAAATACAACCATCCACCACTACTCTCTGCTTTCTATCTGTTAGACAATTTTGTATCTATGCTGCCACTGTCCCTTTAATCCCATGGACTTTAATTTTTCTAACAAGTTTTTTATAAGCACCTTTTTCCGAGAGTGACCTTGCGTCTTTACTACAACAACAACAACAACAACTTGTATTTATATAGCGCCTTTTAACATAGTAAAACGTCCCAAGGCGCTGCACAGGAGTATTTTAAGACAAAAAATTTGACACCGAGCCACATAAGGATAAATTAGGGCAGGTGACTAAAAGCTTGGTCAAAGAGGTAGGTTTTAAAGAGCGTCTTAAATGAGGAAAGAGAGGTAGCGAGGCGGAGAGGTTTAGGCAGGGAATTCCAGAGCTTAGGACCTAGGCAACAGAAGGCATGGCCATCAAAGGTTGAGCAATTTATAGAGATAGGGCGGGGTAAGGCCAGGAAGGGAATTGAAAACAAGGATGAGAATTTTGAAATCGAGGTGCTGCTTAACCGGAAGCCAATGCAGGTCAGCGAGCACAGGGGAGATGGGAGAATGGGACTTGGTGTGAGTTAGGACACGGGCAGCCGAATTTTGGATGACCTCAAGTTTACGTAGGGTGGAATGTGGGAGGCAGGCCAGGAGAGCGTTGGAATAGTCAAGTCTAGAGGTACCAAAGGCATGGATGAGGGTTTCAGCAGCGGATGAGCTGAGGCAAGGGCGGAGACGGGCGATGTTTCAGAGGTTATGCTGCGGATATGTGGTTGGAAGCTGATTTCAGGGTCAGATATGACGCCAAGGTTGCGAACAGTATGGTTCAGCCTCGGACATTCCCCATCCATTCCAGTGTTAATATGGAGACTCGGCATCAGACTGGCTTCCTGCATTTACTTATTCCAAGAGAAACTCTTAACCTATTGGCAAAATCCTGGGCCCAAAGTACGATGTCATGGTTCATGGACAGAAGACATCGGCACACCTCCCCAAATTATGGGGTGCTGCTGATGGCGGGAAACTCGAACATATGTCATCAGCTAAATTCCTGTAATGTAGAATAAAAACAGAAAATGCTGGAGAAACTCAGCAGGTCAGGCAGCATCTGTGAAGCGAGAAATAGAGTTAATGTTTCAGGTCGATGACCTTTCGTCAGAACTGGAAAAAAGCAGGAAATGGAACAGATTTTTAAGCAAGTGTAGTGGCTGGGAAATGGGGGAGCAGATGAAAGAACAAAAGGGAAGGCCTATGGTAGGATAGAAGGCAGGAGAGATTAAAAGACATTGAGAGACATTAAGCGATATTCAAGGCAAAAGAAGGTGGTAATGGGACAGGTTAAGAAACAAAGGATGGCTCTAGATGAAGTGTAAATTGCGCTGGCAGAATGGAAAATAGCTGCCACGTGGGAGAGAAGAACAGAACAGAAGTGTGTACATCCTGTAATGTAGAAGTGTCTTTAGAGATGTAAGAAGGCTGCCCCTCCCCAACATCATCCTCTCAAATGAGCAGAATATTGTGAATGTAAGAAGGTTGCTTTAGAGGAAAGAAGGCAATGGGGTAATGATATGTAAAAGGCAAAAATGAATACATTGGTACATGTAACAATCAGTTTGGAACTGTTGATGACATATGACATGGTAGACCCAATTGTAACCTTGCCCACCCAGCAGGTACTGTGTGGGTGGGGTTTTTTAATCACGGCCAGCGAGTGCCCGCTGTGTTCCCACCGCGTTAACGCCCTCTGCCATTTTTGCTTCAAGGTTTTTGGGTGCATCGAGGCTACCTGCCACAGGATGGTGGGGGCCTTATTACTATTGAAATGTCTTGCGATCCGATAATGTAATTCAGACACCGAGACAAACTTAACAGAGAACTAGGTGAATCGCACATAATCCTGGAGCCACCAGCAAAAGCTGGCGACATGCAGGATCAGGGACAGAAGAGGCCCAGGTAAGTTTATTTTTAACATTTTTTTACCGCTTCCCTGAGGTCCCCGGCAGCAGTCTCCAGCTGCCCAAAATCCAGCTCGTTGGCCTCCATGTCATCCCCGCCAGCTTCGGGCAAGAGTCAGAGTTGACCAATTTAAATCAGGTCTGGGAATTAAAATGATCCGGGCCTTAAGATGGCACCGTCAAGGACACTTCCCTCCTGTGCTGGCCAGCAGACACTGCACTCCCACCCCAGGTTAAAATCGGGGCTGATGTTTTTTTTGTTTGCTGCACAGAGAAATGTAGTTTTGTTGAAGAAAAATTGATTGTAGGAGGAAGTGACGATATTGGAGATGCAGTTACTTGAAAATAATGAAATCTGGACAACTGATTGAAGTGATACCCTGAGATGGAGATGATTATAACTGGCCTGCTCTATAAAGACTTGCACATGTTTCAGCTCCTCATAGTTGTAATCATTGCGAAGCATTAGATCACCATTGAATCAATATCAATGCAGTGACTGGGTATCAGTGTTGCAAAACCCCAAGTCTACTTGCCCAGATTTCAAAATTTTAATTGTTTCCTTTGTGTGTCTCTGTACTAAAGGTTCCTCGCTGGAGCGAGCATCATTTTAAGTTTAAAGGAGGACAATTGTCTTGGGGAAGTAATTTAAATCTAAAGCAGCTCCTCTTAATTGCTTTCAAAATAACTTGTTTGTAATTCATCCTAAGAGAAGTTCCAATGTTTCTAGTGAGAAAGCAGTATGCTGGAGACCTGCACTGACCGGTTTCCTGACCAGAGAAGGTCAACTATTGTGCTGTATGCAGCCAGTGCCTATTTCATCCTGCTCCTAACAGGATGCGAGTTTCCCCTGTTTCCTAAATTAATGGCAAAATGAGACTTGAGTAGCAATGCGCACGTTATGCCTGTGCCTACCTTTTCACTAAAATTACTAAGAGGAGGAAAATATAACACACAATGCTAAGTGGGAATTGGTTAGGTTGACTAAATGGATTCATGTCTCAAAAGCATGAAGTTTCAGAAGAAAAGTGACTGCAGTGTGTCAAAATCTGAAAGGCTGATTTTAAATTTTGCGATTCATACCTTGGAACTAAATTTTATTAAAATTAAGTGGCAATCCTTTCGTGCCCTACAGGTCACACAATACTTTATTTACCTGTGAAATATTGACATTTAAATTAGTATTTGAAGAAAAGCTGGAGGACAAATTTATAAGCAAAGTTTACATTGATTTTTGTTTAAACAGCGTGTGTCCGAGAGAAAAAAAAAACGGACTTCAAACAGTGACCTACCATACTGATTACATACCTGTTGTTGCTTTTGTCTATTTTTGAATTATAGGAACGCTACTACTTATTTTCTCTGCGGAAAAGTCAAATTATAGTGTAATAATATTTCAATTTATAGTTTTTTGAAATTGATTTGAATACAAACTGGACAATGAATTTGAGTAGGTTTTCAGCTAAACATTCACCTGCTGGTATGATCCTGCTGTGATGCCACCCCATTTTCCTGTTGCAACCGAATTGTAATACAGGTAGACTATCCTTTATCCGAAAACCTCGGGACCAGCCGAGTTTCGGATAAAGGAGAATTTCGGATTTCGGAAGGTGGGTCGGCGGGGGTCCGCGGGGGGGGTCGTGCGCACGACTTACGCTGACGCTCAGCGTAAGTCAGTCGGGGTCGGCGGGGGTCGGGGCCGGCGGGGTACGCGGGGGGGGTCGGCGGTTGTCGGGGCCGGCGGGGTCCGCGGGGGGGTCGGCGGCTGTCGGGGTCGGCGGGGGGTCGTGCGCACGACTTACCCTTTATCCGAACTTCCAAAACTGGAACCCTCTAAAAACCGAAGGTTTTTTCGTTCGTACGCACGACTTACGCTGAACGAAAAAACCTTCGGTTTTTAGAGGGTTTCGGTTTTCGGAAGTCCGGATAAAGGGTAGTCTACCTGTACAGTACTTTGTGGTGTTTCCTAGTGCTATTGAAAGCTCATCTCTGGAGGCTGGAGAGGGAATACAATGCTGCTGCAGTATTTGAGTGGCTTAAAGGGTTAGGCAGGCCATTTATTGTCAGCAGCAATTTGGGAGTGGTACAACTATCAAAGAATGGTTCTTCAGGGCAGAGAGCCTCCAAATTTGCTGAGGCTTGAGTTAAGGTGTTACTGACATAAATCTGACAAAACGGCAGCAGGTTTTTGTCTGAGCAGAAAGAAGACTCAGAAAAGACTTGGTGTAGACACAATGGTGTAGGTGACGTTGGCTGTGGTTCCACACAGTTACTTGGTGCCAGAAGAAGTTCAATGACCTCACCAGGTTAACCAAGTTGAGAGGAAATGGTTATAACGAAACGGTAGCATAGTGGTTATGTTACTGGACTAGTAATCCAGAGGTCTGGACTAATGATCCAGACAAGTGAGTTTAAATCCCACCATGGCAGCTGGGGAATTGGAATTAAATAAATCTGGAATAAAAAGCTAGTATCAGTAATGGTGACCATGAAACCATCTGATTGTTGTAAAAAAAAAACATCCGGTTCACTAATGTCCTTTTAGGGAAGGAAATCTGCTGTCCTTACTTTTATATGTGACTCCAGACCCACAGCAATGTAGTTGACTCTTAACTGCCTTATGCCAATGGCCTTGCAAGCTATTCAGTTGTAACAAATCACTACGAAAAACAATAAGAAGAATAAAACCAGACGAACCACCCTGCATCGACCTCATCACTAGCTACAGACACGACAATGGCACACCCAGCCCAGTTGACCCTGCAAAGTCCTCCTCATTAACGTATGGGGACTTGCGCCAAATTTGGGAGAGCTGTCCCACAGACTAGTCATACTCACAGAATCATACCTTTCAGCCAATGTCCCAGACTCCTCCATCACTATCCCTGGGTATATCCTGTCCTACCGGCAGAGGTGGCGGCACAGTAGTATATATCGGGAGGGAGTGGCTCTGGGAGTCCTCAACATTGACTCCGGACCCCATGAAGTCTCATGGCTTCAGGTCAAGCATAGGCAAGGAAACTTCCTGCTGTTTACCACCTACCACCCTCCCTCAGCTGATGAATCAGTACTCCTCCATGTTGAACACCACTTGGAAGAAGCACTGAGGGTAGCAAGGGCATAGAATATACTCTGGATGGGGGGACTTCAATGTCCATCACCAAGAGTGGCTCAGTAGCGCCACTACTGACCAAGCTGGCCGAGTCCTGAAGGACATAACTGCCAGACTGGACCTGCGGCAGGTCGTGAGAGAACCAACACGAGGGGGAAAACCTACTTGACCTCGTCCTCACCAATCTACCTGTCGCAGATGCATCTGTCTATGATGGCAGTGACTACAGCACAGTCATTGTGGAGACGAAGTCCCATCTTCACACTGAGGACACCCTCCATCGTGTTGTGTGGCACTACCACCATGCTAAATGGGATAGATTCAGAACAAATCTAGCAGCTCAAAACTGGGCATCCATGAGGCGCTGTGGGCCATCAGCAGTAGCAGAATTGTATTCCACCACAATCTATAACCATTGCCATCAAGCTGGGGGACCAACCCTGGTTCAATAAGGAGTGTAGAAGAGCATGCCAGGAGCAGCACCAGGTGTACCTAAAAATGAGGTGCCAACCTGGGGAAGCTGCAACACAGGACTACATGCATGCTATAAAGAGGGCTAAACGATCCCACAATCAATGGATCAGATCAAGGCTCTGCAGTCCTGCCACATCTAGTCGTGAATGGTGGCGGACCATTAAACAACTAACTGGAGGAGGAGCCTCCTTGAATATCCCGATCCTCAATGATGGTGAAGCCCAGCACGTAAGTGCAAAAGACAAGGCTGAAGCATTTGCTACCATCTTCAGCCAGAAGTGCTGCCTTGCTGAAGACTTGTGCTCCAGATCTAGCCGTACCTCGAGCCAAGCTGTTCCAGTACAGCTACAACACTAGCATCTACCAGACAATGTGAAAATTACCCAGGTATATCCTGTCCACAAAAAGCAGGAAGAATCCAATCTGGCCAATTACCACCCTATCAGTCTACTCTCAATCATCAGCAAAATGATGGAAGGTGTCGTCGACTGTGCTAACAAGCGGCACTTACTCACCAAGAACCTGCTCACTGATGCTCAGTTTGGGTTCTGCCAGAACCACTTGGCTCCAGACCTCATTACAGCCTTGGTCCAAGCATGGGCAAAATAGCTGAATTCCAGAGTTGAGGTGAGGTGAGAGTGACTGCCCTTGACATCAAGCCAGTATTTGACCGAGTGTGGCATCAAGGAGCCCTCGGAAAACTGAAGTCAATGGGAATCGGGGGGGGAAACTCTCTACTGGCTGGAGTCATACCTAGCACAAAGAAAGATGGTTGTGGTTGTTATTGCTCAATCATCTCAGCCCCAGGACATCGCTGCAGGAGTTCCTCAGGGCAGTGTCCTAGGCCCAAACATCTTCAGCTGCTTCATTAATTACCTTCCCTCCATCACAAGGTCAGAAGTGCGGATGTTCGCTGATGACTACACAGTGTTCAGTTCCATTCGCAACTCCTCTGATAATGAAGCAGCCCATGCCCGTATACAGCAAGACCTGGACGACATTCAGGCTTGGGCCGATAAGTGGCAAGTAGCATTCACGTCACACAAGTGCCAGGCAATGACTATCTCCAACAAGTGAGAGTCTAACCACCGCCCCTTGACATTCAATGGCATTACCATCACCGAATCCCCCACCATCAACATCCTGGGTGTCACCATTGACCAGAAACTTCACTGGACCAGCGACATAAATACTGTGGATACAAGAGCAGGTCAGAGGCTAGGTATTCTGTGGCAAGTGTCTCACCTCCTGACTCTCCAAAGCCTTTCCACCATTTACAAGTCACAAGTCAGGAGTGTGATGGAATACTCTCCACTTGCCTGGATGAGTGCAGCTCCAACAACACTCGAGAAGCTCAACACCATCCAGGATAAAGCAACCCGCTTGATTGGCACCCTATCCACCACCTTAAACATTCACTCACTCCACCACCGGCGCACTGTGGCTGCAGTGTGTACCATCTACAAGATGCACTGCAGCAACTCGCCAAGGCTTCTTCGGCAGCACCTCCCAAACCCGCAACCTCTACCACCTAGAAGGACAAGGGCAGCAGGCACATGGGAACGCCATCACCTGCAAGTTCCCCTCCAAGTTGCACACCATCCTGACTTGGAAATATATCGCTGTTCCTTCATCATCACTGGGTCAAAATCCTGGAACTCCCTCCCTAACAGCACTATGGAAGTACCTTCATAAAGAAAGGCTACACAGTTGATCCATATGAAATATACGGAAGCATTAACTACCCAAGGTGTTTTCTCTCTTGGAAAAGAGAAGACAGAGAGGGGATATGGTAGAAGTGTTTAAAATTATGAAAGGTTTGTAATCATTGGATCCATGTAAGCTTTTCAGCCATACGCATAATTTAAGCACAAAGGGTCACATATTACAAATTAAGGCCAACGAAGGAAATAGGAAATGCAGGTGGAACATTTTTACTAAAAGATTGATAAGTATATGGAACAGAGTACCAGCACGGGTGATGGAACAAGAAACCTTAATGGGTTTCAAGAAAGAACTAGACAGGTTCTTTTCAACAAATGGGATTTTAGGGTTATTAGAAATGCACCAAGAGAATACTGTGGATAGATTGGCTAGATAGGCCAAATGTCTAATCCTGCCTGAAACTGTTTGACCTGCACAGTTCATCATCTTTTCAATGAACCAGGAATATCAGCGTAAGAGGGTGATGAACCCCAGATCATGGTATCCATGTTTCAAACTCCAGGATCCCCATCCTGGTTTTGCCAAACTCCATTACCTTCCCTCAGTACTACTAAAGCTGAGGACAGTTCTCTGGAGCAGCTATACATCATTCCTCCTTCCGAATACTGCTAAGTCCTAGTCATCTACCTCCAGCTAATACCTCGTGTACCATTTTGCTATATATCCTCCCCTTTAAAATGCTACAGGATAAAAATTAAACGCATATGTAAAAGAATTGATGTAAAACAAAGTTCATTTATGGATTTCACAGAATAATGGACAGAGTTCATTCAGTTAAAAATTTGAGAATATCAAGCCCTACCTGGCATAAACACCCCAACTACTATAAAATAGCAAATCCTCTGAATCACTGAGCAATGCCATGAAAGCTCTAGTTAGTTAAAATTAAAACTCAGCATTATCTGTTTTAAATAGTGCAGGCTCCCCCAGGACACGACGGTGAAACACTTTTCTACACATTCCTGCTTCTTCTTCCTTGATGACACATATATTTCCCCCTCTCCATTTTCTCCTTGTACCTTTCACTGCTTCTGCTCTCTATGATGTGGAGCACTCTCATGCCTCCCCCCGCCCTGCTCCCCACTGCCACCCTGCACCCAGAGAAAGCCTCCATCATTACATCTTTGTCAGTGGCACCCAGTAACTTTGTCCTGCTGTTCCCACTTCCCAGGATTCCCCACCCAGTAGTTCACACCCACTCCTTCCCAATGCTCGTACACCTGCCACCCCCATCTTAGCGCTACCCTCCTACAGCTGTCACATTGGTTACCACCCTCCTAATGCTCCCACACCCTGAGGACAACCCTCAGCTCCATCATGCTCCAACACTGTACTCCATGTACCAGACCATGGTATCCCCTTTCCAATGCTCCCAAACACGATGAGTATCCATTCCAATGCTCCCACATGTTACAACCCTCTCCGACCTTGGCGATGGGAGCTGGAAGGTGAGAGTAATGGGTATAGTTTAGGTGTGACATGGAGGCCCGATAAAAGTAATTTGATGAGAAAAACATGACCAAACTATGAATGGCAGCAAAATGTTACAGGGAGTAAATGGCATTTACAGGAAGTATGCATATAAGCAAAACTTTTAATGTAATATATTTACATACAATCACTGCGCTCCATATTCCCACAGAAATGTAAAGTCACTGAGCTTCATAACGCAACCAAAGATTTACCACCTGGGTCTGTTGCAACATTTCTGTCTGTTGCAATGTGAGTCTTAGAAATTGCATGTAAGATGATGGCTTTTAAACATAAAAGGATTATCTCTGAAGAATAAAATGCTCAAGGCAGTGCTAGGCTTGTGAAATGGACCATTAGCTGAAAGAAACGGTCTTTACCTTGCCCTGCACAGTCTTTGATAAAAGTGTGTCTCAGTAAATTTGGCATGGCCACACATTAATCTAATAACCTCTACAAGTACAATTTTTGTCCCATATTATTTTGTGATCTTGACTCGGAGTAGATATCTGGTCACAGATTAATTGAATAGGGATAAATACTAGTCTGGCTTGTCTATCTCTGACAGGCAGTCATTGACAGGTCCATCATAAGATGGCAAAGAAGGTTGCTCTAGGGACTGATGGGAGATGGGATTATGACACACTGGGGAGATGGGATTATGACACACTGACAGTGGAAAGCAAGATGGTGAAGGACAGAAGCCGCACTGATTGTAACTGTTGACAGCTGTAGTTACTGATGTTACACCGATTATTTGTAAAAAAAATAGTTTAAGCGATAATAAGCTTGAATGTAAAAGGAATACCTGATCTTCAAATTAAATAATACCAGATAGTAACACAAATGTAATCAAACAGAATTTTTGAGGGTATGGGGAAGTGCTCTCCCTGTAAGTAATGATGAATCCAACATCATTATCTGTTAACAGCTGCCTTTCTTTGCAGCATAATCTGTGGCAGAAAGGCTTCTCTATAGAGTGCTAAAGACAGATGTTTCAATCAAGTGGAAGTGAAGTGCTTGCACTTGACTGATGTCAGACGGCAGGTCTGCACAGAGCACTGCTTCCTGCGATTGATTTCCATTTCACTGGTATTTTTATAGACTAATCCGGAATTACCTGCTGCGTTTTGTTGTGCTCATCACAAGAATGCAGCAATGACCAGAGTAGAAGGATTCCTGACAAGGTGCCTCTTAACCAATAACAATAAGGAACACATTAAGGGCAATGAGCTTCACACTTTCACCCCCTTCCCTCAATGTTCTCTCTTTCCTCTTCTGGTTTAGGCTGGAATATAATCATAGGCTTGGCCACCCTTCCAGTAGCTCATACAAGTGGCCATTTTTCATGGTTGCAGGCTTTTTCACCGATCCTGTCCAGAACCATTGCCCACACATACACTTTCCAGCAGGGATCTCTGGGTATTTTCTCCTTCCCTAGGTTAGGGAAAGTAAGGCCAATGGAAGCATTCCTACTGCCACCTTGGCTAAGATCAGCTAACTCAGCAGAGACCAGGTATTAAACAGGGGGCCTTACTACTCTGTATAGCCCAAATACTCACTGGATAAAGTGCTGAGCTATTTAGGGAGATCCCATTCATTTTATGTAAGTTTTTTACCCATATGAAATAAATCAGATCAAATTATGGCATTAATCATTTATGTAATAATCAATGTTGTTGCTACCCCCTCCCACCATTGGTAGGTAAGAATTAAATGCGAGTTCCACATTTGCGATACAAAATGATTTGTGATAATAACTGGCTGGGTCTTGTCAAGTTATTATTGTGCTGAAATAATAAGGGGTCACTTGGTATTAAATTGCTTCAATGTTGTATGGTATTGGGTACTGGGATCTACTTCAGTATCACAGGCTATCAGCAAGTAAATCTTAGGCTGTATTTTTAATATCTCCACCAGCAGCAGAGTAGGATTTTTGTGGCATGCTAATTTGGAGGAGGCAGAGACTATATAATGATGGAACTGCAGTATAATCTTAAAGATCTTGCAGAAGTGCATGTTTGTATAAAAAATGGCAAAATTCCATTAAAATTAACTTACAAGCAATAATTAGCATTTTCCCATAGTGCTTGGAAATGAATGTGATGACAATCAGTATTGGCACCAACACCATGTGCACAAATAAGGAGTCACAACAAAGATGCATGTAATAAAAATAAAATGACTTATGCTGCTTATTTTATGAAGGATTTGTAGCGGTTCGTGTAGATCGCCACTAAATAAGAGAGTTTGACTTTGACGAACTATTAACAAGTTGTTTATTTACAGGATCAGACTAATTACATCAGGTAAGATGGCAGGTAAGATGGCTGACTGTAGGAGCACCGTGGTATAGGTCTTGTCCCAGCGGGGACTCCACGAGGACTGAGTTCGCAGTCCTGTGGAGAGCGTGATGACGTCATCACATTTGTGTTGTGACGTCATCACGTTGTTCGCGTTTCCCGCGCTTAGGGCGTCACGTGATGCGCGTCGTTGCGTCGCTGGCCGTTGAGGCCGAAGTCGCGAGCGCGGGCTGTGCCGGCGGCCATCCTGGAAGGCCGAGTCGGGCCGGTGGCCACCGCACGTACGTCACGTGGTACGTGACGTCAGCGCGCTAGGGCACGTCTTAAAGGGGCAATGGCCCCAACAGGTAAGTTAAAAGGGCAACGGCCCCAAAAGGTAAGTTAAACATACAGTAAGGTAAGTTAAAGGGAATTATGTGTCTTTATGTAAGGTACAACCGGTGGTACCGCCACAGATTATTAATTAAGCTCTCTCTGCAAAAACTCTACGGGGTCACTTCTGGGATATCCCAACATTTTTCATTGAACAGCTTCAAATATATGACCCAAGCAATCATTTATTATTATGAGAATCACACCAACTGATGTGACTTCTGACACGTTGGTGACTCCTGAAATACAATGGGTCCCTGCTGACTCCGGGAGTTCCGGTTGGCCTTGTAAGGAATGGAAGCTCCACCCGCCCCTTACTAGGCCAATAATGCTAAGTAGGTGAAGCCGAAAGTAGGGACTCCCTACGAAGCTCCTGCTTCACCTGCTCACTGGGGCGCGGAGGCCGTTACGTGGCCTGGACCCTTGAATTGGATTCGCCTATCTTACACAAAGTGGAGATAGATGTGATCCCAGAGTTGGTGGGCCTGGGCAGGTGCCTGATCTTCTGGCCACATTAGACAAATGGGTGCTGGGAGTGGGCCCATGATTTGTGGGCACTTAATAGCCCCGTGCAAATGAGGAGGCTTCCTTCTGACCCTGCCAACATCAAGCTCAACATTGAATGGCACCAGCAGGTGCAATCCTCGCATAGCTGCCAGGATTGTGGCCCATTAATTTTTAGGGCCCTTTGTTGAACCTCTGTCATGTAATATATAAGTAGGATTTAGGGAGCTGATTATGTGAAGTTATGTCAATGGCATGGTGCTATCACCAGAGGTTCACTGTTTGAAAAGGCTGCAGAGAAAGGCCACTACATTAATACACACTTTGAAGCAGCTTATTTTCAAGATAGAGTGGAAGAACTGTGATTCTATACTTTAGAGAAGTGTAGACTTAGGGGTGATTTGATCGAGGTTTTTAGATGATGAAGGGAATAGATTGTGTTCGAGTAGATAATTTGTTCCAACTAAATAGGTTAAGGAGGACCAGGGGTCACAATTGTAAGATCTAAGTTAGAACTCAGGAGGTGGTTCCTTTCCCAGAGAATAGTGGACCTCTGGAACAGGCTGCCGATTCACCGAATTCCTTCAAATGAGAGCTGGACCTGTTTCTGGCTGGGGCGGAGATCACCTTGTACAAAAGGTAGATACTGCAGGGAATTCAGGGCCAAAGTGATCTCTTGGACTAGTTTTGATTGCCTAAGGGGGTCGGAGTGGAATTTCCCAGATACTTTTCTCATTGGCTTGGATTTTTATCTGTTGTTTTGCTTCTCCCAGGAGATCACATCGTTTTGGGTGAGGTAGGGAGTGCATATATTGTAATGCACAAGCTATCACAATTGTCTGAGACCAGCTGGATTGACCAGAGCCTCTTTTCCTGTCTGTCATTGTTTGTATTTGAGAAGCATCTTGCAGATTCCTATACGTATTAGCGCTCTTGCACAAAAACCACCTTCCCATTAATAATTTTATTTATCAAGTTAATCCATTCAGTTGTGCAAACCTTCATTCTAATTTGACCATATTTATTCTTTCTCTTGCTTTCTTCTGAATGTGATCAGTGATTAATTTTATATGTGAGCACGATCTATCAATAATAATCTCATCATTACATCAAAATCTTGTTTCTCATGAACCATTCCAGGAGTGTCGGTAGAAAGTAATTGATTTAATATAGCTTTTTCTCTACTCTTTGTGATTCAACCTTTATTCTTGTTATCTCAGCAACAAGACCTTCATACAAGAATAAAGGTTGAATCACAAAGAGCCAAGTGCGTCTGAAGATGATGAGGAATTCTCGCAGCAGTTTCTCTTGAAGGGCCAAAGCCAGATGTTAATAAAAATCCAACCATTTTTTGTTGAAATCATTAGTCAGTCTTAATTACGATGCTATCACTTTCCTAAACAGGATCGTGATGTCATTATTTTCTATCTAGACTTCATTGAATTGTCACCAGTTTTTAGGACACATATTTACGATGTCATTCATCACTTTCCTGTACAGCACGACATCATCATTGTTTCCTGCTCAGGAAAGCCACAGGGCAGAACTTCTGGCAACCTTGAGCCGCAAAGTCTTTGTACCTGGCTGTTGTGCATGTACCTTTAAGAGAATAACTGGTCTCAGACTGCAGTACCGGCAGTGACCACCCCTGTATAAAAGGCGCTAGAGAGCCTCTGTTGTTTAGTTTCACTACTGACTTCCACCAGTAAAGACTTGTTTGTTTTCACTCCTGCTGGTCCGTGTCTCAATCATTCACGGACTTAACACTGGCGACGAGTAAGAAACAAACTTACCTGCAACTCAGCAGCACCTCAGACGACGTTGTTGAAGGTCGGAGCCAGAAGAAAGAAAAAAAAAAATAGAGTCTATTGAAACTCGAGAAGCGGGCGTCGACCATCAATCATCGGTTTAAAAACTTGCAGGAGAGACTGTCCAGAGCCAGGCTGGGTTCCTCGGTCTGTGGTTTCCCAGCTAATCGGGCTGGTGGCAGGTAGTGCTCTGATCCTTCCTGGGCTACGGCGGGCTGAAGCTCGATCGGGTGGCTTTTCAACGGGGCCGGGCAGCGAGTCGGGAAGCAAAGAGAGAGAGAGAGGGTGGAGCACACAGGGCGCGGCCAGTGCTTCGAAGCCGGGCAGCGTTCGGACCTAAGAAGAGGGAGGGAAGTGTCCCAGAGGGTCCGCTCCACGACGGGAAAATAATAAAGAAAAAGAATCAATATTTAACGCGCAAGAAACCGTGGAAAGCAGCGCTAACAACAGTGGGGAAGAAGACAAAGCGCGGGAGGCGCCATTTTGTTAAATCGGGGAAGAAGGCAAAGCGCGGGAGGCGCCATTTTAGATTTGCAAGATGCCGAAGACTGGCTGTATCACTGCTTTTGATAATACATTAGAGGACTGGACCACGTATGTGGAAAGAGTCGAGGTATATTTCGAGGCAAACGAAATAGCGGAGGGGAAAAAGGCATCGATATTGCTAAACTTAATGGGCGCTAGAACGTACGGCCTATTGCGGGACCTGATTACTCCAGCCAAACCGAAGGCGAAGAGTTTTAACGAAATTGTTGCTGTCCTACAGGAACACTTAAACCCTGCACCGCTGTTGATAGCAGAAAGATTTAAATTCCACAGGAGAACTCAGCACAAAGATGAGAGCAATGCTGAGTATCTTACAGAACTACGCAAGCTATCAAAGCACTGCCAGTTCGGAGCAGGACTGGCAGATACCCTACGGGACAAATTTGTCTGTGGACTCCTGAGTGAAGGAACACAGAAGAAGTTACTCTCAGAGAAAGAGCTGACGCTAGATAAGGCTTTCAGCGTGGCAGTATCGTATGAAGCAGCAGCCAGGGGAGCTGCAGAAATTCAACAAAAACCACAGGAATACGGCACCCACGAAATGACACGGGGATTTGCAAAATGTTATCACTGCGGCAGAACTAACCATGACCAGAAGGACTGCTGGTCCAAAGACAAAATATGCAGACAATGCAGGAAGATTGGACACATTGCACGAGTTTGCAGGTCTGGGAAGAAGACCAGCGACAACAAAAAAGCTACTAAGGAACCGTACAAGAAAGTACAAAAGATGACAGACAGTAGTTCCGAAGACCAGATGAGCGATAGTGAATCCGGAAACAGGAGACTAAGCTGTCTCAAACTTCACAATGTAATCGCAAAAGAGGATCACCGAACCATTTCGGTCACTCTCACGATAGCAGGGTCCCAAGTTAAAATGGAATTGGATACAGGATCAGCGCTAACCGTCATGAATCGACGAGACTACGAGCGGCTATTTTCACACATACCCTTGAGAGAGACATCCATCGTCTTGACGACGTATACGGGGCAAAAAGTATACCCCAGAGGAAAAATAAGGGTGCCTGTCGAATTCAATGGCAAGAAAGTACGGAAATTGTACCTCTACATACTGCCAAATGGTGGACCACCGTTATTGGGACGGGAATGGATCAGGAAGATAAACTTAGATTGGCATTCCATTCATGCAATGACGGTGGACGGTAAAAAAGATGAAGACGTCACTCCTGGACGATTGTCAACAATCTTAGCTAACGCCAAAGAGGTATTTCAACAAGAACTGGGCACGCTTAAAGGCATAACCGCCTCGATAAAAATAGAAGAGAATGCAGTTCCCAAGTTTTTCATTGCAAGACCGGTACCATATGCAATTCACCCAGCCGTCGAGGCAGAGCTGGAGAATCTAAGGTCGACTGGAGCGAGTGGGCGACACCCATCGTTCCTGTCATGAAGAAAACGTTAAGCAATAAGTCCGGAGAGCCAAGGAAGATTCGCATCTGTGGGGATTTCAAGGTGACGGTGAACCCTGTCCTTCACACAGTACAATATCCTCTTCCAAGGATAGAAGACATCTTCGCCTCACTGTCTGGAGGGAAGCGTTTTACAAAAATTGACCTAGCACAAGCATATTTGCAGATGGAGGTTGATGAGTCCTCTAGGAAGTATCTCACGATAAACACTCACAAAGATCTTTACCAGTATCATCGATTGGTATTCGGAGTAGCATCGGCTCCGGCGATATGACAAAGAGCGATGGAACAAGTCCTGCAAGGGATTCCGGGGACTCAGTGTTACTTGGACGACATCCTTGTAACAGGTGAAGATGACAGTGAACACCTTAACAACCTAGAACAGGTGCTCACTAGACTACGGGAACATGGGCTGCGAGCCAACCGCCCCAAGTGCGAATTTTTAAAGAAACAGATATCGTATTGTGGCCACGTGATTGATGAAGAGGGGTTACATAAGTCCCCTGACAAAATTGAAGCGGTTGTTAAGGCCCCAGCACCTGAAAATGTGTCGCAACTGAGGTCATTCCTCGGGTTGGTGAATTACTATCATAAGTTTTTGCGGAATTTGTCGACAATTCTGCACCCACTGAATGCCCTGCTACGAACGGGGGTAGCATGGAAATGGAACGATGATTGTAAGCGTGCTTTTCAGAAGAGTAAGGACTTAATCACTTCAAGGGAAGTATTGGCTCACTACAACCCAGCACTGCCAATCAGGCTGGCGTGTGATGCGTCTCCCTACGGCATTGGGGCGGTACTGTCACATAAATTCCTTGATGGTTTAGAGAGGCCGATAGCTTTTGCGTCACGCTCGTTAACTTCTGCTGAGCGTAACTACGCCCAGATTGACAGAGAGGCCCTCAGCCTAGTGTGGGGGGTGAAGAAGTTCAATCACTATCTGCACGGTCAAAAATTTACTCTACTAACCGATCATCAACCTCTTGTCTCCATTTTCAACCCTCAGAAGGGCGTACCGATAATGACGGCACAACGGCTGCAGAGATGGTCCCTTTTCCTAGGGGCACACCAATATGACATCGACTACAAAGGAACTAAACAGCATGGAAATGCTGATGGATTGTCACGCCTACCGTTGCCGACGGTGGAAGAAGAAGACCTTGCAGTGGATCCAATGGAGTTATTCCACTCGACCATAGTCGAATGTCTCCCTGTGACGAATGCAAACATAGAAAAGGAAACACGGAATGACCCGACACTATCACGGGTCTATGATTTAACGGTGAAGGGATGGCCAGCACATGGCGAACCACTGCTGCCAGCATTCTCGCCGAGAAGAGAACAGCTGTCAGTGTGCAGAGGAACCTTGATGTGTGGATCCAGAGTAGTAATTCCACCTAAGTTGACGGATAGAGTACTCAATGAGCTTCATGATGGTCATCTGGGTGGGGTAAAAATGAAGAACTTAGCCAGAGCGTTTGTGTGGTGGCCGGGAATCGATAGAGAAATCGAAGAGATGACCAAGAGCTGTGCAGGATGCCAGAAGGTCCAAAACGCCCCACCAGAAGCTCCTCTGCATCCATGGGAGTGGCCCTCATCTCCATGGCAATGGGTGCACATTGATTTTGCTGGTCACTTCATGGACTCGATGTTTTTAATTGCAGTGGATGCACATTCAAAGTGGCCAGAGGTAATAAAAATGTCCTCAACCACCACGGAAAAAACTATCACAGTTTTGCGAACCATATTCGCCAGGAATGGGCTGCCTGAACAGATTTGCTCTGACAATGGACCACAGTTTGTGTCTGAAGAGTTCCGGAGGTTCTTAAAGAACAATGGCTTTAAGCATTACACATCTGCCCCATATCATCCAGCCGCTAATGGATTGGCCGAGAGGTTTGTCCAAACATTCAAGAAGGCTAGCAAGGCAATGTGTAATGAAGATATACCCCTACAACACAAGGTGGACAACTTCTTGTTTGCCTACCGGAATGCGACACATGCGGTTACCAACCAAACTCCAGCCATGATGTTCTTCAATTGAAGACTACGATGCCGCTTGGATTTGGTTAAGCCAAACGTCCGAAGAGATGTGGAGAACAGGCAGTTTCAGAATATGAATGAAAGGCCGACCAGGAGTTTTAAGATAGGTCAACCAGTTTTGGCCCGGGACTACCGCACTGAGAAATGGCAGCCAGGAACGATTTGTACACGACAAGGACCTCTCATGTATACCGTGGACGTTGGGGAGAGCATTGTAAGATGCCATGCTGACCAGATTCTAGAGTCACTGGAAAACGTCAACTCCACACCACGATCTGATACACCTGGTAATGAAATTGACGTTCCAATTGCAGCTACCGCAGAACTGGTAATATTGGAAGCAGATGAACCAAACAAAGACATTGATCCTGATGCAACATTGCCAGAAGAACCTGATACCCCAAAGAGGCGTTATCCAGACAGAATCAGGAAGCCTCCTCAAAGACTGAACTTATAATTGCTTAAACTTAACCAATGTATCTAGCAACAGTAATTGTGATTGTAATTTGTTATCATTTAGTTGTTAAATGAATGTTATGTACTGTTTATCTAAAAGGGGAGGAATTGTTGTGTATGTACCTTTAAGAGAATAACTGGTCTCAGACTGCAGTACCGGCAGTGACCACCCCTGTATAAAAGGTGCTAGAGAGCCTCTGTTGTTTAGTTTCACTACTGACTTCCACCAGTAAAGACTTGTTTGTTTTCACTCCAGCTGGTCCGTGTCTCAATCATTCACGGACTTAACACTGGCAGTGAGGTAACTGTATTGCACTGTGATATTAACAGTGCAGAGTAGTTAGTGTTGAGGTCCATAGTATAGTTCAAGTGCCATCAATTAATTGCATTAACTTTAGATGAAGGAACTTCATGTTTTTAGGGGTTCTAAGGTATCATTAGAGAGTAGTTTTGGGGCAGTGGCTTACAAACTCTTTATTGTGGGGGAATACCTGCAATCATTGACACATTCCCAGGGATACTCCGGAATTGATTTCTGAAAGTTGCTGTCAACTACACAAAGAAAAAGTGCTACAATTACAAAAAATAAATACAAATAAGTCAATAAATACAGAAATGATTGATGGACAGAAATCTGATGATTTCACAGAACACATGGGTCCCCTCAGGGACCTACTAGGTCCAAGGATCTCAGCTGGGGTATTCAAGAATAGAAGGTAATTAAAGATCATGGACCTGAAATTGCTGAGATCCCCTAATGGCACTGGAGAGGGTGGAGGTGGGATGGAACTTCCAACCGCCTCTTAGGCTGTTGACCTGTCCCAAATCCTGGGGATGGGGTCATTTTAATATTTGGAGCAGGAAGTCTACTCCTGTGGCGGTGCATCGGAAGCATCTGCCTGATGGTGCTGGAAAATCAGCGCAGCACTCGGCTACCCTGTTATAAGGGGGGCAGGGCCCATGCTCCTTAATGGACTGAAAATGTAATTTTTTTTTTAAATGACATACTAGCAGAAAGTCAAGGTGGGGGGGGAAGAGACTGTTCTTAATATTGTTGGGGCCTTCAGTTAACCCGCAATGGAACTGGAGCCTGCTGTCCACAGGCATGGCTTCTGCTGAGTCTAAGCAGGGTATGCTGATTGCGATGTCTGGTGTAGCTTGACAAGGTTCCCAAAACTGGCTGTGGATGGCGAGATGAATTGGGAGACATCCGAGTAGAGACACATTGGCCACAAATTTGCCAGCGCTCAGAGGGCGGGTTTGGAGGTGGGTCCACTGTCAACATAGCAAAGATTGACCGGGTAGGAAACCCGCTGTCAACCCACCTCCACATGAGTCTCCCAGGTGTCGGGTCTGTCCGCGGAGAACTGACCCGACACCAAGTGGCGGGGGATACAATTAAGCTATTTAAATGGCTCGTTAAGAGCCAATTTAACACTATTGTGAGGCTTCTTTCCAATTTTACGCTCTTCCCCCACGGGTTACCCACTGCTCGGGGAACACACCAGCTCAACCTGGCGTGAGTTGAGTCTGCTCTGATGTTTCCGATAAGCTGACGGCTGCAGAAGTGGTGTGAAGTATGCCGTGTTACAAATGGTCAGTTTCAGAGCGCAGAAACTTTTGGTTACTTCATTTGTAAGACATATAGGGGGAAAAATTGGGTGAGTAGCGCCACCTCTTAGCGCCTAAAGAGGCAGTCAGTGGCTGTAGCGCCACTGGCTGTGCCTCCCGCGATATTCAGCAGAGGCGCTAATGGTGGCGTTAGCCATTTGCGCTGCGCCGCCACCGATGACGTCATCGGTGTGCGCAGCACCCCATTTGCGCCCCGTTCGCGATATTTGGTAGCGAACGCCGCAGTTGTGCCGTTCGCTACCCACGCCTGGTTCACGGTGCCTTACTGTGCCGGGAGCGGCGCAAGTTAAGGTGGAGGTGCGGGGCGGCTGCCAGCACCTCCGTCCCCGGCCTCCTAACCACCCCCCCCCCGCGGCATTGCTGGCTGTTTCCCGAGAGCCCGGCACTTCTCCTTGGTGCCGGGCTCGTTTGCCGGCACTCGCAAGCGGGGATTGCGCTGTTGCAGGCCCCTCCCCCTTAAAAGTGGGAGGAAGGCATGCTGTACCGCAGCGTGCCGCAGCATGTGGCGCTGCAGCACATTGTGCTGCGATATTCAGTTGCAGCGCCCTAAGAGGGACAAGGAGCGCCTCGAGCCATGCCCCGTCTCCCTCTAGGGGCACTTCAACTGAATTTGTGGCGATCGCTAATGCAGCAATCGCGGCGCAAATTCCAGCGCACAAGCGAACTTTGCGCCGCTTGGGCGCCTCAGGCCAATTTCTAGGCCACAGAGATTTATTTAGCTGACAAGTGTTTAGAGGCAACTGTATGTCCAGTGCCACCACAGTGGAACAACTTCTCTCACCATTGACAGATCGCTTCTGTCACCTCACCTGCAACTGCCATCTATTCCAGCAAAATTGGTGCCCTTGAAAAAATCAGACCTTGGTCCCCTGAATCCTTTCACGATCAGCCCCAACACCAATATCACCAGGCACACCAACATCACCAACCTTCTCCGCCATCACCTGATACTGCACAGGACACAGGGCATCAGCCCCTGACAACATTGCTGCCCGGGAGGCCAGAGATGGCATCACCATGGCCAGATTTTTTTCACTTGATGCTGTTAACCCTGGCTGCTACATGATGCGCCAGGTGCACCATCCCGCACCAGCACCATGAAGCATCCCTTTAATGTTCAAGCCATTCCATGCACACCCATCACTATAGTGAAGTTGGGGGGGGGAAGGGGAGCAAGTTATGTCTCAACATTCACTGGAACTCAGTAAGACACTTCTCTAGGTGTGCACAGATCTGTCCAATAGGAGGCTGTAATGAAAATCTAGATTTCATTATGACAACACATTACCAGAAACTTCACATGGACATTGGCTAAACCTTTCAAGTGCCTACCCTTGTGTGTTGTTAGTTGGTATGCTTGCAGTAGGATGAAGGTGAGTGTGAGGGGTGGCGAGTGAGATGGGGAAGTGATAAAGTAGATAGAGGGTTATAATAATAATAATAATCAACTTTATTGTCATTGTTAGTGCACAAGTGCAGTACAACGAAATGTAGGCTTGCGGCTCCCGAGAGTGTACATTTAGATTAAGACATTTAAACATTCAACATTCATTTGGCTTGTAATACATTAACATAAACATAATAAAGTGCATTGGCAGATGTGCAGGCTTTAGAGTTTATTTGTGGAGTTCAGTAGGATGACAGCCCTGGGAAAGAAGCTGTTCCTAAATCTGGTCGTTCGGGTGCGAATGCATCTGTAGCATCTCCCAGATGGCAGGGGGGCGAACAGACTGTGGCTGGGGTGGGTAGGGTCTTTGATGATGGTCAGTGACCTCCATAAACAGCGTTTCTGGTATATGTGCTCTATGGTCGGTAGCCGGGTGCCGGTAATGTGTTAGGCAGTTTTGACTACCCGCTGCAGGGCTTTCCGGTCATAGGAGCTACAGCTGCCATACCATACTGTGATACAGTTTGTCAGGATGCTCTCTATTGTGCAGCGGTAAAAGTTAGAGAGGATCAGGGGTGACAGGTTACATCCCTTCAGCCTCCTTAGGAAATATAGGCGCTGCTGGGCAGCCTTCACCAGAGAGGAGGTATTGAGGGACCAGGAGAGGTCTTCCGTGATGTGGACTCCGAGGAACTTAAAGCTGTCCACCCTTTCCACCACAGCCCCATGGATGTGGATGGGTGTGTGACTTCCGCCTTTAGACTTCCTGAAGTCCACAATGATTTCCTTGGTTTTCTTGATGTTAAGGGCCAGGTTGTTATCGGCGCACCACTTCACGAGATGCTGGACCTCCTCCCTGTAGGCTGACTCATCGTTGCTGGTGATCTGGCCTACCACCGTGGTATCATCCGCAAACTTGATGATGGTGTTGGAACCATGAACAGCCACACAGTCGTGGGTGAAGAGGGAGTAGAGGAGGGGGCTCAGCACACATCCTTGTGGGGCCCCCGTGTTCAGGGTCAGGGGGGGGGAGGTGTGGTTACCTAATTTGACAGACTGGGGTCTGTTTGTTAGGAAGTCCAGGGTCCAGTTGCAGAGGGAAGTGTTCAGGCCAAGAGTGTGGAGTTTGGTGGCCAGCTTGTTGGGGACGATAGTGTTGAATGCTGAGCTGTAGTCTATGAACAGCATTCTGATGTAGGTCTCTTTACCGTCTAAGTGATTCAGTGCAGAGTGTAGAGCAGTTGTGATTGCATCCTCCGTTGATCTATTTGCACGATAGGCAAACTGGTGTTGGTCAAGAGAGGCGGGAACACTGGCTTTGATGTGAGCCAGGACCAGTCTCTCGAAACACTTCATTATGATGGGTGTGAGTGCGACAGGTCGATAGTCGTTCAGACACGTCACAGCCGTTTGCTTTGGCACAGGAATAATGGTAGCGGTCTTGAAGCATGTAGGGACTACTGCCTGGGCCAATGACAGATTGAAGATGGCGGTGAAGACATCAGCCAGCTGATCAGCACATTCTTTGAGTACCCGTCTAGGGATGCTATCAGGTCCAGCAGCCTTACGTGTGTTCACTCCACGTAGAACACCACTTACGTCGGAGGTCGACAGAGTGAGCACTTGGTCTTCCGGGGGTGGCAAGGCTTTGGTAGCCGGCTCCCTGTTGTCCCTGTCAAAGCGAGCGTAGAAGTTGTTAAGCTCCTCCGGAAGGGAGGTGCAAGGTAAGTTGGTGTGAGTAAGGATGTGCAGGAGAAGGGTATGGAAGGCAGAGTGATGGGGATGTGTTGAGTGGCACAGCAGGGTGCGATTAAGTGTGGCTTTGCAGTAATGTTTCGTGATCCACTGAGATCATTGAAAGGTTTGCGCCACTGCAGCCAGAGCCTGACGACATCACTGCTTTTGCCCTCCTGTGCAATGTGCAACCAGGCTGTGTTGGTGTCCTGGGGAGGTCTCTTCTGCCCTTGGAAGAGAAGAGAACCTCCCTGCATACTGTGACTCCCTCCATATGCTTATTTGAGAGCCTGGGTGCAAGTGCCCACCTTTGTGCAGTGCATGTCAGTGTTTGTAGCAACTCAATGCTGTCAAACACTGACAGAACAACTGTCAAACTCCATGTGGCCATGGTGCCTTTAAGGAAACTGGCTGATGACATGTCATCAAATGGCGTCATCAGACTCGCTTCCTGTTAATTGGCCGGGAAGCCCGCAGGGTGGGCTTAACAAGGCCAATCAAGAGAAAATCCCTTTGACAGAGCGGCTGCAGCTAGGTTCGTGGCTGGAACCTAGAAACCAGCTCTCCCGCCACCATCCCACCTCCACTGGGAAATTTTCTGCCATTGTCTCCAATCAACTCTATTCAAATTCACCCGAATGTTCAGTGTTCAACCCGACTCAACGGTGTGACATATGCATATACATGTGTTTTTTTTTTTACAATAGCTAATATTACTTTTGAAGTCTTAATCCAAACTCCACAATTAAATGTGAACACCATTACCACAGGAAAGGCCGTGACTATTATTTTAAAGGTCAACTTTTTGTTTCGAATGCTTTTAACATCAGCAGATACAGCCAGCCAGTGAATCTTTTACCTCTATAATTTGTGTGACATTTACATTCAATTGGAGCTTAAGGAAGATTAATGATGAAATGTAATTCTTCCATTGAGCAAGGTGAAAAAAACCTATGTGTGCTTCAGACACAAGCTGCTCCTCATTGCTGTGTAGGGTATCGGGCTTTTATAAATTTTCATTGATCACAACCATGAAAGAGAATTTCACCCTTGTATTTAGTTGGATTTAGATTAATCAATTCTCTCAGCCTGTCCAAGTGTAATGGGTAGAACCAATTAAGGCCCACAGCTTGTATTCTTGGCAAAATTAGCTCCAGACATTAATTAACTCGCCTCCAATTAAGGCAAATGTCTTAATTACTTATAACATAGTGAATAAAATCATCTGGTAACATTTCAGAATCTCTGATTTAGGCCTTTAGATTGCTGATTTAAATACTTGTTACCAAGCCAGCATAAGTATGTTCAAGACAATACAACACACTGGGGCAAAATAGGGCTTTGTAATGCCATTTTTTGGACACTATGAGGCCTCTTAAACTACCAAAATGGCGTCCTGGATGCGTGCGCACACTTCCGACGGGAAGTTCGTCGGACACCATATTTGTAATGACTTCCGGTAGCACGCAGAGCAGGCAGATCATGATGTCAATCAGCGCTGCCATTTTGGAGTGCAACGTTCCAGCCTATGCCCTCTTTTGAACATGTGTTCAGCTGAACATGACGTTAAATGGCATGAAGGACCCCCACCAGTGCCATTTAAAGGGATCATGAATTACTTACAGGTTAGTTCTGGCTGTTGCTGCAATTCTATGGGTTTTGGGTGCTTTTCCATACTTGTTTCACATTTCAATAGTCTACAGGGAGTGGTCTGGCTGATGCTGCAGTATTTTATTGGTGACTTCAAGGCTTGTGCTTCAACCAGTTGCTTCCAGACATGGATGGCCTAGTAGGGTTCCTCTTGGTATTGAGCGTGTCTGGGAGAATGGGCAGAGGCTACGCAGAGCAGGACAAGCTGCTAGAAGAGGGAGTAGGCATTTCTGTGTGTCCTCCAGTGAGCTTGCACCTTCGCTATCCTTTCCCCCAGCCCTGGCTCCAACGCACTTTTGCCTGGTGTCTCACCACATGCAGATCCCGCCTCTATGCTAGTCTCTAAATTACGCACAGTTTCAGTATCTGAGCTGGTGGCTGTGACTGTGAGATTGAGTGACGGTATCTCCTTATCTTCACTTTCTTCTCGCTCTTCCTCTACGGCCTGGGCAGGTTCCAGTTCTTGAGTATTAGAAATGAAAAATGGACAAGGGTTGGCTTGTGGTGAGGGCAGAGGAGAAAGTAAGAAGTGCATGTTTACAACATCTGCAGCTTGTAAGTCAGAATAGATTGAGGGATGAGTGAAAAGTGGGATGAGAGAAGGAGGATTAGGTATGCTGATACCCTCATCATCAATCACTTCAGCCCCGCCGGTTGTCACAGCCTCAGCAATAGCCCTTCCCATAATGGCTAGCACTGTCTCCTCCAAAGGGATTAAAACATGCAGGCGTGCCTCTCCCCCTCCTGTTAGTTCCTGCTGCCTCCTATAGTACACCACATTCTCCTGAAAGAAAGAGGGAAGTGTGTCGGTGAGTGTCATGCATTATGTTTGGGTGATGTGGCTGTCATAGTTGAATAGTGTGTGCAAGCTTTGAGTTGTGGGTGCGAGGCTTGCAACAGTGCTAAATGTGTGAGGGTGAGGTAAAGCATATGAATGTTGGGTCTGAGTCCTGATTGATAGAGATTGTTGGTAGGTGAGTGATGGGAGTATAGTGAATGGAGCAGTGGATGAGGCTAGTGGTGCAGTGGTAGGATATTTGAAGATGAACTCACTGACCTTGACAACTCACGTGAGGTCATTAAACCTCTTCCTGCACTCCATCCAGGTCCTTGGGGCTATACGCCTGGCATTGACTCATTGCTATCACTTTCCGCTGCCTTCTGACCATGTGTCTGAAGGGCCTCCAGCCCCCCTGAAGATACAGGGCATCTCTCCTCCTTTCCACATCTTCCACCACATCCTCCACCAAGAGGTCCAGTGCAGCGTCCAAAAACCTTGGTGCTCGCTGTCTCCCATGGTCAGCCATTATTGATTCTTCCATAGCACAATATTCAGAATTACTCAGCACCACCAGCAGCGGTGCAGGCTAGCCTGAAGTAATGCTAGGCACTAACATATTGGGCACCCTGCTGATGCGTGCAGCCGATGAACAGCGCGGGGAGCGCTGTTTGCATGCACAAGTAATGAAAATAAGCAGGGAGCACGAAGTTCTTCCTGCCTGCGGTGCAATCAACGGGTGCGGGTTAATCGCCCAGCGCAACCCCTGCACCTGTTCTCGGGGGGGGGGGGTTATCCAATTTAGCCCTCACTTTTTTTCACCAGCTCTTTACAATTTATTTATGTACCTTTTTGAGGACAGGTGATTCCTTTCATTGTAAACAGTGTTTTATTTTTCAGGGTTCTTTTTGTCTAGCTAATATATTTCTAAAAATTGACTTGAATTTAAAAACTTGCATGCTTTCTTAAATCACAAGATGCCCTGCATTAAGATTACATGGCATTTGCAGATATGTGCATTGAGATTCTTACATGATTCTGTCAAATTAGTTGGCATTACTCATTGTTAGGGCTAAGAATCATTCAAAGGGGTGTGTTTTGTTAAATGTAATATTGGCCCAAAAATTCATGTCTCCACGGGTGAGTACGCACGGGGTACTCACCCGTAAGCCCAATGGAAGTGCCGGTTTCCTGCATGCACGGGAAACTGGCACTTCCGTTCCCCTGAAAGCAGGGGTTCAGAGGTCGAACGCGTGCACAGGAGAGGCTGCGCGTGCACATCGAACTTCATTTTTTTTACATGTTTTCCCGGGAAGGTAATTCTGCAGAAGTTACACATTTAAAAAGCAGGCGTAAGTAAGGCCTGCTTTTTACAAGGTAAGTGGTGAATTAATTAAAATTAAACATTTATTCCACAGGTTTATTATTTTTAAATACTTTAAAGAAAGGTAAGTTTATTTTTAGCCCCGTTAGAAAATAAAATTATATTTTTCAAAAATTTAAATTATTGATTAAAATAGTTATTTCATGTAATTTATAGTTTATTTTAAAAATGTGATGGTTTTTTAAAATTTATTTGAAGATTTAGTGATGTTTTGGGGCCGTAGTATTTCTAAGTTTGACAGCACTTCCTATCAGACTTATGAATGGAGCATTCCCTGCTCCGATTGGCTCCCCATGGCCCACGCGATCTCAGGGGACGCATCAAACTAACTGGGATACGCAAGCACTGCACGCCAGCAGCTGGACCAGGCCCCGGATCGGAATTCCACGGGGGCCCACAGCTCAACGGCCGGCGCACAAGGTAAGTGCAGGTCAGGGGTTTACACCCGCGGGTAGCCCCCGACCCAAATTTCTGGGCCATTATGTATTTATTGACCGTTCTCGCATGGCATTGTTCAGCCAGCCCGAGGTTTTATAAGAGTGGCTGCATAGTGATACATAGAAACATAGAAGATAGGAGCAGGAGTAGGCCATTCGGCCCCTCAAGCCTGCTCCGCCATTCAATGAGATCATGGCTGATCATCCAAATTCAGTACCCTGTCCCTGCCTTCTCCCCATCTCCCTTGATCCCTTTAGCATTAAGAAATATACCTAACTCCTTCTTGAATATGCTTAATGAATTGGCCTCCACTGCCTTCTGTGGTAGAGAATTCCACAGGTTCACCTCTCTCTGGGTGAAGAAATTCCTCCTCATCTCTGTCCTAAATGGCTTACCCCTTATCCTTAGACTGTGACCTCTGGTTCTGGACTCCCCGGCCATCGGGAACACCCTTCCTGCATCTAGTCTGTCTAGTCCTATTAGAATTTTATAAGTTTCAATGAGATCCTCTCTCATTCTTCTAAACTCCAGCAAGTATAAGCTCAATCGACCCAATCCCTCCTCATACGTCATTCCTGCCATCCCAGGTATCAGTCTGGCGAATCTTCGCTGCACTCCCTCCATGGCAAGAACATCCTTCCTCAGATAAGGCGACCAAAACTGCACACAATACTCAAGGTGTGGTCTCACCAAGGCCCTGTACAACTGCAGCAAGACATCCTTGTTCCTGTACTCAAACCCTCTCGCTATGAAGGCCAACATACTATTTGCCTTCTTAACCACCTGCTGCACCTGCATGCTTACCTTCAGCGACTGGTGCACAAGGACGCCCAGGTCTCGTTGCACTTCCCCTTCTCCCAATCTATTGCCATTCAGATAACAATCTGCCTTCCTGTTTTTGACACCAAAGTGGATAACCTCGCATTTATCCACATTATACTGCATCTGCCATGCTTCTGCCCAATCACCCAACCTGTCCAAATCATACTGGAGTTTCTCGGCATCATCCTCACAGCACACACGCCCACCCAGCTTTGTGTCGTCTGCAAACTTGGAGATATTACATCTAGTTCCCTTGTCTAGATCATTAATATATATTGTGAATAGCTGGGGTCCTAGGACCGATCCCTGCGGTACCCCACTAGTCACTGCCTGCCACTCGGAAAAAGAGCTGTTTATTCCAACTCTTTGCTTTCTGTCTGCCAACCAGTTCTCTATCCAAGTCAGTACCTTGCCCCCAATCCCATGTGCCTTAACTTTACACGCTTATCTCTTATGCGGGACCTTATCAAAAGCCTTCTGAAAGTCCAAATACACCACATTCACTGGTTCTCCCTTATCTATTCTACCAGTTACATCCTCAAAAAATTCCAGTAGATTAGTCAAGCACGATTTACCTTTTGTAAATCTATGTTGACTTTGTCCGATCCTGTCACTGTTTTCCAAGTGCTCTGCTATTACATCTTTTATAATAATGGACTCTAGCATTTTCCCCACTACCGATGTCAGACTTACCAGTCTATAATTCCCGGTTTTCTCTCTACCACCTTTTTTGAATAGTGGGGTAATATTAGCTACCCTCCAATCCATGGGAACTGTTACAGAGTCTATCGAATTTTGGAAGATGACCAGCAATGCATCTACTATTTCTAGGGCCACTTCCTTAAGTACCCTAGGATGTAGATTATCGGGCCCTGGGGATTTATTGGCCTTCAAGCCCATCAATTTCCCTAACACCATTTCCCTACAAATACTGATTTCTTTCAGTTCCTCCCTCTCATTAGCCCCTATGTTCCCCGACATCACTGGGAGGTTATTTGTGTCCTCCTTTGTGAAGACAGAACAAAAGTATGTATTTAATTGGTCTGCCATTTTTTGTTCCCCATTATAAATTCCCCTGATTCTGACCGCAATGGCCCTACGCTTGACTTTACCAATCTTTTTCACTTCACATATCTATAAAAGCTTTTGCAGTCAGTTTTTATGTTCCCTGCAAGCTTACTCTCATACTCTATTTTCCCCCCTCTTAATTAATCCCTTTGTCACCCTTTGCTGAATCCTAAACTGCTCCCAATCCTCAGGTTTACTGCTTTTTCTGGCCAATTTATATGTCCTCTCCTTGGATCTTATGCTGTCCCTAATTTCCCTTAGCCATGGTTGAGTCACCTTTTTTGTTTTACTTTTATGCCAAACAGGGATGAACAAATTCTGCAGTTCATCCATGCAATCTTTGAATGTTTGCCATTGCCTATCCACCATCAACCCTTTGAGTAACATTCCCCAATCATTCCTACCCAACTCGCGCCTCATACCATCGTAGCGATTAGCATGTAAAATTAAGGTACATGGGATTGGGGGCAAGGTATTCACTTGGATAGAGAACTGGTTGGCAGACAGAAAGCAAAGAGTTGGAATAAACGGTTCTTTTTCCGAGTGGCAGGCAGTGACTAGTGGGGTATCGCAGGGATCGGTCCTTGGACCCCAGCTATTCACAATATATTTTAATGATCTGGGCGAGGGAACTAGATGTAATTTCTCCAAGTTTGCAGACGACACAAAGCTGGGTGGCCGTGTGTGCTGTGAGGAGGATGCCGAGAAACTCCAGGATGATTTGGACAGGTTGGGTGATTGGGCAGAAGCATGGCAGATGCAATATAACGTGGATAAATGTGAGGTTATCCACTTTGGTGTCAAAAACAGGAAGGCAGATTATTATCTAAATGGCAATAGATTGGGAGAAGGGGAAGTGCAACGAGACCTGGGCATCCTTGTGCACCAGTCGCTGAAATTAAGCATGCAGGAGCAGCAGACGGTTAAGAAGGCAAATGGTATGTTGGCCTTCGTAGCGAGTGGGTTTGAGTACAGGAACAAGGATGTCTTGCTGCAGTTGTACAGGGCCTTGGTGAGGCCACACCTTGAGTATTGTGTGCAGTTTTGGTCGCCTTATCTGAGGAAGGATGTTCTTGCCATGGAAGGAGTGCAGCAAAGATTCACCAGGCTGATACCTGGGATGGCAGGAATGATGTATGAGGAGAGATTGGGTCGATTGGGCTTGTACTTGCTGAAGTTTAGAAGAATGAGAGGGGATCTCATTGAAACTTATAAAATTCTAACATGACTAGACAGACTAGATACTGGAAGGATGTTCCCGATGGTCGGGGAGTCCAGAACCATGGGTCACAGTCTAAGGATAAGGGGTACGCCGTTTAGGACAGAGATGAGGAGGAATTTCTTCACCCAGAGAGTGGTGAACCTGTGGAATTCTCTGCCAAAGAAGGCAGTAGAGGCCAATTCTTTAAATATATTCAAGAAGGAGTTGGATATATTTTTTAAGGCTAAAGGGATCAAGGGATATGGAGAGAAGGCAGGAACAGGGTACTGAATTTGGATGATCAGCCATGATCTCATTGAATGGTGGAGCAGGCTCGAGGGGCCGAATGGCCTACTCCTGCTCCTATTTTCTATATTTCTATGTTTCCTTTATTTAAATTCAGCACCCCAGTCTCTGAGTCAACTACTTCACTCTCCATCTTAATGAAGAATTCTATCATATTGTGATTGCTCCGACCCAAGGGGCCTCCCACAACAAGATTGCTAATTAATCCTTTCTCATTACATAATACCCAGTCTAAGATGGCCTGATCTCTAGTTGGTTCCTCGACATATTGGTCCAGGAAACCATCCCGTAAACACTCCAGGAATTCCTCCTCCACAGTATTGTTACTAATTTGGCTAGCCCAATCTATATGTAGATTAAAGTCACCCATGAGAACTGCTGTGCCCTTATTGCACGCGTCTCTAATTTCCCATTTAATGCCATCCCCAACCTCGGCATTACTGTTTGGCGGTCTGTATACAACTCCCACTAATGTTTTCTGCCGCTTGGTATTTCTCAGTTCTACCCACACAGATTCCACATCATCAGAGCTTATATCCTTCCTTTCAATTGTGTTAATCCCCTCTTTAACCAGCAATGCTACTCCACCTCCTTTTCCTTTTTGCCTATCTTTCCTGAATATTGAATACCCCTGTATGTTGAGTTCCCAGCCTTGGCCACCCTGGAGCCATGTTTCCGTCATCCCAATCATATCGTATCCGTTTACCTCTATTTGCGCAGCTAATTCATCCACCTTATTATGAATGCTCCTCACATTAAGACACAAGGCCTTCAGGCTTGTTTTTTTAATACTCTTAAAACTTTTAGAATTATTATTTACTGTGGCCATGTTTGATTAAACCCTTGATTTCTCTGACTGCCACCTTTGTTTTTCTCCTTCCTGTCTTTTGCTTCTATCCTTGTTTCCCTTTCCTCTGTCTCCCTGCTCAGGTTCCCAACCCCCTGCCATTTTAGTTTAAACCCTCCCCCAGAGCACTAGCAAACACTCCCCCTAGGACATTGTAGTGTATGTGCCTTTAAGAGCCCCCTGTGTACTGTAATGCCGGTAATGGCCACTCGGGCTATATAAGCCTGTATATTGTGTTGTATCAGTTAGTTCACCTCCAGACTTTGTTCAGTAAACACCTGTGAAACCAACTCCTGCCTTCAGTGTCTCTATTAACACATGGATACAACAGTGGCGATGAATTGGAAATGGACTTATCTTCAATTCGGCAGCACCTCAAGGACATCGATTCCTCAGACGTCCAAAGTCGAAGAAAAGCAAGAAAAAAAACAGAAAAAAAACTGTGGTTTCACCAGCTAGCCGAGCTGGTGGCAAGTACTGCAATAATCCTTCCTGGGCGGTGGGCTGGGGCTCCATCGGCTGGCTCTGCAGCGGGGCCGAGCAGCGAAGGCGGAGGCAAACAGAAACAGAGGGGGGGAGCACTCTGGAGATGGCCGGCACTGCAAAGCAGGTCAGCGTTCGGACCAAGCAGAGGGGGGAAAAGCCCCAGAGAGTCCGGCGGGAACGAGTCTCCACCTGTAAATAAAAAAAACGCGGAAAACAGCGTTGTCAGCAGCAGCAGCGGCGGGAAAGCGCGGGAAGCACCATTTTTTTTCCAAGATGCCTAAGGCTGGCAATATTGATGCTTTCGATAATGATATAGAGGATTGGACCACATATGTGGAAAGAGTGGAGGTATATTGCACAGCAAATGGAATAGAAAATGATAAAAAGGCGTCAGTACTTCTAAATCTAATGGGCACAAAGACATACGGGCTGTTACGAAACTTAATCACTCCAGCCAAACCAAAGGACAAGAATTTTAAGGAGATTGTTGATACCCTACAGGAGCACTTAAACCCAACACCGCTGCTGATAGTGAAACGATTCAAATTCTTCAAGAGGAATCAGCACAAAAATGAAAGTAACGCTGATTATCTCACCGAATTAAGAAAGCTATCAAAGCACTGCCAATTCAGGGCAGGACTGGCAGATTCTCTTCGAGACAAATTTGTCTGCGGTCTCGTAAGTGAAGGAACACAGAAAAGGCTGCTTTCTGAGAAAGATTTGACACTGGACAAGGCTTTCAGTATGGCTGTATCATACAAAGCAGCCGCAAGAGGAGCTGCAGAGATACAGCAAAAGACACAGGACTTCGGCACCCATGAAATGACACAGGGTTTCGAGAGATGTTATCGTTGCGGCAGATCCACCCATGACCAGAGGGACTGCTGGTTCAAGGACAAAGCATGCAGGCAATGCGGAAAGATTGGACACATTGCACATGTATGCCGATCTGGACAAAAAAATCCACGGACAGGAAAAAAATCAATAAGGAAAAGTACAGAAAGGTACAAATGATGACGGACAGTAGCTCCAAAGACCAGAAGAGCGATAGCGACTCCGGAAACAAGAGACTAAGCTGTCTCAAATTACATAATGTAATTGCCAAAGAAGATTACCAGACCATTTGGGTTACCCTCACGATAGCGGGGTCCCCAATTAAAATGGAGCTAGATACAGGAACAGCTCTGACCGTCATAAATCGACGGGATTACGAGCGGCTATTTCCGCATATACCTTTAAAAGACACACCCATTATCTTGAAAACATATACGGGGCAGAAAGTATACCCCAAAGGAAAAATAAGGGTGCCTGTTGTATACAACGGCAAGGAAATACAGAAGTTGTAGTTATACATTCTACAAGATGGTGGTCCACCGCTGTTGGGACGTGAATGGATCAGGAAGATACGTTTAGACTGGCACTCCATTCAGGCACTGACGGTGAACAGTAAGAAAAAAAATGGTGATGACGTCATACCTGAACGATTAAAAGACATCTTGGCCAACGCCAAGGAAGTGTTTCAAGAGAAACTAGGAACCTTGAAGGGCATCACTGCCTCAATAAAAGTAGAAGATGCGTCAATTCCCAAGTTTTTTAAGGCAAGGCCAGTGCCATACGCAATTCGTCCAGCAGTCGAGGCAGAGCTGGAGAATTTGGAAAAGGCAGGCGTATTATCCAAGATAGATTGGAGCGAGTGGGCAACACCCATCGTCCCGGTCATGAAGAAAACGTTGAATAATGATAAATCTGAAGAACAGAGAAAAATTCGCATCTGTGGAGACTTCAAGGTGACTGTAAACCCGGTCCTTCACACGGTACAGTATCCTCTTCCGAGGATAGAGGATATTTTCGCCTCACTATCCAGAGGGAAACGTTTCACCAAAATTGACTTGGCACAGGCATATCTACAGATGGAGGTTGAAGAAGCCTCTAAAAAGTATCTCATGATAAATACACACAAAGGCCTGTACCAGTACAATCGACTGGTTTTCGGAGTAGTATCAGCTCCAGCTATCTGGCAAAGAGCTATGGAGCAAGTCCTCCAAGGGATTCCGGGGACTCAATGCTACCTAGACGACATCCTTGTAACAGGAGAAAATGACAACGAGCACCTTGCCAATTTGGAGCAGGTGCTCACTAGGCTGAGAGAACGGGGCCTACGAGCAAATCGCCCCAAGTGCGAATTTTTCCAGAAATAAATATCATATTGTGGCCACATAATTAACAAGGAATGGTTGCATAAGTCACCTGAAAAAATTGAAGTGGTCATAAAAGCCCCAGCACCTGAAAATGTCTCACAATTAAGGTCGTTCCTGGGATTGATAAATTACTATCATAAATTTTTACCAAACTTATCAACTCTTCTGCACCCTCTTAATGAACTGCTACAAACAGGAGTAATTTGGAAATGGAGCGAAGACTGTAAACGTGCCTTCCATAAATGCAAAGACTTAATCACGTCCAAGGAAGTTTTGGCTCATTACAACCCATCACTGCCAATCAGACTGGTGTGCGATGCATCCCCTTACAGCATAGGAGCGGTATTATCGCATAGATTCCCTGATGGCTCGGAGCGGCCGATAGCTTTTGCGTCACGCTCATTGAACTCAGCTGAGCGTAACTATGCCCAGATCGACAGGGAAGCACTCAGCCTCGTATAGGGAGTGAAGAAATTCAACAATTACCTACACGGACAAAAATTTACCTTGTTGACTGACCATCAACCCCTCATCTCCATATTCAACCCTAAAAAGGGTGTTCCCATTATGACGGCGCAAAGGCTACAGAGGTGGTCCCTTTTTCTAGGGGCACACCAATATGACATAGAATACAAAGGATCAAAACAGCATGGGAATGCTGACGGCTTATCGCGCCTACCGTTGCCAACGGTAGAAGAGGCACCTACAGTAGACCCAGTGGAGATGTTCCACTCTACCATAGTGGAATGTCTACCAGTATCAAATTCTGCCATTGAAAAGGAAACGAGAAATGACCCGACTCTCTCATGAGTCTACGATTTAACAGTGAAGGGATGGCCAGCACATGGCGAACCACTGTTGCCAGCATTCTCGCAAAGAAGAGAGCAGCTGTCAGTGTGCCGAGGAACCTTGATGTGTGGATCCAGAGTGGTGATTCCACCCAAACTCCAGGATAAAGTGCTAAAGGAGCTTCACAAGGGGCATCTGGGTGGAGTGAAAATGAAGAACCTAGCCAGGGCATTTGTATGGTGGCCAGGTATCGATGGAGACATCGAAGAAATGCCCACGAGCTGCCTAGGATGCCAGAAGGTCCAAAACGCTCCACCACAAGCCCCTCTACGTCCATGGGAGTGGCCCTCATCTCCATGGCAAAGGGTACACATCGACTTTGCTGGTCCATTTATGGACTCAATGTTCTTAATCGCGGTTGATGCACACTCCAAGTGGCCGGAGGTAATAAAGATGTCCTCCACCACCACGGAAAAAACCATCACAGTATTAAGGACCATATTTGCCAGGAATGGGCTGCCTGAACAGATCTGTTCTGATAATGGACCGCAATTTGTGTCCGAAGAATTCAGGAAGTTCTTAAAAAACAATGGGGTTAAGCACTACACGTCCACCCCATACCATCCCGCCACCAATGGATTGGCTGAAAGGTTTTTCCAGACCTTCAAGAAGGCCATAAAGGCCATGGGTAATGAAGACATAAAACTTCAGCATAAGGTAGATAACTTCTTGTTTGCATACAGGAATGCAACACATATGGTTACAAACCAAACTCCCGCCATGATGTTCTTCAATAGAAGCCTAAGATGCCGGCTGGATTTGATCAAGCCAAACATCAGAAGGGACGTGGAGAACCGGCAATTTCAAGGCATGAATGAAAGGCCAACTAGAACCTTCCAGATAGGTCAACAAGATTTGGCCCGGGACTACCGTACCGAGAAATGGCAGCCTGGAACTATTTGCACACGACTAGGACCGCTGATGTATACCGTGGACATTGGAGAAAGCATAATAAGGCGCCATGCTGACCAGATCATAGAGTCATCCGAAAAGGGACAACCTACACCATAACTCTATACGCCTAATGATGAAGTAGAGATACCCATAGTATCTACCTCCGATCCGGTGATACTGGAACCAGATGAACCCGACACTGGCATTCAAGCCGAATCAGCCTTGCCAAAAGAACCTACTACACCACCAGAAACTACTACACCACCGAGGCGTTATCCGGACCGAGTCAGGAAGCCTCCAGAGAGACTGACTTATAATTGATTAACTGCAGCAATGTGTAGATTATTGTTCTTGTAACATGTAATTAATGATTACTTAAAATATTATGTGCTGGTTGGCTAAAAGGGGAGGAATTGTAGTGTATGTGCCTTTAAGAGCCCCCTGTGTACTGTAATGCCAGTAATGGCCACTCGGGCTATATAAGCCTGTATATTGTGTTGTATCAGTTAGTTCACCTCCAGACTTTGTTCAGTAAACACCTGTGAAACCAACTCCTGCCTTCAGTGTCTCTATTAACACACGGATACAACAGACATCGGTCCCGGTCCTGCCCAGATGCAAACCGTCCGGTTTGTACTGGTCCCACCTCCCCCAGAACCGGTTCCAATGTCCCAGGAATTTGAATCCCTCCCCCTTGCACCATTCCTCTAGCCACGTATTCATCTGAAATATCCTTCTATTTCTACTATACTACAAGTCCTGGCCAGAATGGAATGATTGGGTAATTCCCCCATCAATCACGCCCGCGAGTGCACTGCTGTAAATGACTGAGATTGATTTTACACACATAAATTGTATTATGTAACTATCCTCCACTCACTGTATTTTAATGGAGAAATAATCTGTTGTGTATGTACCTTTAAGAGAATAACTGGTCTCAGACTGCAGTACCGGCAGTGACCACCCCTGTATAAAAGGCGCTAGTAAGCCTCTGTAGTTTCAGTTTCCCGATTGACTCCTTTCAGTAAAGACTTGTTTTGTTCAACTCCTGCTGTCCGTGTCTCAATCATACACGGACATAATACTGGCGACGAGCAGATACGAACTTACCTACAGTCTGCACCTCCTCCTGGGATCCATTCCTGCAGCGAAGTGAGCAGAGGTCGAGGCCAGAAGGAAGAAAGAAGCAGTAGAAACGGGCATCGACCATGGGCATCCGCCCCTGTGTTAGCGGAGTTGAAGATTGCTGGAGAAGCTGTCGAAAGCAGGGCCTGGTTCCTGTCGACGGTGCTTCAGCTAATCGGGCTGGTGGCAGGTAGTACACTGATCCTTCCTGGGCTGCGGCGGTCGCGAACTCGAGCGGGTGCCTTGCAACGGGGCCGAGCAGCGTTGTCGGGAAGAGGAGAGAGAGAGGGTGGAGCACACAGGGCGTGGCCGGTGCTACGAAGCCGGTCTGCGTATAGACCCGAGAAGAGGGAGGCAAGAGTCCCACAGGGTTGTTCCACGACGGGAAAATAATAAAAAAAAGAAATATTAAACGCGCAGGAAACCGCGAGGAGCTGCAGGTTGCAACGGAAACCGTGGAAAGCAGCACTAGCAACAGCTGGGAAGAAGGCAAAAGCGCGGGAGGCGCCATCTTAATCAGCGGGGGAAGAAGGCAAAGCGCTGGAGGCGCCATTTTGTTAAATCAGGGAAGAAGGCAAATCGCGGGAGGCGCCATTTTAGATTTTCAAGATGCCGAAGACTGGCTGTATCACTGCCTTTGATAATACAATAGAGGACTGGACCACGTATGTGGAAAGAGTCGAGGTATATTGCGAGGCAAACGAAATAGCCGATGAGAAAAAGGCATCGGTATTGCTAAACTTCATGGGCGCTAGAACGTACGGCCTATTGTGGGACCTGATTACTCCAGCCAAACCGAAGGCGAAGAGTTTTAACGAAATTGTTGCTGTCCTACAGGAACACCTAAACCCTGCACCGCTGTTGATAGCCGAAAGATTTAAATTCCACAGGAGAACTCAGCATAAAGATGAGAGCAATGCTGAGTACCTTACGGAACTACGCAAGCTATCAAAGCACTGCCAGTTTGGAGCAGGACTGGCAGATACACTACGGGACAAATTTGTCTGTGGACTCCTGAGTGAAGGAACACAGAAGAAGTTACTCTCAGAGAAAGAGCTGACGCTAGATAAGGCTTTCAGCATGGCAGTATCGTACGAAGCAGCAGCCAGGGGAGCTGCGGAAATTCAACAAAAGCCACAGGAATACGGCACCCACGAAATGACACGGGGATTTGCAAAATGTTATCGCTGCGGCAGAACTAACCATGACCAGAAGGACTGCTGGTCCAAGGACAAAATATGCAGGCAATGCGGAAAGATGGGACTCATTGCACGAGTTTGCAGTTCTGGGAAGAAGACCAGCGACAACAAAAAGGCTACTAAGGAACCGTACAAGAAAGTACAAAAGATGACGGACAGTAGTTCCGAAGACCAGATGAGCGATAGTGAATCCGGGAACAGGAGACTAAGCTGTCTCAAACTTCACAATGTAATCGCAAAAGAGGATCACCGAACCATTTGAGTCACCCTCACGATAGCAGGGTCCCAAGTCAAAATGGAATTGGATACAGGATCAGCGCTAACCATCATGAATCGACGAGACTACGAGTGGCTATTCTCACACATACCCTTGAGAGAGACATCCATCGTCTTGACGACGTATACGGGGCAAAAAGTATACCCCAGAGGAAAAATAAGGGTGCCTGTCGAATACAACGGCAAGAAAATACGGAAATTGTATCTCTACATACTGCAAAATGGTGGACCACCGTTATTGGGACGCGAATGGATCAGGAAGATAAGCTTAGATTGGCACTCCATTCATGCAATGACGGTGGACGGTAAAAAAGATGAAGATGTCACTCCTGGACGATTGTCAACAATCTTAGCTAACGCCAAAGAGGTATTTCAACAAGAACTGGGCACTCTTAAAGGCGTAACCACCTCGATAAAAATAGAAGAGAATGCAATTCCCAAGTTTTTCATTGCAAGACTGGTACCATATGCAATTCGCCCAGCCGTCGAGGCAGAGCTGGAGAATCTGTAGAAGGCAGGCATGTTGTCTAAGGTCGACTGGAGCGAGTGGGCGACACCCATCATTCCTGTCATGAAGAAAACGTTAAGCAATATGTCTGAGGAGCCAAGGAAGGTTCGCATCTGAGGGGATTTCAAGGTGACGGTGATCCCAGCCCTTCACACAGTACAATATCCTCTTCCAAGGATAGAAGACATCTTCGCCTCACTGTCTGGAGGGAAGCGTGTTACAAAAATTGACCTAGCACAAGCATATTTGCAGATGGAGGTTGAAGAATCCTTTAGGAAGTATCTCACGATAAACACGCACAAAGGTCTTTACCAGTATCATCGATTGGTATTCGGAGTAGCATCGGCTCCGGCGATATGGCAAAGAGCGATGGAACAAGTCCTGCAAGGGATTCCGGGGACTCAGTGTTACTTGGACGACATCCTTGTGACAGGTGAAGATGACAGTGAACACCTTAACAACCTAGAACAGGTGCTCACTAGACTACGGGAACATGGGCTACGAGCCAACCGCCCCAAATGCGAGTTTTTTAAGAAACAGATATCGTATTGTGGCCACGTGATTGATGAAGAGGGGTTACATAAGTCCCCTGACAAAATTGAAGAGGTTGTTAAGGCCCCAGCGCCTGAAAATGTGTCGCAACTGAGGTCATTCCTCGGATTGGTGAATTACTACCATAAGTTTTTGCCGAATTTGTCGACAATCCTGCACCCACTGAACGCCCTGCTACGAATGGGAGTAGCATGGAAATGGAGCAATGACTGTAAGCGGGCCTTTCAGAAGAGTAAGGACTTAATCACTTCAAGAGAAGTATTGGCTCACTACAACCCAGCACTGCCGATCAGACTGGCGTGTGATGCGTCTCCCTACGGCATTGGGGCGGTACTGTCACATAAATTCCTTGATGGTTTAGAGAGGCCGATAGCTTTTGCGTCATGCTCATTAACTTCTGCCGAGCGTAACTACGCCCAGATTGACAGAGAGGCCCTCAGCCTAGTGTGGGGGGTGAAGAAGTTCAATCACTACCTGCACGGTCAAAAATTTACTCTACTAACCGATCATCAACCTCTTGTCTCCATTTTCAACCCTCAGAAGGGCGTACCGATGATGACAGCGCAACGGCTGCAGAGGTGGTCCCTTTTCCTAAGGGCACACCAATATGACATCGAGTACAAAGGAACTAAACAGCATGGGAATGCTGATGGATTGTCACGCCTACCGTTGCCGACGGTGGAAGAAGAAGACCTTGCAGTGGATCCAATGGAGTTATTCCACTCGACCATAGTCGAATGTCTCCCTGTGACAAATGCAAACATAGAAAAGGAAACATGGAATGACCCGACACTCTCCTGGGTCTATGATTTTACGGTGAAGGGATGGCCAGCACATGGCGAACCACTGCTGCCAGCATTCTCGCCGAGAAGAGAACAGCTGTCAGTGTGCAGAGGAACCTTGATGTGTGGATCCAGAGTAGTAATTCCACCTAAGTTGACGGATAGAGTGCTCAATGAGCTTCATGAGGGTCATCTGGATGGGGTAAAAATGAAGAACTTAGCCAGAGCGTTTGTGTGGTGGCCGGGAATCGATAGAGAAATCGAAGAGATGACCAAGAGCTGTGCAGGATGCCAGAAGGTCCAAAACGCCCCACCACAAGCTCCTCTACATCCATGGGAGTGGCCCTCATCTCCATGGCAAAGGGTGCACATTGATTTTGCTGGTCCCTTCATGGACTCGATGTTTTTAATTGCGGTGGATGCACATTCAAAGTGGCCAGAGGTAATAAAAATGTCCTCAACCACCACGGAAAAAACTATCACAGTTTTACGAACCATATTCGCCAGGAATGGGCTGCCTGAACAGATTTGCTCTGACAATGGACCACAGTTTGTGTCTGAAGAGTTCCGGAGGTTCTTAAAGAACAATGGTGTTAAGCATTACACATCTGCCCCATATCATCCAGCCACTAATGGATTGGCCGAGAGGTTTGTTCAAACATTTAAGAAGGCTATCAAGACAATGTGTAATGAAGATATACCCCTACAACACAAGGTGGACAACTTCTTGTTTGCCTACCGGAATGCGACACATGCGGTTACCAACCAAACTCCAGCCATGATGTTCTTCAATCGAAGACTACGATGCCGCTTGGATTTGGTTAAGCCAAACGTCCGAAGAGATGTGGAGAACAGGCAGTTTCAGAATATGAATGAAAGGCCGACCAGGAGTTTTAAGATAGGTCAACCAGTTTTGGCCCGGGACTACCGCACTGAGAAATGGCAGCCAGGAACGATTTGTACACGGCAAGGACCTCTCATGTATACCGTGGACGTTGGAGAGAGCATTGTAACACGCCATGCTGACCAGATTCTAAAGTCACTGGAAAACGTCAACTCCACACCATGATCTGATACACCTGGCAATGAAATCGACGTACCAATTGCAGCTACCGCAGAATCGGTGATATTGGAAGCAGATGAACCAAACAACGACATTGATCCCGACTCAACCTTGCCAGAGGAACCTGATACCCCAAAGAGGCGTTATCCAGACAGAATCAGGAAGCCTCCTCAAAGACTGAACTTATAAATGCTTAAACTTAACCAATGTATCTAGCAACCGTAATTGTGATTGTAATTAGTTATCATTTAGTTGTTAAATGAATGTTATGTACTGTTTATCTAAAAGGGGAGGAATTGTTGTGTGTATGTACCTTTAAGAGAATAACTGGTCTCAGACTGCAGTACCGGCAGTGACCACCCCTGTATAAAAGGCGCTAGTAAGCCTCTGTAGTTTCAGTTTCCCGATTGACTCCTTTCAGTAAAGACTTGTTTTGTTCAACTCCTGCTGTCCGTGTCTCAATCATACACAGACATAATATAATCCTGCTTTTATCAGGAGTTTGCTGTAGTTTGTAAACTCTCCTGTAAAATAGACTCTTTGCTGTAAGTCCTGTCATATGTCCACCCCGGCCTCCAATTCATTGACTGACGCAGTGCAATTCATTGGCTAACACAGTGGTGTAATAGTCACTGGGTATAAGAATAGGGCTATTATGACATTTAGCATTATCAGGGCAGACTTATCAGCCCTGGGGCAGCTGTGAGATCTGAGGACATTGAGAAAGGGGTCTGGCAGTACTGAGGTAATGTCTTGGGGTCTAGCAGCATTTAAAGGGAGTCCTTGTATCTGGGAGCACTGAGAGCAAGGTGTTCCAGGTTTCCATAATCACCGGAGTGAGACGTTCTAGGAACACTGGAGCAGGTCCTGGGATCTGGGGCTATTGCAGATGGTTCTGGGATCAGGGAGCACTGGGAATGCAGTCTAGGTGTTTGGGGGCACTGAGAGAGGGTCCTGAGATTTGGGTGGGGGTAAGTCTGGAGAAGAGTATCCTGGGGTCAGTCAGTCCTGGGAAGGAGGTTTGGGTCTGGCAGCAATGGTTGCATTGCACTGAACCAAAATAAAGAGAATTGACTTTTTTTTAAAAACACATTCTTGTTGAACAATCTGTTTTCTTCTCCAACCACCAATAAAGCAACCACAGTTGCAGGTGTTGCTGTTCACAGGTGCAGTTCATAATATGAGAAAAAGCATTTGTTAATACATTCAAAATAAGAGCCATATTTGCCTGTAATAAAAGCTTTGACAATTAATTTCCAGTTTCTTTCAAATTCTTGTAAATAGCAAAGAATCTCAAATCCTCACAATGAGGGGATATACCCATCAACCCTCTTCCTGATGCATAGATTGTTTGATGCATAGATTGCTTTCTGGGAAATTCTGCAAAATGCACGTGCTCATAAAATACAAAGTTGTAATTAAAAGCTCTCTCTAATTCTTGAGCGGTAGAAATGTCCAGTTGAAGCCCAAGCTTTTGAGGCAGGCTAAGGTCTTGAAGTAAAATCTTTAACTGAGGTATGAAAAGACAATTCAGTGGGTAAATTTTATCATGTTACTGTGAAGTATGTAATAATGTAATTTTTTAAAAATTTGTTTTAGTTTAGTCATTAGAAATTTCAGTTATTTGAGGGAAAAATGGATGATTTTATGTTTAAAAAAACATTTTTGAATGTTCTGATTCATTAACAAATTCTGATGGTGAAAAGTTGCCTTATGTTTTTCTAATTACAAAATGTTGACATAGAGTTATTCCGTTGTGACATGTTGATATATGGGCTTTCCATTATAAAAGCATGACACAGGAAATAAGGTTAATGTGTACAGGAGGTGTGTGCCATATGCAAGATTTTTAATAATATACTAGCAGATCTCCTGTGGTGGTGGTTGCAGTGAGTCAAAAGATACACTGGTTATCACAATAGGGATATTTATGTCACATATGGGATAATATCAAGATCGCTGACTTAGTGATTCGATAACTCGAGCCCCATTTTTATTAAATGATATTCTGGGATTTTTACTGCTGCTTTGGGGACTGAATTCCACAACTCTGCCCATTTTCTATGAAACTACAGATGAGTTGTTGTATTCCTTTACCTATATATTTTTATCCTTTACCGGTTTTAAAGCGGAGAATACACAGCAAAGAACTATAATTGATTAAGGACAAACAATTACATTTCCACTGGTCCCAGTTTCCTGAATTAAATGACTTGTCTTTGACTGCCTGGGGGCAGTGGGCCACACTATCTCACTGCCAGCTCCTGAGGCCTGTAGCAACAATATCCTTCTCTTTCCTGAGGTGAGTTCTGAAGGAATCCTGAGGGGGGGAAAAAAACTATAATGAGCCTAACCCTGTGAAATTGGCTGGGGTCAGGGGTACAAGCATGGTTGGATGGAAGTCCCGCACGGTCAAGATTACGCCACTGTCGGGACCAGGAGAAAAAATGGCCCCCTGAATTAAAAAATGTTTATTTAGCAAAACCTTTTAGTAACACTAATTACTGTTGCAGATATATTTGGTAGAGAAGGAACATAGGAACAGAAGTATGCCATTCAGCCCCTTGAGCCTGTTCTGCCATTAAGTTAAATTCCACTATTTCTACCAGTGATTTGGGGATAGTAGTCTGAAATTCAATCAGATGTTCTGTGCAAGCCAAAACCCAATGAATGACCTTACCTATAATGTGTGAAAACAAGTAGTTTCATTCAGAGTGCCGTGAGACATGAGGTTGGTGTAACTTAAGCACCATCCCAACATTTGTCTTGCAGGGAAAAATTAAACTACACAAAAGTGCATTTTTTTTTTGCATTTTTAGATTTGGACATCTCTGGTTATGTGAGCACTGAAAGCACAAGGTTTATTTCTGAGGAAGGGGGAGGTGGTGTCTGCAGGCATCCCCCTACAAAGAAATGTTTTTTTTCCACACTCATTCAGTGCATTTTGTAGTATTTTAGTCGATGGTAATTATGCCTTTGAAATTATTTTTTCCTGTAATTCTGTTGTTTTGAATATTAGAATAAAGTAGTTATTGTAAGTTACAATTGACTTTTTGATGTTTGTGCAGTCAGAAGATAATACATATGGATGAATGGGTCATAACTGAATGAAGTAATGTAAACAATAATGAATGTAGACTTTATAGTTTAGTCAAATAATTGAAATAAACATGTTAATATAACATTTTTAATGCAAATAACATTGCTATAAAGAATGCAACAGCTGACATTCATATAGCGTTCTTCTGCTTGATAGTGCCTCAAAACACTTTAAATTAAGGAGGAAAAAACACACAATACTTAGCGATGTATTTAACTTTTCAAAGACATGGCAAATTTTAATAACTGAACCCAGCTTTTAAGAACATAAGAAATAAGAACAGGCGTAGGCCATTCGGCCCCTTGAGCCTGCTCCGCCATTCAATGAGATCATGGCTGATCTTCTACCTTATCTCCACTTTCCTGCACTATCCCCAAATCCCTTGATTCCCTTAATATGCAAAAAATCTATCAATCTCTGTCTTGAATATACTCAATGACTGCGCCTTCAAAGCCCTCTGGGGTAGAGAATTCCAAAGATTCACCACCCTCTGAGTGAAGAAATTTCTCCTCCATCTCAGTCCTGAATGGCCGACCCCTTATTTGGAGACACTGACCACTGGCTCTAGACTCTGCAGCCAGGGGAAACATCCTCCCTGCATCTACCCTGTAAGAATTTTGTATGTTTCAATGAGATTGTCTTGTTTTGCACACTTTGTACAAAAATAATAAATTGCAGGACAACAGAGTATTACAGTTTAAACTCTTTTATGAAGCATCAGGTCTGTGAACTTACTCATACAGCACAGTGGGGACAAGATGGCATTAGGACCCCTAGCCTGGATCTTCCAAACAATAGCAGTCCTTACAGATGCCTGCAGGCCAATGACAACTCAGCATGTGATCACATGTGAATATAATATGTATTCCTTACAGATGCCTGCAGGCCAATGATAATTCAATATGCAAATGTTACAGAGATCACCTCTCATTCTTCTAAACTCTAGAGAATATAGGCCTAGTCTACTCAATCTCTCCTCAAAGGACAATCCCCCCCATCCCAGGAACCAGTCTGGTGAACCCTCGTTGCACTCCCTCTATGGCAAGTATATCCTTGCTTAGGTAAGAAGACCAAAACTGTATGCAATAATCCAGGTATGGTCTCACCCGGGCCCTATATAATTTCAGTACGTCGTCTTTACCCTTATACTCAAATCCTCTTGTAATAAAGGCCAACATACCATTTTGCTTTCCTAATTGCTTGCTATACCTGCATGTTAACTTTCAGTGATTCATGTACAAGGACACCCAGGTCCCTCTGAACACCAACATTTCCCAATCTCTCACCATTTAAAAAATACTCTGCCTTTCTACTTTTGCTACCAAAGTGGATACCTTCACATTTCTCCACATTATATTCCATTTGCCATGTTCTTGCCCACTCACTTATCCTGTCTATATCCCCTTGAATCCTCCTTGCATCCTCCTCACAACTTACATTCCCATCTAGCTTTGTATCATCAGCAAACTTGGATATATTACATTTGGTCCCCTCATCCAAATCATTGATATAGATTGTGAATAGTTGAGGCCCAAGCACTGACCCTTGCGGTACCCCACTAGTTACAGCCTGACAACCCGAAAATGACCTTATTCCTACTTTCTGTTTTCTGTCCGTTAACCAATCCTTAATCCATGCTAGTATATTACCCCCAATCCCATGAGCCCTAATTTTGTTTAATAACCTCTTGTGTGGCACCTTATCGAATGCCTTCTGAAAATCCAAATACACCACATCCACTGGGTCCCCCTTATCTATTCTGCTAGTTACAACCACAAAAAACTCAAAAAACAGATTTGTCAAACATGATTTCCCTTTTATAAATCCGTGTTGACTCTGCCCAATCGTATTATTATTTTCTAAGTGCCCCATTACCATGTCCTTAATAATAGATTCTAGCATTTTCCCTACTACTGATGTCAGGCTAACTGGTCTGTAGTTTCCTGTTTTCTCTCCCTCCTTTCTTAAATAGTGGGGTTACATTGGCTACCTTCCAATCTGTAGGAACCATTCTAGAATCTATGGAATTTTGGAAAATGACAACCAATGCATCCATTATCTCTATAGCCACCTCTTTCAAAAGGCCATCAGATCCAGGGCAGTTAACTGCTTTTAGTCCCATTAATTTCTCCAGTACTATTCTTTTTTGCTAATACTAATTTCTTTCAGTTCCTTATTCTCGCTGGACCCTTGTTTCTCCACTATTTCCGGGAGGTTTTTGTGCCTTCTCTCGTGAAGACAGACACAAAGGCCTAGAAATTCAGTGGGCCTTGCGCCCACTTAGCGCCTAAAGAGGTCTTCTGCGCCGGCGGGGTTGGTAGCGCGGAAATTGAGTGCAGCGTTAATGGCGGCGGTAGCCGGTAGCGCTGCGCCGGCACCGATGACGTCATCGGTGTGCGCAGCGCCCCGGTTCCGCCCCGATGCCGGCCAGACGCCCATATTCAGTTGCGGCCGCCTCTTCCGCAGCAGCCGCAAACAACGTTCGTGAAACACGGCCTTCATGCAGCGTTAGTGGGGCGCATAAAGGTGGAGGTGCGGCCGGCCGCTTTTTCGGCGGCCGCCTGCCCGCACCTCCCTCCCCGGCCTCCTACACCACCCCCCCCGCGGCATTGGTGGCTGATTCCCACGAGCCCGGCACTTCTCCGTGGTGCCGGGCTCATTTGCCGGCAGAATCCAGCGGCGATCTCACGGCTGCAGGCAGCTCCTCCTTAAGAGAAGGAGGAGGCCTGCAGTACCCCAGCCTGCCGCACCGCATCGGGTGGCGCAGCGGCAGCTGGAGCGCTGAAATTCACTTTCAGCGCCCCAAGCGGAGGCGGGCACACCCTGGAACAGCGCCCGGTTCCGACTTGGGGCGCTAAAAGTGAATTTCTGGCGGGCGCAACGGGCTCCGGGCGCTGCGCAAACTTTTGGGCGCAACTGAGCTGGCGGGGCCATACCTAATTTCTAGGCCACAGTATTTGTTTAATTTCCCTTCCATTTCCTTATTCCCCATTATAATTTCTCCTGTCTCAACCTGTAAGGGACCCACATTAACTTTCGCTAATCTTTTCCTTTTTACATACCTATAGATATCTCTACACTCTCTCTCTAGTTATAACCAGGATCTAGATTCAGGGCTTGTTTCCTGTAAGTTTTGAAACCGATTGGTGTTTAGAACATTTGTGTCTGTGAATCCCAGGCTTTACACTAATGGTGCCGAGGCATTTATTCTGGGGTAGACACAGCAATATTATCTTAATGGTTACAAATGGGCCATTGGAGTGAGTAGCCTAAGCAGGCGTATTTCTCTAGAGGAAGGCAGGAAGAGCTTGTGGGCATGTGACTTTCATCCACCAGAAATTACAGTGCCACTGCCAGATGGCTTTGGGAAGGTTGTCTGTCGATTTTCTACCAGAAGGATGCATGGTCTAAGAAAAAGGGTGGGGGAGCCTGTTCTGCCATTCAATTAGATCATGGCTGACCTCAACTCCATTTTTCTGCCTTTGCTCCCCATCCCTTCATAGTAACAAAAATCTATCTCCGTTTTGAAATTTTTAATTGACCTAGCCTCAACAGCTTTTGTGAAGAAAAGAGTTCCAGATTTCCACTACCTTTTGTGTGAAAAAGCATCTCCTGACATCATCCCTGAATGACCTAACTCTAATTTTAAGGTTATGCCCCCTTGATCTGGACACCCCCCAGCAGAGGAAATAGTTTCTCTCTGTCTCTACTCTATCAAGGCCTTTAATCATCTTAAACACTTCAATTCGATCCATCTTTCGGTGGTGGGCATAAAAGATCCCATGGCACTATTTTGAAGAATAGTAGGGGTTTTACCCCTGGTGTCCTGGACAATATTTATCCGTCACTAAAACAGATTATCTGATCATTATCACATTGCTGTTTGTGGGAGCTTGCTGTGCGCAAATTGGCTGCCGTGTTTCCTACAATACAACAGTGACTCCACTTCAAAAGTACATAATTGGCTGTAAAGTGCTTTGGGACATCCAGTGGTCGTGAAAGGCGCTATAGAAATGCAACTCTTTTTTTTCTTTTTAGATCACCCCTTAATCTTCTATATTCCAGGGAATACAAGCCTAGTCTATGCAACCTGTCTCATAATTTAATGTTTTTAGCCCCAATATCATTCCAGTGAATCTGCGTTGCACCCAATGTTCCCTCTAATTTATTTGTGGGCCGCGCGGATCATTCAAAATTGCGCCAATTTTCCATTTAAAAGCCGGTGAGCTAGCTGCGCGGGACCTCCAGACCGCTGTGTGGCCATGCAGCTTAATGAGAACATTGATTGCACCCACTCCAAGGCCAATATATCCTTCCTGAGGTGCAATGACCAGAACTGAATGAGATGTGGTCTAACCAGAGTTTTTTACAACTGTACGATGTAAATTAACGTAACCTTTTCTTAAGTTTTTGGCCCGTATTTTCTGATGCCTACGGGTGTGTACGAGCTGTGTACACACCCGTAGGGATATCGGAAATGCTGGTTTCAGGCATGCGAAGTGCGTGCGCTGAAAACCGGCATTTCCGATCTGTCAAGAATGCTCTGGAGAAGGGCCTCTGCGGGCGGATATTTCCGCTTTCTGGAGAACCTCCGCCTGCAGAAAACCCTTAGAAATCTTATGCCTGGTAAAAGCAGGAGTAAGGCCTGCTTTTACCAGCATAAGAGTTGAAAAAAAAGTTTAAATTTTTTTTTTAAATTTCCACTCATTTATAATTTAAAAAATACTTTTAAAAAAGGTAAGTTTCTTTTTAGCCCCGTAAAACCTTTAAATTATTTTTTTCAAAAAATGTAATTAATTTTAACTCATTTTAAAAGCGTGATGGTTTTTAAAAAAATTATTTAACGTTTTGATGTGTTTTGGGGTGATCTCCATTCATATATTTGACGGGTCTATCTGTCAAAAGTATGAAGGGAGATTCCCTTCTCCTATTGGCTGGCCTCGCCCATGTGACCCCAAGGATGCTTGCGAACCGCATGCGCCCCTGGGATACGTGGGCCCTGCGCACTTCAACTATGGAGAGGCCCAGCATCGTAAGTGTCTGGACCGCGGGAGCCCTCCGGTAAGAGCATAGATTTTTTTCCGATAGGAGGCATCTGCACGCAGGAAGCCTCCTATCGGAAATTAGGGGCCTTTATGTTTCTTGGTCCTTAATGTAAGAATCTGTGCCCTAGATCAGAAGGAATAGTGTGTTAATTTGATGACTTGGGAAAGTAGCTGCTTCTCCCTGGACACATGCGTGGATTGATTTTTAAATGTAACTGTGGTACTTGATGGAAGAAAAATATTGTATCTGCCTACAGTAGGTAAGGAAAGGAAAGCACTTAACTTATTTTCCAGGATGTAATCAGTAATATGCTTTACTGTGCCTGAGCACTCTGTGGAAAGACTTAAATTGTTCTGGTTCGGACCAATTCTTGCATTTAATTCTTCAACTCTTTTTTAATTTAGTCTATTTTCCAACATTTCCTCAGGTTTTCTTTGGCCACACATCAATCCCTGGCTCATAGTTTAGGAGTGATTTGCTTATGCAAGTCTTGGGAAAACTTGATCAATGGTTTTTCCTCTTTCTCTGTGGGAAGCACCTGACCTCCATTCCGTTTCTTTGATGTAGGGAACTTTCTCTGTGGGGAATCATCGGTACAAATTAATATTCTACAACTCCATGACACCTTTCGACTTGTATTTGTTTTTTTCTTCATTTAATTTGATGACCATGCCTACAACTCAACGTAAAGATCTATTGATGCAGTAATAAAAATGAAGAAACATTTGTACATACAGGCCAAGAGTTCCCGTTTTGGGCACGATCAGTGATCCAGGCACAAATTGTGTTTCAAAATTGAGCTCGTTTTTAGAAGTGTTCTTTTTTTCTCAAATTTCCACTCAAGCACCATTTGCATATCGCCAAATGTAAAATCTGCCATGACCCAACAAAATCGGGCAGCGTTTAAGAAAGTCATTTAAAAAATATTTTTTGCTTTAAAAAATTCCTTGATATATTTAAGAGTGGTGCAGTTTTATTAATACAGCTGAAAATGGGATTATCAAAAAAACCAGCATTTTTAATCAGAGTTTCTAGTCCACCACCTGTGAGTAACCCAATGTTAAATAACTGAAAATGAAGTAAAAAAACTATATAGAACCATTTACTAGTTACATTGGTGTACAGTAGTCAGTTTGTTAGTAAATTAAAAAAGTATATTTAAAAGCTTGTAAAAGGTACCTATTAGTGCCTTTGTGCCTAAAAAAAAGCGCTTAATTTTAAGAGCCTCCTCGAAGGCCCACAAACAGGCGCAATTAGCGGAAACTTGCCATGGTGATTAATTCGATCTGGGGCCGGGGCCAGCTTCAAACACAGTTTTTTAAATCAGCGCAAAAGATCGCGGAAACTCAATTTGTGCTAAACTTAATTTGCGTTTAAAATTCTGCGATCTTTTGCACGAGTTTAAAAACATTGCGCTTGCAGCCGTCCCTGCCCACAAAACTGGCCATGCCACAGAAACTCCTGCCCACAGAGTTTATTTTGAATGTAATATTATTGCCAACTCTTGACTTTTACAACTTTTTGACATTCCCTATTTCTCAGAGATTTTTCAACAAAGAATTTGGGCTTCAAATGTAATTTCAGTTTATGACTAATGAAAACCCATTCCAGGGTGCTGACACATTGACACACCCAATATGGTTTGAGCATGAAAGTAAAGCCTCCAGTATATATATTTTTTAAAAAGCTTCCATTACTTGTGCTGATCAAGAAGATTGTGAACATATGTTCGAGTAAGGATTTAAGCTGATGTAGGAAAGATATCCTTAAAATAAACAGTGAAACTAATAAAATCTATGCAACCCAACAAAAATGTAAAAAAAGTGTAGCGCAAGTAATCATTCACAACCTTCTGCTAAAGTGACAGTGTGTCTGAGTCTCCACCCTCCCATTGGCACTTGTGTTGGCTTTGGCACCAGTAATAGTACTTTTCCTTCAAACATTTCCATATTAGCATCAATTTGTATTGGTGCAACCACTGAGGGATGTGCTTCTTTCCTCCAAATACTTCTGGCATTTGTTATGTTTCCATCTCCTACCCCACTTCAAATCTGGGAATTACCTCTGATGTTACACACACCCCAATATTTTGCACATAGTTGCATTACTGTGAAGTGTTTATCTCTCGTTTGTTCTCTACTGTTTTTGCAAGAAATACTATGCCATTAATACATGGGATGAAATTTGCATAACCATGGTAATCCAATGCTTTATAATTTGGGCTAATCAATTTCAAATGGTTAGAAGCTTTGATCTCCAAGTAAGTTTTCTTTCATTTACTGTTTTAGTGGGTTTTGGTTCATATTGCCACATAACACTGAAATGTGGGTTTTACCATAAGGAGGTCAAACTAAATTATAATTTAACAACATCTTTAAAGTATTACCTAGCAGCCTACTTCCTGCAGTTTCTAGAGGCGAAATTAGCAAACTGCAAAAAAAAAGGCAAACCGCAGTTGCGCTTGATTACAACAACAAAAAACTTTAACATACTAAAACATGCCATCGCACTACAAAGAAGCATAATCAAACAAAAATGGACGCCGAGTCAAAGAAGGAGATATTAGAAGGGATAACTAAAAGCATGATCAAAGAGGAGGTTTTAAGGAGGGTCTTCAAGGAGAAAAGGGAGGTGGGGAGAACATAAGGTTTAGGGAGAGAATCCCAGAGCTTAAGGCTCAGATGGCTGAAGGCATGGCCGCCAATGATGGATGAAGGGAGTGGGTGATGCACAAGAGGCCAAGGTCGAAGGAACACAGACTTGTTGGAGGGTTGTAAGGTTGGAGAAAGCTACAGATATAGGGAGGGGAGAAGCCATAAAAAGAAAAGAAAAGACTTGCATTTATATAGCGCCTTTCACGACCACCGGACGTCTCAAAGCGCTTTACAGCCAATGAAATACTTTTTGAAGTGAAGCCACTTGTAATGTGGGGAAAAAGGAATTTAAATAGGAGGATGAGAATTTAAGTTGGAGGTGTTGTGGGACCAGAACTTAATGTAGGTCAGCACTGGGGTGATAAGTTAACAGGTGCAAAATAGGATACAGGCAGCAGATTTTTGGATGAAGTGAATTTGACGGAGGATGGGAGGCTGGCCAGAAGAGCATTGGATAAATCAAGTCTGGAGGTGACAAAGGCATAGATTAGAACTTCAGCAGCAGATGGGCTGAGGCGGGGTGGAGACGCAAGTAGGCGGTCTTAGTGATGGAGAGGGTATGGAGTTAGAAGCTCTGCTCAGGGTCAAATAGGACACAGATGTTCTGATCAATCTGAGATAGTGGCTAGAGAGAGGGATGGAATGAGTGGCGAGGGTATGGAGATTGTGGCTGACGCCAAAGGCGATAGCTTAATGTTTAATTGGAGGAATTTGCAGCTCTAACAACACAAAGGCAATGGAGGGTCTGAGAGGGATAGAAAGGCTCTTTAAGATGATGTCACAGCTCTATTCACTTAAGAGATCCTCAGATACAAGAAACAACTCTTTACGACTAAGATCCATAGTCTCACTTATTTGTTATACCGGACCCAGGGGTCTGTTACTCTTTCAAAGCTAAGAATTAACATACTTTTTACCAAAAATCTGTGGCTCTAACTCTGATGGAAGTTTACCAGAAGGGCGTAAATTAGGCTGGGACCTCGATATGATAGGTCACAACTTTAAGTTGGGTATTTTGTAGGGGCCTGGTAAGGAGCAAAACCAGTGGCTTAGGAGGGGTTACAGACTCCCAAAACTGGAGGTTCCCAGATCCCTCGTGTCTGTCAGTAGTTCATTGTTGGCGTAGTGTAACAGGCTGGTGAACAGCAGTCATCCACCTGAGGGTCCAGACCTAGGTCATGACTCAAAGATGGAACACAATTTTTGTAAGGATTTTATTCCCCTCACAAAAGGGGCAGCTTGCCGTTGCCCTGACTTAACAGAGAATGAACAGTTTTTGCAGCCTGTGGGTTCAGGCAGATGTATTGGATGCACCCCTAGTGGCGTGGGTGTCTGTCATTTAGATGCACATTAAGGGCTCTCCCCCTGACGCTGCAAACTCCAGCATGGTCTCCCACATTAGAACAGTGACTACACTCCAAAAAAGTACTTCATTGGTTGTAAAGCACTTTGAGACATCTGGTGGTTGTGAAAGGTGCTATTATAAATGTAAGTCTTTCTTTCTTTCTCTTTTTCTCTCTCTTTCTCTCATTTCTTTCTTCCTTTCTTTCTCTCTCTCTCTTCCCCTCTCTCTCTCTCTCTCTCCATTCTTTCATTCATTCTTTCTTTGTCAGTCAGTACCAGAGGTGCTAGTCAAGCACATCTTAACACTGGGATGCACCCCCCACCACCCCTCCACCCTATGAATTTTTGGCCCAGTGTCAGCTGTGGCTCAGTTGGTAGCGCAGTCGCCTCTGAGTCACAAGGTTGTGGGTTCAAGTCCCACTCCAGTCACTTGAGCACATGAAGCTAGGCTGACACTGCAGTGCTGAGGGAGTGCTGCAATGTCAGAGGTGCCATCTTTCAGGTGAGACACTAAATTGAGGCCCCGTCTGCTCTCTCAGGTCCCATGGCACTATTTTGAAGAAGAGTAGGGGAGTTATCCCCGGTGTCCTGGCCAATACTTATCCCTCAACCAACATAACAAAAATGGATTATCTGGTCATTATCGCATTGCTGTTTGTGGGACCTTGCTGTGTGCAAATTGGCTGCCGTGTTTCCCACATTACAACAGTGACTACACTTCAAAAAGTACTTTATTGACTGTAAAGAGCTTTGAGACATCCGGTGGTCGTGAAAGGCGCTATATAAATGCAAGTCTTTCTTCCTTTAAATTTCTTCTGGAGATCTTTCTTTCATGGTTGTCAATACCTGAGCAAACACTCCTCCAATTCCTCAGTTATTACTAGCAACTGGTAATCCCACTGCTGGCTAGGTTCTTTATTTTCCCAATACAACTATTTATTATAGTGATCACTTTGAATAGTGGAAACATCTTACTGGTGCAAAGTAAAAGAGCTTCTAACACAAGCTGATGAAACATTTTACCAAATGACATTGTAGCTGATGCTTAAATATAACCAATTTGTATTTTTGGAGAAAATTATCTCTGAAAATATTGTGGAAATCTATTGTAATTCGGTGTGATCTGTCTCGATGCCAAAAGATAAAGCTGCATCATACAGCAACCATTCTGAAGCCGATTACCTGACTAATGGCTGATAAGCCATTTGCTTTGTGGCCTCAGGGGCTCTGAGAGGAGATGGTTGATTATGGTCAGGATTTCCAGGAAGCTATTCATGAAGGCAGTCTGCAATGTAACTATATATGCCAAGCTAGAAAACTAGCAAAAGCATCAAAAAAGCTGACAACTCATAAACAACTGTCCGACACATTGGCCTGTAGTCAGGGGCACTGCTTTATGGCAACTGAATAAGTTACATTCTGTGGGATTCCACCAGCATTTTGGGATCATAGTCTGAAATTCAATCAGTTGTTCTGTGCAAACCAAAAATCCAATGACCTTATCTATAACATGTGAAAACAAGTAGTTACATTTAGAGTGCCTTGAGACATGAGCTTGCTGTAACTTAAGCTGTAGGTATATACAACATCCCAACGCTTGTATTGCAGGAAAAAATTAAACTACACAAGTGCATTTTTTGCAGCTCCAAATTCTGAATGGTTATGTGAGCACTGAAAGCACAAGGTTTATTTCTGAGGAAGGAGGGAGTGGCGGGCAGGGGGCGGGGGTGGGGTGGCGTGGTGTCTACAGATATCCTCCTACAGAGAAATGTGTTTTTCCACACTCATTTAGTACATTTTGTAGTATTTTAGTCAATGCTAATTATGCCTTTGGAACTATTTTTTCCTGGAATTCTAATGTTTTTTGAATATTAAAATAAAGTAGTTATTGTAAGTTACAATTACTTCTGTTTGCGCTGTTAGCAGATAATACATATGGATGAATGTGTCATAACTGAATGAAGTAATATAAACAATAGTGGCTGTAGACTTACTTTATAGTATAGTCAAATAATTGAAATAAACATGTTAATATAACATTTTTAATGCAAATAACATTGCTATAAAGAATGTAACAGCCTACATTTCTATAGCGCTCTTCTGCATGATGGTATCTCAAAACACTTTAAATTAAGGAGGAAAAAACACAATAAGACATGGTACAAGTTTCATAACTGAACCCAGCTTTTGATACTTCTACACTCTCTCTAGTTATGACCAGGATCTAGTTTCAGGGTTTGTTATCTATATGTTTTGATACGAATTAGTGTTCAGAACATTTAGGTCTGTGGATCCCAGGCTTTGTACTATTGGTGCTGAGGTGCTCATTCTGGGGTAGACACAGTGTAGGAATGTCTAGTTCCTATCCAAAAGACTGAGGTCCACTCAGGTGATCAAATAAACGAGGTTTAATGAAAACTAACAGAGTTTAACGGATAATTACAGGAGAACATCGAATATAGGTCTAGTCAGTTCGGAGGCTCTGTAAGGGGGGAAACTTTTAACTGGTTTATGGTAATTTACCTGGCCAGCAGCCTTTGCCTCTGAGCTCTGACCAATTCCAACCTTTTACCTGGTTTACGGTAATTCACCTGGTCAGCAGCCTTTTGCTGCTGCACTCTAAACCAATTTACAAACAGCGGTTTCGAATCGCTACCCCTCCTTCAGTTCTGAGTGGAGGAACTTATAATTAATGATATTAAAATGGACAAGTGGTTTGGATGAGAGAAAAATTTAGTTTTATTACCTAAATAAACTACAATCAAAAGAATAAACTATGCCACACGAACACAGTAATTACAGTAAAAGTGTATAACAAGGGGGTACAGACGGCAAAAACGAGGGATAAAATGACTACAATATTATTTAAACAATCTTAGCAATTCCCTTAAATCACCACCCCAAACTCCTGCTAGGTTGCCTTGCCGAGGAGTCAGAACACCCTGCTCACCTCTGGTCCCAGGAAGTAAAGAGAGAGAGATAGCTTCTCAGCAGCTATCTTATATACCTGGTGAGCCCCCTGCTGTTCTGCCTTGCAAGGGCTGTGTGCAAAATTCCCACCAAAGGGTCCAATACACAAGAGAAAGCTGTGATTGGCTAACTCAGAGTGGTTGGACTGGGTTAATGTGTCTTCCGGAGCTCCCTGGGCTGAAACAAAAGGGAAATACAACTGCTCTATTGTCCAGAATGCTAGGTGATTTAGACCCATTCAATTCTTAAACGGATCCCATTCAAGATACAAAAGTCTCTTCTGCAGTTTAGATGTATCCACTCGATATACAAACAAATGCTAATAGCATTCAATTGCTTTGTAAACAAAGCATTGTCCTTTGTCTTCGGCCATGTGGTGACAGCCATTTTTATCCCTGGAAATTTAAAAGCACAACGCCCAGGGATTCTTTAATCAAAAAAATTAATCTTCAGAACTGTAAATTATTGCGAATTCTTACATCTCCACAAGGACTGCTTGGGTGGTCCCATGGCTGACATCATGACGTCATCACATTTTTCCCGCCTGTGGGGGATCACGTAATGAACGGCGTGACGTCATCGCGTTTACCTGCGCTATTAAAGTGGTCGCGCTCTGTACATGTAAACAGTGAAAACAAAGATACAGACTCAGGCTGTAGCTAACATATTATTAAAGGGAATTATATACAATTGATCGGAGTCCCTTAGTGGCTCCGCCACAACAGCATATTATCTTAATGGTTACAAATGGGCCATTGGAGTGGGTAGCCCAAGCAGGAGTATTTCCCTAGAGGAAGGGAGGAAGAGCTAGTGGGTGAGTGACTTTCACCCACCTCCTACCAGTAATTATAGTGCCAATGCCAGATGGCTTTGGGAAGGTTGTCTATAGATTTTTCCACCAGAAGGATGCATGGTCTAAGAAAAAAGGTGGGAGAGGTGACAAAATAAGAAAAAGTGGGGGGGGGGAAGCAAAACAAGGTAAGGAGCTGTACAATGCTTCATTTCAACAGTGACTTTTAACCTCTGACTGCACCTGAAGAAGCAATGTAAATTTAATGAAAATGAATGTCAGAGACCTCTGTGCTCAGATTTCCTGTCATAGTATTGAGTGCAGTTCAGGGGGAAATTGCTCGCAGAAAATCTGGCACTACTGATTCCAGAGCTGCCGTTTAGACATACTGGCCTAGAAATTCAGTGGGTTGCGCCAGCCGCTAACGCCATAAAAGGGCTATATTTCCGGCGCTAGACACTTAGCGCCTGAACGCAGTCCGATCTGTGCCGACGCCCAAATTCAGTTGACATTTAGCGCCGGCGCAAAGTGTTTGTGCCCGCTCAGGTGCGCGCGCAGCTTATGACGTCATATCGTCGCGCAACGCTGTTTGTGCGCCCCAAACCGGAAATTCAGTGGCGCCCGCCCAATGTGGGCATGGCGCTGATAAGAACTATGAGGTGGAACGCAAAAGAGGCCCTGTGGGCCTCGGGGAGCGCAAATTAAAGGGCACTTACACTGACCTATAAAGCCCAGCCATTTTGCTGCAATGACTTTACTGCTTTGGATTTCTGGACAGAGACCAAGGGACAGAGGTTACTGATTTGGGACAACATAGGAGAGGTATTTTTGGCTTCTGGCCAGTGCTTTGACATTTGATTCATTGTGATTTATCTGTTCTCAACTTTATTATGGGGGCTGTATGGGGGGCCAACCCTCAGTTGCAGCATTATGTGCGAAGGGCTCGCAGACGCTGTGAGAGAGGGCCAGCCATGCCTAGACGCAGAGGGGCCATCAGGCGTCGGCAACGTAGGCCTTACCCACTCAGGCAATACCGGCAGCAGGTGTCCTATCTCACCATGACTGCGGCGCATTGTGTGAAGAGGCTGCGCTTCAGAAGGGAGGTGGTTGCAGAGATCTGCCAGCTGCTTCACACAGATCTGCGTCCACAGCTGATGTGCAGGACGTCTCTCTCGGTGGAAGTGAAGGTCACGGTGGCTCTGAACTTTTATGCAAGCGGCTCCTTCCAAGCCGCTGCTGCGGACATAGCGAACATCTCCCAGTTCGCCGCGCATCGCTGCATCCGGCAGGTCACCGATGCACTTTACGCAAGGAGACACCAATTCATCTCCTTCCCCATGACCCAACAGAGGCAGGAGCAGCGTGCAGTCGGATTTGGCAGGATCGCGGGCTTCCCCATGGTGCAGGGCGCCATTGACTGCACGCATGTGGCTATGCGGGCACCTATCCACAATGCCGAGGATTACCGCAACCGGAAGGGCTACCATTCCCTAAATGTACAGCTGGTGTGTGACCACAGGCAGCGCATCCTAGCTGTCAATGCCCGCTTCCCAGGAAGCAGCCACGATGCATTTATCCTGCGCCAGACTACTGTGGCTGACATGTTCGAGGCACAGCCTCCACCAAGGGGATGGCTTATCGGGGACAAGGGCTACCCTTTGTGTACATGGCTCATGACCCCGCTCCGCGCGCCCAGGACCCCAGCGGAGGAGGCATACAATGAAAGCCATCAAGCCACAAGGAACATCATCGAGCAAACGATAGGCATCCTCAAGCAACGGTTCCGCTGCCTGCATCGTTCCGGAGGATCTCTTCAGTATTCGCCGGATAGAGTCTCCCAGTTCGTCGTCGTGTGCTGCATGCTGCACAACCTGGCTATCCGCAGGACTCAGGCACTGCCACCTGGCATTGCACCACCACCTCAGGAGGACGAGCAGGAGGAGGAGGAGGAGGAGGAGGAGGAGGACCAGCCCAGGAGGGAGCGACAAGGGCCAAGGGCCGTCTGCCGGGGGCTTATTGATCGACACTTCTAGGCCCCCTGTCAGGGAATGGCCTGTGGCAATGAACGCACCTGAGGCAGCCGCTCCGCAAGCCCTCAGCCGGTTAACGCAACAACCACTTCAAACATGACACCTGGACATGCTGAATAAATCAAAAGCTTTATTTCACAAACTCAGGGCCCTTCCCACATGAAACAGAAAAACAGACAAGACCCCCAAAACACAGTCAAAAACATCTGTCACTCCCAAAACCTGGGGAGGACTAACAAAACTTGCCCATCCAAAAGGCCTTCAACAGCGGCCTTACAAAAATAAGCCCCCCCCTACAACAGAGACACCCCCATGAAAACAAAAAATGCCTTGATCCTCGGCCTTAACAAAATTATGCCCCCCACAACACAAGCCCCCCAATATAAAAGAAACCGTTCTCACCACACTCTAATGGGTGTGCCGAGAGGGCGAGTCCTTAGACAGGCTTCTCCGGCCCCTGGCCGACCTGCTACTCCACCTCAACCTGGGCCCTGCGGGTGTGGCGAGGCTGGGGGAAGGCTCATGAGGGCCACAAAGCGTGTCGGCAGATGCCCTTGGGGGTCGGCCTAGACGAGGCCTGGCCCGGGAGGGGCCGCCTGCTGACTGCTGCAGCTGTGGCTGGGCAGCATCAGTCTTAGCAGCAGCTCGTCGCACCTTGGCTGGGGGAGTGGCAGTGTCGGCAGCACCATTGGGGGCAAGCTGGCTGATGCCAGGTGCGCGCTGCTCGCCAGAGACACTGGCACTCGGCCGGGCTGGCAGTGTAGCAAGCGCAGCAATCTGGGGGAGGCCAGACCGCTGTGCTGCAGCAGGGCGGCGGGTGCCATGGCGATGCCTCCGTGCCACAGCGAGTGTGGCAGAAGTGAGTGCCCGAACTGCCCTGGTATGTGCCCGCATCAGCTCTGCCAGTGTCTGGACGGCACCACTCATCTTGCAAGTCGCGTCCTGCGCTGCCGCCAGTTGCTGCACACCCGCGTCCTGCGCTGCCGCGAGTTGCTGCACACCCCTGTCGTGCGCTGCGGCCAGTTGCTGGACACCCCTGTCGTGCGCTGCCGTGAGTTGGTCGAACCCCCTGGCCTGTGATTCCCCGAAAGCCACCACACTCTGAGCCAGGGACTCAATGGCGTGAGGCATCTGTTCGACCACCCCCATGAACTCTTGGTGGCGCCGCTCAGACGCCGCCAACATCTCATCGAGGACGCGCACCTCCTGGGCGAGGACCGTGTCCGGACTGGAGGGCGGACTCTCCCTCCGGGGAGAAGGCCGCCGTGCTGGCCGACCCTTCCCGCGTGCGTCGACCCCACTTGGGCCAGGTTCTGCCCTCCCCTCCAACACCTCCCCCCTCTGGGCAGAAGGCCGGCGTGCTGCTGGAGCCTTCCCGCGTGCGTCCACCCTACTGGGACCAGCTTCGGCCCTCCCCTCCAACACCTCCCCCTGGCTCTCCTGCAGGCCAGACGTCTCCCCTCCATTGCCATCCCCTGGCGCGGAGGAGGGTTCCCCCGATGTGCCGCCTTCCTCCTGGTCCTCGACGTCCTCCTCCTCCAAGGGCCTGGCTCTCTGCGCTTCAGGGACCACCTCCTCCTCACCAGCTGAAAGCAGGAAGGCACAAGAGTAGCTTTAGAGTGAGGACAGGCCGTCAGCGAGGGAGGCCTGAATGGTGCATTATGCGCATTTGTCGGTCAGTGGGAAAGGATGTAGATCTGAAGCGCGAGGGCAACGAGAGAGGTGCAACCGGTCATGTCCTTACCAGTGGGTACCAGTACAGGGTCCGCCTCGCCGATCGCGACAGGGCCAGTCACCCGGCCACGCATGAGTCGTGCCACACTCTCCTCCAGATCAGTGAGCGCCTGGTACTCGGGACGGCCTCCACCAGTGACAGCCTGGCTCCTTACATTGCTCGCCAGCTTGGCCTGCAAGAGAAAGGACGGCCTCTAAGTACAGTGTGGTGCCCTGTCGCTGTGTGCACTGCCTCCCATGGTGGAATAGCTTGGCCAGTGTGGTGCCCTGTTGCTGGGTGCACTGCCTCCCATGGTCGAATAGCTTGGCCAGTGTGGTGCCCTGTTGCTGGGTGCACTGCCTCCCATGGTGGAATAGCTTGGCCAGTGTGGTGCCCTGTTGCTGGGTGCACTGCCTCCCATGGTCGAATAGCTTGGCCAGTGTGTTAAGTGCAGAAAGTGCTATTGATGAACATGCAAGTGCCATTGCTGCGGGAGGAGGGCTGCCCATTAGGCCTTTGAGGTCCCTTTGCCCATAATGTGAGGTGCACATGCAAGGATGAGCGGGACACTGGAAAGGGTACTCACCTTCACCATCCGAGTGAGGTCGTTGAACTTCTTGCGGCATTGGTCCGCACTCCTGGGGACATCACAGGTGGATGACACCCTGCAGGCGATTTTGCCCCAGGCTCTCCTGTACTGGCTCCTGGGAGCCTTCCTGCCACTGTCCGGGCACAGGATCTCTCTTCTCTTCTCCACACCATGAATGAGCACACTCAGAGCATGCTCTGAGAAGCGCTGCGCTCGCTCACGGGCCCTCTCCATTGCTCCAGGCGCTATTTTGGCACACCAGTAGTGCTGAGGCCTAGCTGCAGGGCTCCAGTATGCAGGGCGTGGCAGCAGTCAAAGTTGACCCTTCCCCCTTTAAGAGCTGGCCGGCGTCAGGGTGTCTGCTGTCAATCAAAACATGACCGCACCTGCGCTGCGCCCGGCTTCGGCGTTATTAGGCCGCATCGCCGGCTTAGCGCCGGAACACAGCATTTCAACGCCAGTTTCAGCGCTCGGCCAAACTTAGGGCCAACTCTACTGAATTTCGGCGATGTGGCCTACACTTTCCGGCGGGCGCTAACTTTAGCGAGCGCCCGACTTTAGCGCCCCAAAAGTGTCCAGACTGAATTTCTAGGCCACTCTGTCTTCAGGGAGAGTTTGGTATTGTCCAAAAAGGTTCTAATTTTTGGCTTTTTCAATAAATAGGTTTGCTGCTTCAGACCTTGCTGCAAAATGCTGTTGGGCTTTTCCACTGAGAGATCAAAGCCATACCCACACTTGTTTTGCCTGTTCCTCCACCTATTGCTTGGCATCCGGGTGCTGCCCTCATACTAGCTCCCTAGGAAGCAGACTGCAGGGTTCTCTGGACTGCTGCTTTTGATGCCGCTGCCGTCCCAGCCATGCCTAGAAAACACAAGCTCGTTTGCAGGGTACAAAATCTTCCAATGCTCTCCAACACTAATTGCTCTTGGACAGCACTGGGAAAGGAAGATCGGCCTTTTGTTATCATCAGGAAAGTTAGCAACATCATCTATTAATATTTCATGACTGTCTTTGCTCCTGGGCTTTGTGCCACTTTGCCAGCTGATCTGTGGGTGAACAGTCCCCATGGCATCAATGGCATTATTGAAGCCCTTGTCGGTGACTTTCCATTTAATCAGTTAGCCTATCCAAGGAGAAAATCACAGTGCAGACCAAGGCTTGTATGGTAGCAGTCTGAGCGTTCATGGGAGATGCTAAGATTGCCATTAAGGCCTCTTCCATGGGAGGCTCCACTGCAGATGTCCCTGCAGTAAACCACACATGCAGTTTGTAGCATTCTCTATACTAAATTCCATGATGAAAGCTGGTAAGTTTGTCACCCAATGACTGTGAGACTCACAATCATGAAGTATCCTTCTTTTAAATCTGGGCCCTGGAGTTCAGGATCCCTCTCGTGATCAGCTGTGGGGGGATGTGATAACATTCTCTGGCCAATTACTTCCTTTTCTTCCTCTGCATTTTGACCTGCTCCTGCTCATTTATGCTCTGCGTTTCATCCAGGGCACTCTCTTGAACTTATTTTCTAAATCTGCTGGAGATTTGGCAGTCTCTCGTGGGTGATGTCTTCCCTTAATTACATCATCCATTCTTAGCATGAGCAGTCCTCCTTCCGTCTTTCACATATCCTGGGGGGGAAAAAATCACTTACTTACATTTGCATAATTTGTTTAACTGCCAGCCACACCATTCCCCTGCCCTGGTGTGGGTGTACCTATGCTGCTTCTTGACAGACTATGATTGAGTGATGCTATATGCGGTAAGGTATATTGTTGCTCCTGGTCATTGGCCCCTGTCTCAACTTCTTATGCATACTTATAGATCTAGAAAAAGGAAAAGTGTTACAAAAATGTCCTTGTTGCAATTTAGTGCATGTACCTTTCGCTACAGTACTGGAACACATCTGCAATAACAACAACCACTTGCATTTATATAGCACCTTTTTAATATAGTAAGTTCAGTGCATGCTTCAGTGTCAAATGAGTGTGTGACTTAATAGGATGGAGACTAAAGGACGGATAAGTGTGCTATGAATCCTGAACTGGCCAAGACTCCTAATTCCTCTTCCAAATCTCCTTCCTGCTCCTCAAAAGTGGGGAGAATATGCCGGTTTGCCATTCCTTCTCTGTTCTCATCCACTCTCTCTTGTGCACTCGCCTCAAAACCAAAAGTAGTTGATATTGGGCATATGATATACAGACTTGGCAGAAGATGGTACCATTGAAGTTCGAACTGAAAGAATTGATGTTGGGGAAAGGGATATGCTGAGAGAGTATGAAAAAATATTAGTGGGTAACATAAAAGGGAACTCAAATATCTTTTATAAACACATAAAAAGTAAAAGGATAGGTGATATACCTATCAATTCCTCCAATAAAAGGCGAAGAGTTACGAAGGTGACTAAAGGTTTTTATTGACTAAATAACAGAGCCCACTCTCGTGGGTGATCCGATCCAAGCAGGAGGAATACCAGCCAGTCGCTCACCTTTATACCTGGCCTGGTGGGTGGAGCCAAGGCGGAGTCGGCAGTGGTCATCCCAGGTATAGCAGTGTGGCAAGAGGCGACCTCGTACCGTGATACAATAGTGGTCAGTGATACAGTTATAACGAACAGTGGTGAACAGTGCTAACTACTAACAGTGATACGATAGTGAACGTGGTTTACCACATTCACCCCTTGTTTAGAATTAAGTCCGGCGGGGTGAAGTGTACTACCAATTCTGGTAGGTCAGTCTGTCCGGAGGCTTCGTAAGCCTCTCCGATCGCCGCAGCGGTGGTGTTGCCTTATCCGGTGCTGGTGCCTTATCCGGTGTTGATGCTGGTGTTTGCGTGGTCGGCGAGGGCTCGTGGGGTTCCGGCATGCCGTCTACCTGGACTGAGGTTGGGGGGGGTGGTGGCGGTGTTTCCGGATCGGCTGAGGGTGCGAGGTCTCGTAGGGAGACAGTGTCCTCCCGCCCGTCTGGGTACGCCACGTAGGCGTACTGGGGGTTGGCGTGCAGGAGGTTCACCCTCTCGACCAGGGGGTCCGTTTTATGGGTCCTCACGTGTTTCCGCAGCCAGACCGGCCCCGGGGCGGTCAGCCAGGTTGGTAGAGTGGTTCCCGTAGTCGACTTCCTGGGGAAAACGAACATTCGTTCATGGGGGGTGGTGTTAGTGGCCGTGCAAAGTAATGACCGGATGGAGTGCAGCGCTGTCGGGAGGACTTCTTGCCAGCGGGAGGTTGGGAGGCCCTTAGACTTTAAGGCTAAGAGGACGGCCTTCCATACCGTCGCGTTCTCTCTTTCCACCTGACCGTTACCTCTGGGGTTGTAGCTGGTGGTCCTGCTTGCTGCAATACCTCTCTCTAGGAGGAATTGCCGGAGTTCCTCGCTCATGAAGGAGGAGCCCCGGTCGCTGTGTATATAGTTCGGGAACCCGAACAAGGCGAAGAGGGCATTCAGGCACTTAATGACCGTGCTACTGGTCATGTCGGGGCAGGGGAAGGCAAAGGGGAAACGGGAGTACTCATCAACGATGTTGAGGAAGTACACATTACGGTCAGAGGACGGGAGGGGCCCCTTAAAGTCGATGCTCAGGCGCTCGAAGGGGCGGGTGGCCTTGATCAGGCTTGCTCGGTCCGGCCTATAGAAGTGCGGTTTGCACTCCGCACAGGTCTGGCAGTTCCTGGTCATGGTCCTGACCTCCTCGATGGAGTAGGTCAGGTTGCGGGCCTTAATGAAATGGTAGAGTCTGGTGACTCCGGGGTGGCAGAGCTGGTCGTGGAGGGTCTGAAGCCTATCGATATGCGCGCTGGCGCATGTCATTCGTGAAAGGGCATCAGGGGATTCGTTCAGCTTGCCTGGCCGGTACAAGATCTCATAATCGTAGGTGGAGAGCTCGATTCTCCATCTCAAAATCTTGTCATTCTTGATTTTGCCCTTCAGCTTGTTATTAAACATGAAAGCCACCGAACGCTGGTCGGTGAGGAGGGTAAATCGTTTGCCTGCCAGGTAGTGCCTCCAGCGCCGTACTGCCTCCACGATCGCCTGGGCCTCTTTCTCGACCGACGAATGTCGGATCTCGGGGCCCTGTAGGGTCCTTGAGAAGAAGGCCACTGGCCTCCCCTCCTGGTTTAGGGTGGCGGCTAAGGCGAAGTCGGATGCGTCGCTCTCCACCTGAAAGGGGATGGACTCGTCCACTGCGTGCATCGTGGCCTTGGCTATGTCTCCCTTAATGAGGGAGAAGGCCGCGCACGCCTCCTCCGTGAGGGGGAAGGAAGTGGCTTTCAGGAGGGGTCTGGCTTTGTCCGCGTAATTGGGTACCCATTGGGCATAGTAGGCGAAAAGCCCCAGGGTTCTCCTAAGTGCTTTAGGGCAGTGGGGGAGGGGTAGCTCCATGAGGGGGCGCATTCTTTCTGGGTCGGGGCCGATGATTCCGTTCTCCACTACGCAGCCGAGGATGGCAAGGCGCGTGGTGTTAAACACGCATTTCTCCTTATTGTAGGTGAGGTTCAGCCGTTGGGCCGTACGGAGGAATTTCTCCAGATTCGCGTCATGTTCCTGCCGGTCGCGGCCGCAGATAGTGACGTTATCTAGGTAGGGGAATGTAGCCTGCAGTTCGTTCTGGTCAACCATCTGGTCCATCTCCCTTTGGAAGACCGAGACCCCATTAGTGACACCGAAGGGGACCCTAAGGAAGTGGTATAGGCGCCCATTCGCCTCGAAGGCGGTATACTGGCGGTCCTCAGGGTGGATAGGGAGTTGGTGGTAGGCCGACTTCAGGTCGATGGTCGAGAATACTTTATACTGTGCAATCTGATTGACCATGTCAGATATGCGGGGGAGGGGGTATGCGTCCAGCTGGGTATATCTGTTTATGGTCTGGCTGTAGTCGATGACCAGGCGGTTTTTATCGCCGGTCTTTACGACTACGACCTGGGCACGCCAGGGGCTGCTGCTCCCCTCGATAATGCCCTCTTTCAGGAGGCGCCGCACCTCAGAGCTAATGAAGGCTCTGTCCCCGGCGCTATACCGCCTGCTCTTGGTAGCGACGGGTTTGCAGTCAGGGGTAAGGTTAGCAAACAGAGAGGGTGGCGGGACCTTGAGGGTGGAGAGGCTGCAGGTGTTACGCGGTGGGCGGTTTAACGTTTGCTGGTTGTTGACTGTGAGTGGGGGGAGGGGTCCACCATATGCTAGGGTTACGCTTTGGAGGTGGGATTGGAAGTCCAGCCCTAGTAGGACGGCAGCGCAGAGATGGGGGAGGACGAGGAGTTTAAAGTTTTTATACTCCGTGCCCTTAACCGACAGGGTCACGACACAGTAGCCGCTGATGTCCGTGGCGTGGGACCTCGATGCCATCGAGATTCGGCTGCGCGTTGGTAGGACAGAGAGGGAGTAGTGGCTCACCGTGTCTGGGTGGATGAAGCTCTCCGTGCTTCCGCTGTCGAACAGGCAGGTCGTGGCGTGGCCGTTCACTTTGATGTCCATCATTGACTTGGACAGATGGTGCGGGCGGGCTTGGTCCAGGGTGACGGAAGCTAGTGTGTAGCTGAGCGAGTCGTTGTCATCTGCGGGCGAGGCGGTCGGGCGTGGTGAGTAAAATGGCGTCTCCCACGAGGTAGGGCCCCATGAGGCACTATTGGGGTCGGTTGCCTTAATCAAAGATGGCCGCCCCCATGACTCATGTGTGGGGATGCTGGCCTCAGTTGCCCTAAACAAAGATGGCCGCCCCCATGACTCATGTGTGGGGATGCTGGCCTCAGTTGCCCTAAACGAAGATGGCCGCCCCCATAGTTCGCATGCGGCACTGCTGGCCTCTGAGGATCCGCTCCTGCAGGCCTTGGAGAAGTGGCCTTTCTTCAGGCAGGTTTTACATATGGAGTTCTTGGCTGGGCAGCGCGACCTCGGGTGCTTCTCCTGGCCACAAAAAAAACAGCCGGCGGCCCGATCGCGGATGCCCGATGTCGGGGCCGGTGCCGGGGGTGGCGGGGCCGGTCGGGTCCGGGACGCCGACGCAGAGGTAGGTCCCGGGGGCGGCGCTGGGAAGGGTGCTGTGGTAGGGGTCGGGCCCGAGTCCCAGGGTCGCGAGCAGTACCTGGTGAATGCTTCCTGATCTTGGTGGGCCACTTCCAGGGAGATAGCGAGGGCTTCAGCTTTTTCCATGCTGAGGTCTTTAGCTTCCAGCAGTCTTTGCCGTGAGTACTCGGACCGTAGGCCTTTCAGGAATGCGTCGCGGATATTATCTTCAGTATTTTCGGCTGCCGACACCGATTTAAAGTCACAGTTCCTGGCGAGTGCATATAGCGCCTGTGAGAATTCGGCTACTGATTCTCCTGGCTGTTGCGGCCGTGATCTTAGGAGGTGCCTAGCGTACATGTAGTTTACCGGGGTCCGGTACTTCTGTTTCAGCAGGTTGATGGCGGTCTCGTAGGTAGTCATGTCCTCGATGAGAGTGTATACTCTCGGGCTCAGTTGTGCCTGCAGGACACTTAGTTTGGATGCCTGAGGGACGCTGGATTCTCTCAGGTATGATTCGAAGCAGACCAGCCAGTGTTTAAAGTCTGCGGCTGAGTTTGCTGCTCGTGGGTTCAGGTCCAGGTACGGCGGTCTGAGGGCTCGCAGCCAAGCTGGCTGGTGTGGCTGTGCTCCTGGGAGCTGCGCTGGTGGCTCCTCCGCCGGTTGTGACTCGTTGTCGGACATCATTAAATTTAGTCAATAAAATTGATATACCTATCAATTCCTCCAATAAAAGGCGAAGAGTTACGAAGGTGACTAAAGGTTTTTATTGACTAAATAACAGAGCCCACTCTCGTGGGTGATCCGATCCAAGCAGGAGGAATACCAGCCAGTCGCTCACCTTTATACCTGGCCTGGTGGGTGGAGCCAAGGCGGAGTCGGCAGTGGTCATCCCAGGTATAGCAGTGTGGCAAGAGGCGACCTCGTACCGTGATACAATAGTGGTCAGTGATACAGTTATAACGAACAGTGGTGAACAGTGCTAACTACTAACAGTGATACGATAGTGAACGTGGTTTACCACAATAGGTAAACAAGTGCTGGAGCCAATTAGGGACAAAAAAGGAAATCTTCTTGTGGAGGCAGAAGGCATGACTGAGGTACTGAATGAATACTTTGCATCTATCTTCACAAAAGAAGATGAATGTTGCAGTACAGGAGCATTGGATAGGATAAAAATAGATAGAAAGGAGGTGCTAAATAGGTTGGCATCACTCAAAGTTAACCAGTCACCTGGTCAAGATGGGATGCATCTTAGGTTGCTGAGGGAAGCTAGGGTGGAGATAGCAGAAGCTCTGACCACAATTTTTCAATCCTACTTGGATAAGGGAGTGGAGCCAGAGGACTGGAGGACTGCAGATGTTAAACCCTTGTTCAAAATAGGCAAGAGGGATAAACCTGGTAACTGCTGGCGTAACGTCAGTGGTGAGAAAACTACTAGAGACCATCGTCGAGGACAAAATTAATTCTCACGTGGAGAAGCATGGATTAATAAAGGACAGCCACCACTGATTTGTTAAAGGCAAATCGTGTCTGACTAACCTGATTGAGTTCTTTGAAGTAACAGAGAGGATTGATGAAGGTAGTGCAGTAGATGTATATATCGGCATTTGCTAAAGTACCACATAACAAACTTATTTGGAAAATAAAAGCACATGGGATTAAAGGGATGTTGGCATCTTGGGTATGTAATTGGCTAGGGATAGGAGTCAAAGGGTAGTGGTGAACTGATGTTTTTCTGACTGGAGAGGAGTATGCAGTGGGGTCCCCAGGGGTCAGTATTAGGATCATTACATTTCTTGTTTATATATAAATGACCTGGACTTGGGTGTAGGGAGTAAAATTTTGAAGTTTGCAAATGATATAAAACTTGGCAACGCAATAAATAGTGAGCAGGATAGAAGCAGACTTCAGGAGGACATAGACTGGTGAAATAGGCAGACACATGGCAGGTGAAATTTAATGCAGATAAGTGTGAAGTGATGGACTTTGGGAGGAACAACATGTAGAGGCAGTATAATCCAAATGGTACTATTTTGAGGGGGGTGCAAGAGCAGAGGGACCTGGGGGTGCATATTCACAAATCTTTGAAGGTTCCAGGGTAAGTTGATAAGGCAGTTAAGAAAGTGTATGGAATACTTGACTTTGTAAATGGGGCATTGAATACAAAAACAAGGAAGACACGCTAAACCTTTACTACAACAACAACAACAACTTGTATTTCTATAGTGTCTTTAACATAAAATGTCCCAAGGCGCTTCAAACAAAATTTGAAACTGAGCCACGAGATATTAGGGCAGGTGACCAAAAGCTTGGTCAAAGAGGTAGGTTTTAAGGAGTGTCTTAAAGGAGGAAAGCGAGGTAGAGACCAATGTTTCCTCTAACTTTTTTTGGGCCATGTGACCCAGTCAACGGGCTGCATGGCCCTTTCAAAATTCCGTGCATGCGCATTTTTTTCCATTTAAAAGCCAGCGTGCTGGCTGCGTGGGAGCCCCAGAGTGCTGTGCGGCTGTGAAGCTTAAAGGGAACATTAGTAGAGTGGCAGAGAGGTTTAGGGAGAGAATTACAGAGCTTAGGGCCTTGGCAGCTGAAGGCACAGCCACCTGTGGTGGAGCGATTGAAATCGGGGATGTTCAAGAAGCATTACAGAGATAGGGAGGGGCGAGGCTATGGAGGGAATTGAAAACAAGGATGAAAATTTTAAAATCAAGGCATTGTTTAACCAAGACCCAATGTAGGTCAGCAAGCACAGGGGTGATGGGTGAACGGGGCTTGGTGCGAGTTAGGACACGGGCAGCAGTGTTGTGGATGACCGCAAGTTTATGGAGGATAGACGTGGGAGGCCGGCCTGGAGAGCATTGGAATAGTCAAGTCTAGAGGTAACAAAGGCATGGATGAGGGTTTCAGCAGCAGATGAGCTGAGGAAGGGACGGAGTTGGGCGATGTTCTGGAGGTGGAAATACGCAGTCTTAGTGATGGCACGGATATGTGGTTGGAAGCTCATCTCGGCCAAATATAACTCCAAGGTTGCAAACAGTCTGGTTCAGCCTCAGACAGTTGCCAGGGAGAGGGACGGAGGTGGTAGCTCGGGAACTGAGTTTGTGGTGGGGACCAAAGACCTGTCGGTCCGCTATTTAGTTGGAGGAAATTTCTGCTCATCCAGTCCTGGATGTCAAACAAGTAGTCTGACAATTTAGATGCAGTGGAGGGGTGGTGAGGTAGAACTGGGTGTTGTCAGCGTACATGTGGAAACTGACACTGTGTTTTTGGATGATGATGCCGAGGGGCAACATGTAGATGAGAAATAGGAGGGGACACCGGAGGTAATGGAGCATGAGTAGGAAGCGAAGCCATTGCAGGTGAATCTCTGGCTACGATTAGATAGATAAGAATGGAACCAGGCGAGTGCAGTCCCACCCAGCTAGACTACGGTGGAGAGGCGTTGGAGAAGGATGGAGTGGTCAACTGCGTCAAAGGCTGCAGACAGGTCAAGAAGGATGAGGAGGGATAGTTTACCTTTGTCATAGTCACATAGGATGTCATTTGTGACTTTGATGAGAGCCGTTTCGGTACTGTGGCAGGAGCGGAAACCTGATTGGAGGGATTCAAACATGGAGTTCTGGGAAAGATGGACACGGATTTGGGAGGCGACAACACATTCAAGGACGTGAGAGGAAAGGGAAGTTGGGGATGGGTTGGTAGTTTGCAAGGACGGAAGGTTCAAGGGTTGGTTTTTGAGGAGAGGGGTGATTATGGTAGATTTGAAGGCGAGGAGGACAGGACCTGAGGAGAGAGAACCATTAACAATGGGGCACAGGAAGGGAAGTTGGGTGATCAGTAATTTAGTGGGAATAGTATTGAGTGAGCAGGTAGTGGGTCTCGTGGACAAGATGAGCTCAGAGAGGGCATGAGGGGAGAGGAACTAGAGAAAGATGTGAGTTCAGGGCTAGGGCAGGGGGGAACCAGAGGAAGTTTGACCCAGTGGGCTAGGGTAAGGGAGAGAAGTGGCAGAGGCAACTGATCGGATGGTCTCGATCTTTGTAACAAAAAAGTCCATGAGCTCCTCATACTTGTTGTTGGAGGTGAGAGTGAAGAGACAGGGGAGCAGGGTTTAAGAGGACAGTTTGCAGTAGAGAAAAGAAATCAGGATTATCTTTGCATTCCGGGGTGATCCTGGAATAGTGAGCAGTTTTGGCAGAGGAGAGCAGGACTTGATAATGCTTTATGTGGTCCAGCCAGATCTGGTGGTGAATGGCTAAACCAGATGTCTGCCATATGGATTCAAGTCTGTGTCCCTTGGACATGAGGGAGCGGAGATGAGGGCCGTACCGGGGGAATGACCAGGATGCGAGAGGTTTTAATGAGGACTGGGGCATCAAAGGTGGAGGTGAAGGTATGGTTGAGCAGTTCGGTAGCAGCAGAAATGTCATGGTGAATGGAGGGCCAAAGGCTAGACAGTTGGGATTTTGAAAGTGCAGCTGCAGGTGAGTTGGGAGAGAGTTTTTTCCATGGGCAGACACAGAAGGAAATAATCACTGGTTAGGCCTCAGCTAGAGTATTGCCTACAAATTTGGGCACCACACTTTTTAGAATGGATATCAAAGCCTTGGAGATTTTACCAGGATGATACCAGGGATTAGGGTCTTCAGGAGAGATTGGGAAAGCTGGGATTGTTCTCCTTAGAGCAGAGAAGGTTAAGCGGAGACCTAATAGAGGTTTTCAAAATTATGTGTGGTTTTGATAGAGCAAGTAGGTAGAAACCATTTCCTCTGGCAAGTGGGTTGGTAATCGGAGATCATAGATTTAAAATAATTGGCAAAGGAACTACAGGGGAAATTAGATTTTTTTTCACAGAGGGTTGTTAAGATCTGGAACGCGCTACCTGAAAGGGTGGTGGAATCAGATTCCACAAGAACTTTCAAAAGGCAATTGGACACGTACTTGAAGAGGACTAATTTGCGGGATTATGGGGAAAAGCTGGGGTGTGGGACTAAATTGGACAGCTCTTTCAAAGAGCCGACACTAGCCGACAGGCCGAATGGCCTCCTTCTGTGCTGTAAGCTTGTATGATTCTATTCTATGAAGTGTGCAGTACTGTCTAATGGGCAACGATGGAAAGCTAGACAAATACTGTCTAAATGTTTGGGTAGGAGGGAACATTTCATGCCTATAATAGTTACTGCACTGCATAACTATAAAGTTATAGTGCAGTTCCTACCTTGTCCCTCCTGGTGAAATGAGCTGAACCCAGAAGTAGAGCCGGCTGAGCAAACTTCAAGTCAGGTTCATACAATCTGCATACTGCCCCTTACGAAAATTAGCCCCTTACTACTGGTTAGATGTGTTTGATAATATTGTATAAACAATGAAATGGTGATGAACCAGATGACATTTTTTTCATCTCCATTGATACTGTCTTCATTCACAATTATATCATTGATTGGCCATTGCTGTATCTCTGGAATGCGAATCTAGTTCTGCAGCACATTATACATCAAGTTTTCACTCCTTAATTATTAAAATTAGTAGCTTCATTTTTCCATTACTGTTCTTTTTGCAAATCTCAAATAGCAAAATATGTGTCCAGCTTTTGAGATTTAATTGTTCATTTATTGATAAACAATGGTTACTTTGACAAGTGCATTATATAATTATGCAATATTTGCAGTGGATGGAAAGTGTTGCAGGACGTGAGCTGCTTCAGTCTGTCTATAAAAGTTTACAGCCAGCTCGTTTCCTGTTCTTTATTACTGTGACACAACCATCCATCATGCTGAATGCTGCCAATATTTCATGGATAAAAATCATTTCCCTTTGCAAGATTCGCATGAAGGATTGATGGGATTAACCATGAAGAATTGATTGATCTGCATTCTCTTTTTGCACTGTGCACATTGTGTCTTTATACAAAGTTAATATATCATCTTTTATTTGACTCCAGGAAGGGAGGCCAAAACAATCACGCACGCTTATGACTGCAAAAAGCTCAGCCTTGGAGAGTGAAAGGACTTCATTTGGTGATTAATCTGCAACTGCGAAATCTTATTTCCAGTCCTGAGACTTGTCTCTGCATTATGTTCTATAATCCATATACTGCGATGTTAAAATTTAAACGCCAGTTTTGTCTCTGTTTTCTTCATCATGCTCAGCAGTGGCACTATATTTAAGTCATGTCCCTGAATTATTAAAATGTATGGTTTATTGCTTTGACTTTCTGCTGTTGGCTTTCAATGGTGACCTGATGCTGTGTTTCTAGTGGTTACAGCTTTCTGGAATATTTCATACAGACCTTAAAGTTTAAGTTTGTTTGACAAAAGCTAATATATTTAGGGGAGAGTCAGGACCATGGGACATTGCAAATAGATATCCAGTAAATAATTATTTATACGAAATAATGAAACCATGTGGATATGGAAAGTAATAGAAACTGACAGTGCAACCGTTGCTAAGTGTGTCAAAGATAATCCAAACAAGGAAAAAACTGCACTGTAACCATTTCTTGAACTGTGATGTAAATCCTGAAATTTGAGAAAAGATAAAATCCAGGGGGGAGAAATTGGGTATAGCCCCGTTTGGGGCGCTAGAATTGGCGCTGCGCAAATTTTATCGCCAGGCGCAACTTATCGCCACCTCAAGCGATATTGGGTTGCAGTGCCCCTAAAGGTGATTGCGGCGTTGATTCAGGCGCTGCACAGGTGTCTTAAGGCGCTAACCCGGCGGCGCTACTCAATATGTCGGCGGCCGGGCGCAGCGCAGGTGCTGTCAATAATCGATTACCCTGAGACATGCTGGCGCCGGCCAGCTCTTAAAGGGGTGGGTCAATTAGGATCAGCAGCCACACTCTGCACCTTGTAGGCCTCAAAATCGGCGCTGTGCTTTCTGTGGCGTTCCAAACTTTGAACATATGGAGAGGGTGAGGCAGAGAGCGGAGCGCTTTACCGATGGGGCATTGGATGCATTGGTTGGCAAAGTGGAGCGCCAGCGAGCTGTGCTGTACCCCGACAATGGCAGGAGGCCTCATCAGAGGGAGTACCGCAGGGCTTGGAGGGAAGTTTGTCAAAGAGTCACCTCAAGCAGCATGGTGCCCAGGACTCCTGTGCAATGCAGGAAGAAGTTCAACGACCTCACTCGGGTCGTTAGGGTGAGTGCCTTTTTCACAATCTTCTTCATCCCTCCATCTCTGTAGTGTATGTACCTTTAAGAGGAACTATGTTTTTGAAGCCCCTGTATACTGTAGTACCAGTAGTGACCACTCGGGTATATAAGCCTGTGTAGTGTCTTGTGTTGTTAGTTCACCTCCAGACTTTGTTCAGTAAACACTTGTTAAATCAACTCCTGCAATCCGTGTCTCCATTAACACACGGATCTAACAGTGGCGACGAGTTAGAAACGAATTTACCTGCAATTCAGCAGCACCTCAAGGGGATCGATTCCTCAGACGAAGGTCGAAGCCAGAAGCAAAAAAAAAAGAAACTCGAAAACGAGGGCCAGGCTTGGTCTCCAGTCTGTGGTTTCCCCAGCTAAACGGGCTGGTGGCAGGTAGTGCACTGATCCTTCCTCGGCTGCGGCGGGCTACAGCTCGATCGGGTGGCTCTGCAACGGGGCCGGGCAGTGAGTCGGGAAGCAGAAGCAAAGAGAGAGAGGGTGGAGCACTCAGGGCACGGCCGGCGTTCGGACCGAGCAGAGGGAGGGGAAAGTCCCAGAGGGTCCGCTCCACGACGGGAACGGTTCTTCAATTACGGAGAGAATATTGAAGCAATATATAAAAAAATATAGAAATACCGCGAAAAGCTGCAGGTCGCAACGGGAACCGCGGAGAACAGTGTTGGCAGCAGCGGCAGCGGCGGGAAAGCACGGGAGGCGCCATCTTAACTCGGCGGGGAAGAAAGAAAAGCGCGGAAGCGCCATTTTAGATTTTCAAGATGCCGAAGACTGGCAATATTACTGCTTTCGATAGTGATATAGAAGATTGGACCACATATGTGGAAAGAGTGGAGGTATATTGCAAGGCGAATGAGGTAGCGGATGATAAAAAGGCATCGGTACTTCTAAATCTGATGGGCGCCAGGACATACGGGCTGTTACGAAACTTGATCACTCCAGCCAAACTGATGGACAAGAATTTTAATGAGATTGTTGATACCTTACAAGAGCACTTAAACCCAACACCGCTGCTGATAGCAGAACGATTCAAATTCTTCAGGAGGAATCAGCACAAGAACGAAAGTAACGCTGATTACCTCACCGAATTATGAAAGCTGTCAAAACACTGCCAATTCGGGGCAGGACTGGCAGATTCTCTACGAGACAAATTCGTCTGTGGTCTCCTAAGCGAAGGAACACAGAAAAGACTACTTTCTGAGAAAGATTTGACACTGGACAAGGCTTTCAGTGTGGCTGTATCATACGAAGCAGCAGCAAGAGGAGCTGCAGAGATACAGCAAAAGCCACAGGACTTCGGCACCCATGAAATGACACGGGGTTTCGAGAGATGTTATCGCTGCGGCAGATCCACCCATGACCAGAAGGACTGCTGGTTCAAGGACAAAGCATGCAGGCAATGCGGAAAGATGGGACACATTGCACGTGTATGCAGATCTGGAAAGAAATCCGCTGACAGTAAGAAGGTCAATAAGGAAAAGTACAGAATGGTACAAATGATGACGGACAGTAGCTCCGAAGACCAGAAGAGCGATAGCGACTCCGGAAACAAGAGACTAAGCTGTCTCAAATTACATAATGTAATTGCCAAAGAAGATTACCAGACCATTTGGGTTACCCTCACGATAGCGGGGTCCCCAGTCAAAATGGAGCTAGATACAGGATCAGCTCTGACCGTCATGAGTCGACGGGATTATGAGCGGCTATTTCCGCATATACCTTTGAAAGACACATCCATTGTCTTGAAGACATATACGGGGCAGAAAGTATACCCCAGAGGGAAAATAAGGGTGCCTGTTGTATACAACGGCAAGGAAATACAGAAGTTGTATTTATACGTTCTGCAAGATGGTGGTCCACCGTTGTTGGGACGTGAATGGATCAGAAAGATAAGTTTAGACTGGCACTCCATTCAGGCACTGACGGTGATCAGTAAGAAAAAAAACGATGATGACGTCATACCTGGACGATTAAAAGAAATCTTGGCTAACGCCAAAGAAGTGTTTCAACAGGAACTAGGAACCCTGAAAGGCGCCACCGCCTCAATAAAAGTGGAAGATGCGGCAATTCCCAAGTTTTTTAAGGGCATAGTGGTTAGCACTGTTGCCTCACAGCGCCAGGGACCCGGGTTCGAATCCGGCCTCGGGCGACTGTCTGTGTGGAGTTTGCACATTCTCCCCGTGTTTGCGTGGGTTTTCTCCGGGTGCTCCGGTTTCCTCCCACAGTCCAAAGATGTGCGGGTTAGGTTGATTGGCTATGATAAATTGACCCTTAGTGTTAGGGGGGTTACAGGGATAGGGTGGGATATGTGTTGGTGTAGGGGTTACGGTGATCGGGTGGGATATGTGTCGGTGCAGGCTCGATGGGCTGAAATGGCCTCTATCTGCACTGTGGGGATTCTGTGATTCTGTGATGTGAAGGCCAGTGCCATACGCAATTCATCCAGCCGTTGAGGCAGAGCTGGAGAATTTGGAAAAAGCAGGCGTGTTATCCAAGGTAGATTGGAGCGAGTGGGCAACACCCATCGTCCCGGTCATGAAGAAAACGTTGAATAATGATAAATATGAAGAACAGAGAAAAGTTCGCATCTGTGGGGACTTCAAGGTGACTGTAAACCCGGTTCTTCACACGGTACAGTATCCGAAGATATTTTCGCCTCACTATCCGGAGGGAAACGTTTCACCAAAATTGACTTAGCACAGGCATATCTACAGATGGAGGTTGAGGAGGCCTCTAAAAAGTATCTCACGATAAACGCACACAAAGGCCTGTACCAGTACAATCGACTGGTTTTCGGAGTGGCATCAGCTCCGGCTATCTGGCAAAGAGCTATGGAGCAAGTCCTGCAAGGGATTCCGGGGACTCAATGCTACCTAGACGACATCCTTGTAACAGGAGAAAACGACAACGAGCACCTTGCCAACTTGGAGCAGGTGCTCACGAGGCTGAGAGAATGGGGCCTATGAGCAAATCGCCCCAAGTGCGAATTTTTCCAGAAACAAATATCATATTGTGGCCATGTCATTAACGAAGAATGGTTGCTTAAGTCACCTGAAAAAAATTGAAGCGGTCATAAAGGCCCCAGCGCCTGAAAATGTCTCACAATTAAGGTCATTCCTGGGATTGATAAATTACTATCATAAATTTTTACCAAACTTGTCGACAGTTCTGCACCCGCTTAACGCACTGCTACAAGCAGGAGTAGTTCGGAAATGGAGCGAAGACTGTAAACGTGCCTTCCATAAATGCAAAGGCTTGATCACGTCCAGGGAAGTGTTGGCTCATTACAACCCATCACTGCCAATCAGACTGGCGTGCGCTGCATCCCCTTACGGCGTGGGAGCGATATTATCGCATCGATTCCCTGATGGCTCAGAGCGGCCGATAGCTTTTGCGTCACGCTCATTAAACTCAGCTGAGCGTAACTATGCCCAGATCGACAGGGAGGCACTCAGCCTGGTGTGGGGGGGTGAAGAAATTCAACCATTACCTACACGGACAAAAATTTACCTTGTTGACTGACCATCAACCCCTCGTCTCCATATTCAACCCTAAAAAGGGCGTTCCCATTATGACAGCGCAAAGGCTACAGAGGTGGTCCCTTTTCCTAGGAGCACACCAATATGACATAGAGTACAAAGGAACAAAACAGCATGGGAATGCTGACGGGTCATTGCGCCTACCGTTGCCAACGATGGAAGAAGCGCCTACAGTGGACCCAGTGGAGATATTCCACTCGACCATAGTGGAATGTCTATTGGTGACAAATTCTACCATTGAAAATGAAACGCGAAATGACCTGACTCTCTCACGAGTCTACGATTTAACGGTGAAGGGATGGCCTGCACATGGCGAACCACTGTTGCCAGCATTCTCGCAAAGAAGAGAACAGCTGTCAGTGTGCCGAGGAACCTTGATGTGTGGATCCAGAGTGGTGATTCCACCCAAACTCAAGGATAGAGTGCTAAAGGAGCTTCACGAGGGGCATCTGGGTGGAGTGAAAATGAAGAACTTAGCCAGAGCGTTTGTGTGGTGGCCAGGTATCGATGGAGACGTCGAAGAAATGACCAAGAGCTGTCTAGGATGCCAGAAGGTCCAAAACGCCCCACCACAAGCCCCTCTACATCCATGGGAGTGGCCCTCATCTCCATGGCAAAGGGTACATATCGACTTTGCTGGTCCATTTATGGACTCAATGTTCTTAATCGCGGTGGATGCAAACTCCAAGTGGCCGGAGGTAATAAAGATGTCCTCCACCACCACGGAAAAAACCATCACAGTATTAAGGACCATATTCGCCAGGAATGGGCTGCCTGAACAGATCTGTTCTGATAATGGACCGCAATTTGTATCCGAAGAATTCAGGAAGTTCTTAAAAAACAATGGGGTTAAGCACTACACGTCCGCCCCATACCACCCCGCCACCAATGGATTGGCTGAAAGGTTTGTCCAGACCTTCAAGAAGGCCATAAAGGCCATGGGTAATGAAGACATAAATCTACAACATAAGGTAGATAACTTCTTGTTTGCGTACAGGAATGCAACACATGTGGTTACAAACCAAACCCCCGCCATGATGTTTTTCAATAGAAGACTAAGATGCCGGCTGGATTTGGTCAAGCCAAACGTCAGAAGGGACGTAGAGAACCGGCAATTTCAAAGCATGAATGAAAGGCCAACTAGAACCTTCCAGATAGGTCAACCAGTTTTGGCCCGGGACTACCGTACCGAGAAATGGCAGCCTGAAACTATTTGCACACGACTAGGACCGCTGATGTATACCGTGGACATTGGAGAAAGCATAATAAGGCGCCATGCTGACCAGATCGTAGAGTCATCCGAAAAAGGACAACCTACACCACAACTCTATACGCCTAGTGATGAAGCAGAGATACCCATAGTATCTACCTCCGATCCGGTGATACTGGAACCAGATGAACCCGACACTGGCATTGAAGCCGAATCGACCTTGCCAAAAGAACCTACTACACCACCGAGGCGTTATCCGGACCGAGTCAGGAAGCCTCCAGAGAGACTGAATTTGTAATTGATTAACTTCAGCAAATGTGTATATTATTGTTCTTGTAAAAATGTTATTTAATGATTACTTAAAATGTTATGTACTATTTATCTAAAAAGGGAGGAATTGTAGTGTATGTACCTTTAAGAGGAACTATGTTTTTGAAGCCCCTGTATACTGTAGTACCAGTAGTGACCACTCGGGTATATAAGCCTGTGTAGCGTCTTGTGTTGTTAGTTCACCTCCAGACTTTGTTCAGTAAACACTTGTTAAATCAACTCCTGCAATCCGTGTCTCCATTAACACACGGATCTAACAATCTGCACCTGACATTATGGCCAGAGGGTGCGCGAAGCCCCAATGGCCATCTGTCAGCCTGCACCCATGGCCCTTTCTGGAAACACACACGCACATTCAGCTCAATGCATAATGTAAGGGCTGTTCTACCATGGGGGGCATGTGATGTCAGCTCAGGCCAGCATGTTTCATCACTTCCCATCCTTTCTCCTGCAGGCCAAGCTGGCCAGGAACCGGAGGGAGCAGCTTCGTACCGGAGGAGGCCCTCCTCAGCTGCAGACACTGATGGACCTGGAGGAACGAGTCCACCAGGTTGTTGGAGGCCGGATGAGTGGTCCTGTCACCACTGGAGCTGCCGACCCCATTGTGCACAGCGATGGTAAGGTCATCACCTTTTTGAACTCTCTCCTTCCACTTGTTACCCCCACCAGCATGCTTTTTCACTCTGGACCCATGTCAGAGCATTGCAGCACTCATGCATCCCTTGCTGCCACCCTGTCCTTTCGTTAAAGCCACTCTTCAACCTCCCTGCTTTCAGATGCTGCATCACCAGCTCGGGAGCTGGGCCCTCAAGCTGCCACTGCCACTGACTCCGGAAGCGACGAGCAGGAGGAAGCCGGACCATCCGTTCCACCCTCAGGTGAGCCAGCCCATCTGCAGACTGGGGATAGTACTTCCCTGGAGGGGATCGGGGGGGATGGCTCTGAGGAGGAACCACCTCCAGGACCCAGCGGGCTGCAGCAACGCAAGGGGGGTAGGGAAGCTCGGGGGCCATCTCCCCGGAGGGCGAGTCAGGCCGCGAGTACTGCTGCACAGAGCGCAGAAGAGGTGCATTCCCTCGCAGAAATGAGTGCCCAGGCTCGGCTCAGGCACACTGAGCTCATGGCTGCAGTGGCAAGGATGCCTGAATCCATCGAGACACTGGCAAGGAGTGTCCAAGACTTTGGGGCAGCACAGGCAAGGAGTGCGCAGGACTTCGGGGCAGCACAGGCAAGGAGTGTGCAGGACTTTGGGGCAGCACTGGAAAGGACTGTCCAGGGCATCGGGTCATCACTGGAAAGGACTGTCCAGGGCTTCACCGAAGCAGTGGAAAGGACTGTCCCAGCCTTCACCGAAGCACTGGAATGGACTATCCAGAGCTTCACCGAAGCACTGGCACCTGCCACGCAAGTGCTGAGTGCTGCCGCACAGTCACTCGCTGGCCTCATGCAGACGCATATTGAGGCCACACGACCAATGACTGCTGCCACCCTCGCTGGATCAGGCAGGATTACCCGGGGCCCTTGCAGCACCACAGCAGGGCATCAATCTGTGGACCAGCCGATTGGTGCGCATGCTGCGGTGCTGCCCCGTCAGAGTGCCAGTGTGTCGGCCGACCAGGGAGCTGCTGTCCGCTCTCAGGATGTCAGCATTCCTGATGCCACCGCTGGCACGTCTCCACTGCAGCTGCCACCACCTGCAGGACAGACTGCTTCCACCCATGCACAGTTGGAGCAGTCAGCATCCGGGCCCTCCAAGGCCAGAGGTCGTCCAGGACGTCCCTCAGGGGCATCTGCGCTTTCGGACAGCCAGCAGGCCTCCCCCAGCCTTGATGCAGCCACTGGGGTCCCATTACGGAGGAGCTGCAGGGAGGGAAGGGGCTGATTTCGCAAGAGAAGTAGATCACCATCAAGGGGGAAAGAGTAGAAGGTGCTGCTGAGACGTCTTAGTTGTAGAAATCAAGGCCGTGGATGCTGGTCTGAATGTTAGTAATGTTTTGGATAGTCTCCCGGGTGTGCGAGGCACTTATGTGTTAGAGTGTTAGTTTTGCTTTCTGTTGCCATTGATTTGTCATGTTGGAAGGAAGCACATTTTGCAAAATAAACAACTTTTTTTATTTACAATGGCCATGTCTGCTATTTACATTCATACTGCCCTTCATAGGCTTTGGGTTATCCAAACAGTTCCATTCCTGCTCTTCGAATGGCACCAAGCATTCCGTGAGAGGGGCCTAGAAGCGGCTTGTTATCAGCCTCTGACGGACAGCCCTTCCAGTTTGTACCTCCCTCCCGTCTTGGTCCTCCTCCTCCTCCTCCTCCTGCTCCTCCTCCTCCACTGGTGCTTCAATGTCTGGTGGCATTGGCTGGGTGCGTAGGATGGTGAGGTTATGCAGCAGGCAACAGACAACCACGAAGTGGGAGACTCGCTCTGGTTAGTACTGCAAGGCGCCTCCGGAATGGTCCAGACAGCGGAACCGCTGCTTCAGCACACCGATTGTGTGCTCCACAATGTTCCTCGTCGCCTGATGGCTCGCATTGTAGCGCTCTTCAGCAGGGGTGCTGGGCGAATGGAGCGGGGTCATCAGCCATGGGCACAGAGGATAGCCCTTGTCACTGAGAAGCCAGCCTCCTGGGTGAGCCGGGGCCTCGAATAGGTCTGCAACTGAAGTCTGGTGCAGGATGAAGGCGTCGTGGCTGCTGCCTGGGAACTGCGCATTCACTGCGAGGATCAGCTGTCGGTGGTCACAGACCAGCTGAACATTCAAGGAATGGAACCACTTGTGATTGCAGAACTCCTCCGGATTCAAAACAGGCGCCCGCAAAGCCACGTGCGTGCAGTCAATGGCGCCCTGCACCATGGGGAAGTCCGTTATTGCTGCGAAGCCCTCTGCGCGCTCCCGCTGCTTCTCCAGTGTCATAGGAAAGGAGATGTACTGCCGCCTCCTTTTAAATAGGGCACCTGTTACTTGACGGATACAGCAATGCATCACAAACTGCGATATGTTGGCGATGTCCCCAGTTGCGGCCTGAAAGGAGCCGCTCGCATAGAAATTCAGGGCAACAGTCATCTTGGCAGCCACCGACAGAGAGGTCCTGCACCTTATCTGAGGCTGCAGATCTGGCTGAAGCAGGTGGCACAGCTCAGTCACCACCTCCTTTCTGAAGCACAGCCTTCTAAGACACTGCTCCTCTGACATGTTCAAGTAAGAGAACTGCTGTCGGAAAACCCTGGCAGCGTAAGGTCTGGTGTGGCGACGTTTGTTGGCCCTCCTCCATCTGGCCATTCCTGCCCCTCTCTCCCTGCGTCTCTGTGCCCTTTCCAGATGGTTCAGCAGCAGGACGTTCCCCTCCAACGCAGCCCCCATAATAATAGCGCACAAGAAATTGTTAACGTTGTAAATGCTCACCAGCAGCAAGGTGATGGTCAGAAGGCTGAAGTTCCTCTGGCCAGCGCTGGCTCACTGGTGCAATGGCTCTCAGAGTGCAGCTCAGCAACTCTGTGAAAGTCTCGAAGAAGTTGTGCTCCCAAAATGGCTGCCGCTTTTATACCAGTGCAGTCCCCTTTAAAGAGCAGCCCCCCAGCCTGAGAGTGACTGGGGAATTTTCCAGGTAAGCAGTCCTTATTAGCGCCAGGCGGAACGGAGGGGGGCGCCACTGAATTTCTGGTCCGGGGCGCCAAAAAGGCATTGCACACTGAAATGACGTCATGATCTGCCTGCGCCCGTGAGCGGGCGCTAAGATTTAGCGCCAGCGCTAAAAAGCCCACTCAATATGGCAAGAGGCGCAGGGTTCGCTGCACCCGGCTGCTAGTTGGTTAGCGCCCCACTTCTCGGCCTCTTTAGGGGCTAATTGCTGGCGCTACCAACCGAATTTCTCCCCCCAGATCTTTTCTGTTCCATTATCACCAATATACAGTACAAACATTCTTTCCGACCATTACAAATGTCCTCATAGTTTATAGTCACTAAGCGATCTCCCATGATTTTTTATTCATTCCTGGGATGTGGGCATCACTGGCAAGGCCAGCATTTATTGCCCTTGAGAAGATGGTAGTGAGCCGCCTTCTTGAACTGCTGCAATCCATGTGGTGAATGTACTTCCATGGTGCTGTTAGGTAGGGAGTTCCAGGATTTTGACCCAGCGATGATGAAGGAATGGCAATATATTTCCAAGTCAGGAAGGTGTGTGACTTGGAGGAGATGGTGTTCCCGTGCGCCTGCTGCCCTTGTCCTCCTAGGGGGTAGAGGTCGCGGGTTTGGGAGGTGCTGTTGAAGAAGCCTTGACGAGTTGCTGCAGTGCATCTTGTAGATGGTATACACTGCAGCCACGGTATGCCGATGGTGGAGGGAGTGAATGGTTAAGGTGGTGGATGGGGTGCCAATCAAGCGGGCTGCTTTGTCCTGGATGGTGTCGAGCTTCTGAGTGTTGGAGCTGCACTCATCCAGGCAAGTGGAAAATATTCCATCACACTCCTGACTTATGCCTTGTAGGTGGTGGAAAGGCCTCCTTGATGCCACACTCTGTCAAATGCTGCCTTGATGTCAAGGGCAGTCACTCTCACCTCTAGAATTCAGCTCTTTTGTCCATGTTTGGACCAAGGCTGTAATGAGGCCTGGAGCCGAGTGGTCCTGGTGGAACCCAAACTGAGCATTGGTGAGCAGGTTATTGGTGAGTAAGTGCTGCTTGATAGCACTGTTGACAACACCTTCCATCACTTTACTGTAGATTGATGGGACGGTAATTGGCCGGATTGGATTTGTCCTGCTTTTTGTGGACAGAACGTACCTGGGCAGTTTTCCACATTGCCGGGTAGATGCCAGTGTTGTAGCTGTACTGGAACAGTTTGGCTTGAGGCGTGGCTAGTTCTGGAGCACAAGTCTTTAGCATGACAGCCGGGATGTTGTTGGGGCCCATAGCCTTTGCTCTATCCAATGCGCTCAGCCATTTCTTGATATCACACAGAGTGAATCGAATTGGCTGAAGACTAGCTTCTGTGATGGTGGGGACCTCAGGATGAGGTCGAGATGGGTCATCCACTTGGCACTTCTGGCTGAAGATGGTTGCAAATGCTTCAGTCTTGTCTTTTGCACTTGCACTCCATCATAGTGAGTTAGAGGATTTGTTGTTTTATAACAAAAGGGGTATTTATACCATGTAGGGGATAACATCAGGGCTACTGAATAAGTCAAATAGAGTTTTTATAATGAAGTATTCTGCTGGGATTTTTGCTAGTGCTTTAGGGAATTAAATTTCATAACTGCCAGATACAATTAGAGGTGGATACCTGGCCTTTAACAGTACTGGGGAAGGGAAATGGACTTGGTGGACCTGTACTTTGGCAGTGATGGGGATAGTCGTGGGTGTTTGTAAAACTGGGGTGGAGGTCCTGGAGTTTGACAGTACTGCAATAGGGCTGTTGGAGTTCGGCAGCATGGCTGGGGAGTGGGTGGGGGCGGGGGTGGGGGTGGCGGGTGAATGCATGTCTACCATCACTGAGGGGAAATTGGAAAGTCGAGCTGAGTTTTGCCACAACTGGAGTTGAATGTGAGCTTTGGCTCGTTGGTGGATTCCTAGGCCTGGACATTGGTTTGCACTGGCAAGCTGGCACGAACTGGGCACAAGGAATGATGCCTGCGCCAGAACGGGTAGACCAGAGGCACACCTGATATTGGGCCTTGGTCCTCATTTACATGAGGCTGGCGAGGTGGGCGTCCCCAGGCAGCTTGCCTGCGAAGAGGATTTCGATTTGAGGTCACTGACAGCCTATGCAAAGGGCTTCAGTTTCAGGCATGGATCCTGGAGGGTCTCTTTCTGCCTTTACCAACTGGTTGGGGTGCGGGGAGGAATCCCATGTCTGGCAGCACTTGTTTGTGACTTTCTAATAAATCTCTATAAAAATGTAGACATAGGAATTTATAATGGCGGGGGGGAAGTTAGCACAAAAGTGTAAGAAAACCATGATAACAGGAGACTTTAAGAGACTATTTACATTGAAAGCCAGATGAAATCATAGCTCCGTCACTCATTGTTTCAACCAGACCCATTTGGTTTATTGACACACATACAACTATGACTCTCGCTACTATCCTGTGCAATGGAACAACAGTTGAGAATGTCATCGAGGTATTTGAAATATGTTAGTTAATTTAAAGTGATGTTTCACAGTGTAAGCTTCAAAACTAGTATTTGGTTGTTTTCCCTTGATTCATTTAATTTATAGAAGCTACTTTTCTGTGCAATGGTTAGCTAATAGCCCAATAAACAGAAAACATCCAATCCCATTCAATCCTCACAGTTTGGGAATTTTCATTCATTCTTTTACTTTCAATATGTGCCTTTCTTGCCATATGGTTGCTGGTCCCTGAAATCCACTTCAGTCTTTTTCCAATGACGAATCCTTATCTTCCTGTCCGTGACTTGCAATTCCATTTGCTTTTGATTTTTTTTCTTTTAATTGTTTTTTTTTGTGCCTTTTCTTCTCTGCTTTCCTTTCTAAGTAGTTTGTCGGTGTGTGTATTTATGTAGTTTTCTTGTATAGTTTTTATAGACGCAGTCGCTAGAGTATTCATAGACTCGTGTGCCTCTGTTGCTATTCAGAATTGTAGAGTGTTGTGAAGTCTTCAGACAGGCAGACTCCATTTCTGGAACAGCTGCTTGCAGGATTCCACATAAATGCCCCCATGTTGGCCAATGGGGAATATTTGTTCTACTGTAAACCAATTTTTGCAACATGTTTCTTGCATTTTTGCCTTGGTTATTGTATATTTTTTCTCTACATTATATTGGTGATAATGGGGGCAATTTTGACTGTGCAATAAATTGAAATAAAAATAGGGAGAGGTGTAAAACCGGCTGTTGATTTGCTATCGCCCATTTTACACTTGCACAAAGTCAAAATTACCCCCAATTTCCCTTTGTCATGTGTTTACTGGAGTCGGGAAATATGTAGCTTTATAACTGTCCATAACTAAAGACAGCACCAAGTGGTAAGGACACATTCAAAACAGGTTCTGGCTGATCTGTAGTGGGGGGAGAAAACAGTGTAAATACAGGCAGCTTGAGAGAGAATTCCTGCTGGGATGGGAAACATTAACTAACTGCTTGGAACTGAACATTACACACATTTCAGAATCCCAGCTGTAGATGGGCGTGCAAGAACCAAGATTCCCTCGAAGGCTCAATAACTCTGAGTCAAAGTGGCAGGGTGCCAGGCTCACCCACCTTTCACAGAAAAGAGCAATATTTCAAAACTCACATGGAGACAGAGAGCTCCACAATCGAGAGAATTTCCTCATTAAGTGATTACATGTTGAAAGTGGATAACAGTATATGATACATTTGGAAGTACTTTAAAGCAGAAATTACTGCACAAGTTTCTTGATTCTAAAGTACTTCCCAAAAATAACCCTAGCATGAAAAAGTTCAGCCTCCTATTCTCTTTAATTATTGAGATTATAGTAATGTCAAGTTTGTTGTACATGCTTATCATTAGTGCTGTAAGTCAGCCATATGGGTGTGATTGGGAACATGGGCTACTGTGAGTCTGGAGTCTGTGATCATGGCTGATTGACAGAGTAATTATACAGAATTGGAAGTTGTTTTTTTCAAGTATGGATGATTTGTGAAGTACTTTGGAAATGAACAAAGAAATGTCTAAATCTATAGAGTTGTGAAAGTGATTTAAGCATTAGGGTAAACTTTTCTGTGTGATGTTAGATGATACACAAGTATTTTCTTAACCCAAGTTTCTCGAGTGTGCACTCTCAAATTAACTCTTCATTTTTTAAATCATTATTTAACTTTGCAAATCATTTTCATCCATTCTTTTGTTTGGCTTTTTTGACTGTTTTCTCATCTCTTGTGTTTGTTTCTCTTTGACTTTATTTCTTTGTCAATATAATGGTTTCTATTTTTATTGAAATGGATTTTCATTTCACTTTTCATTACAAATTTCATATTTTAATCTGTGGAGGTAGTTGATAGGTCGTAAGGAAGTCGACATCATAAGAAACAAAGACAAAACCTACAAATTTTAGCTAAATAAACATTTTTTTTCCAGATTTTTACATAGATTGTAAATTTTCCAACCAACTGTAGCCCTAAAAGTGAATAAATGACATTGAATGATCCATCAAGAAGATGACTGCTGTTTGGCAACTTGAAACACACGCAGGGCAATAAGCTCTGTGTATACAATTGTAAAATGTTAAATACTTAGAGAAGTGCAAGGAGAATGATAAATTGTCTTAAAAACAAATACTGTGTAGATCCCTTTCCACTTATGGAAGCACCTTCTGGGATTGGTTATATGTATTTGTAGTTTTGTGTTAGTTTGACTCTACAATGGCGGGACACCTCCTTTCAGTCCGTAAGGGTGACCCCGAGCTTCGGTCGCCTGTCATTTCAATTCACCATTCCATTCCCACTCAGACCTCACCGTCTGCGGCCTCTTGCACTGTTCCACAGAAGCTCAGCGTAAACTCAAGGAACAGCGCCTCATCTTCCGATTAGGCACTTTACAGCCTTCCGGACTCGATATCGAGTTCAACAATTTCAGATCATAACCTCGGCCCCTATCATTTTTTATCTGCACTTTTGGTTTGTGCCTTTTCCTTTTTTTTCTCTCTCCCCCACATGGTAGCTGTCTTTCACTCTGCCAGCGCATTTCACACTTCGTCTAGAGCCATTTTGTTTCTTTACCTGTCCTATTACTATCTCGTCTCACCTTGAATATCTCTTAATGTCTCTTCTTTCATCCCCTCCCCCATTTCCCAGCCCCCAAACTGCCTTTTAATCTGTTTCATTTCCTGCCTTTTCTTCTCAGTTCTGTAGAAGGGTTTCGACCTGAAACATTGACTCTTTCTCTCTCCACGGATGTTGCCTGGCCTGCTGAGTTTTTCCAGCATTTTCTGCTGTTATTATGGCTTTCTGTTGTTGCCCATTTGAATTTGCCAGTTTAAAGAAGTGATGGGGTATAGCTCAAATAATATAAAAAGTCACCATAAAATCACTATAAACTACATCAGGCACTTTTGTAGTAACTGCTGCTGTTGTTTTGGTCATTCTAATGATATTGCTCATTTAGAGGGAACTGCAAACACATGAATGTTACTGCAGAGACAATAAAATTATTACAATGTGTTTGTGTACATGAAAATGTAATGTATGTTGTGACCATAAGTAGGAATTCATCATTTAAGGAAACTGGCATGAGGCTTAAACAAATAAATGGGATACATTTAAAATATTTTTGACAAAAAAGGTCATCCAAAACTGGTAGTATTTTTCAAAAGTAGAGTGAGCACTTCTTTTTGTTTACCTTTTCCCAAAGTAGATCATCAAAAATGATTGTTACCCCCTACACAAAATCCTGGGAAATAAAACAATACTCTCTTTTTCTTTATTTGATACTCCCTTTGAAGTGCTCTCTCTCTCTCTGTCTCTCACACATATCTAACTCATCAAAGAGAAAGAAAGACTTACATTTGTATAATGTCTTGCATGATCTCATGATGTCCCTAGGTGTTTTACAGCCAATGAAGTACTTTTGAAGTGAAGTCACTGTTGGAATGTAGGAAGTGCAGCACCAAATTGCACACAGCAATGGGTGTTTAATATCGGCCTGGATTTTATGGGGCCTATGTGTACACGGTCGTATGTGCCCCGCAAGTTCCGGGTTTCTGCATGCACGAAAACCCAGAAGTTGCGATCTGTCAAGTGTCAGTTTGACAGATCATCCGCATGCACAGGAAATGGACATTCGCTGGCGGAGAGTTGGGCTATTTGCCCAACTACTGCCCAGCAAAACACCCATGAAACTCTTAGGCCTGGTATAAGCAGGCATAGGGCCTTCTGTTACCAGCATAAGGGTTTAAATAAATATTAAAATAAAATTTTTAACATCATTTAAACATTCAAAAATCTTTAAGATTAGTTTAGGCTATTTTTGGCTCCTTTAAAAAATGTTTTAATTTATTTTTCATAATTAAATTTTTGTTTTAAATGTTTAATTAAATTGTATTTTTATTGATTTTAAACATGTGATTTATTTTTATTTAGGTTGTGTGGAAGTGTGATTTTTTTTAAAATGGGGATTCCTATTATACTTATGGGAATTCCATATGTAAATGAAATCCCCATAAGCATAATGGGAATCCCCTTTCTGATTGGTTTGGCCGGCCCACATGATCCCAGGGACGCTTGTGAACCGCTTGCGCCCAGGGATACGTGGGCCTTTACGCAGGTGTACGCCTGCAGGCCCAGGACTGCAGGAGCCTGAAGATACGGAGGCACCAGGTAGGGGTGTACTTTTCTTGTAGATCGGAGCCATTCGCCTGCGGGAAGCCTCCGACCACAATTTTCGGTCCATTGACACAATGTAAAATTTGGAAAGCTGATTCCTTTACCAGTGCGGTCATTAATCACAATTCGCAAAGAATGGTATGTAGTTGATTTCAGTTCACTACTGTGAACAAGTACCCGAACACATTCATTTCCAGATTGCTTATGAATTTGAACTTTTCTGAAGGACCAGGAGTGTTCAAGTTCAGTTGATGGAGGATGTATTCAGTGTGTTGAAAAAATAAAAATACAAGTAATTAGTATTGCAATAATGTACAATTTGATTGTTCTGCCTGATGCACTAACTGTACAATAGGTAGTAATCTGGAATATTGGAATGCTGTGCTTAAATTAGTTATCCATTTACCTGGAGGCAACTCATTCCAATAATGACCTTGCGATTCAAAAGTCACAAAGCTGAATATATTTGATATAATGTGCATGGAAATTTAAAGCAATGGAGAATAATTTATATTCATGAATTTCAATATCGCAGTTGAGTTCTGTGATTATGCAGATTTGTGGAGTTCACTATTATGAGTAGTAGATTTGACTGAGGCTCGTAAAGGGATTATTTCTGTTTCTTAAAAGTTTGAGGCATTAAATAAAATTCACCCTTAACTCTTACAGTTAATTGTTCATGATCACCTTCCTCCCCACACCCTAAACGAGTGTGACGGTAGTGGTGTGACGCAGTGTCAAGTGGTATACCTTGGAATTGGTACAAGTCCTAGGAGAAAAAGGTATTCTACTACTGTTACCTGAGACCACACCTTTTGTGTAAAGTGCTACTACTGTTGTCAGACTTGTACTTGTGACTGGTGCACTGCTGAGAAGGCCTCTAATTATTATTTTATCATTTTTTTTAACTACATCTCTGTAAACCTCTTTGGGATGTTTTATTACTTTAAAGGCACTATATAATAGCAAGCTGTTGTTCTTGTTATATTACCTTAAGTATGTAGTGACCACAGGTTGATTTACTTGAAACTGCACTTATGATCAACAAAGTAAAAATGTTGTGGACTACTTGTAGTCAATGAACATTCGGCATGGACCTGTTGGGCCGAATGGCCTGTTTCTGTGCTGTAAATACTTTGTAATTTGTAATGTATTGAATTTTGTGTGATGCAAACATAGGTCAGATTTTGCTGAAAATAACAGCATGTGAATGATGCATGCCGTAATTAATGTGTAAATCGGCAAGCAACTTGTAGTGAGGAAGAGTATCCGTGAATTGTGCATCAGCACAAGTTGCTGGCCGCTTTGCGCTGCTCAGTAGTTAGCTTCGCGAAAATGGCATCTCGCACTTAACCTCCCCATGATTTTCATGAAATGGCGGCATTTGCGCATTAATTGCCCATTAAACTTGCCACAGAAAGTTAAGTCTAGTAATTAACAGCATAAGTACCCTTTTAACAATGTGATAATTGTTAATGACTGCCAAGCAACCTCTCTTGTCCAGAAAGAGAAAAATTATAAGTGTGGAGTCTCATTCCTTAAGTATGTGAATTGTTTTGAGATTATAAAATGTAAAATTTAAATTTTTAAAAAATCTTTCTTTTTCTTTGTCTTTTTTCTCACTCTTTGAATCCAATATTTCTTTCCCTCTCTATATCTCTTTCTGTACCTGATTTGACTTTGAATTCACCCACTCTAATTCACCCTCCTTTTCCATCCATCCTCTGTTTATTTCTCAATCCTTAAATCTCATTGGTTAAGGAGATATACATTGGCCCATTGTTCACCCAGATGCCCTGTTGCCCTCACAGCGCCGTTATCAGTTCACACCTCCAGCAACTTTGGGCAAAAAAATGTAAAACCTAAACATGCACAAACCAGACTAATTTTTGGGGCACACCACGAGATGTTCCGCTCCAGCAAAATCTGTCCCCATGTGATGTTTAATCATTCCTAACTAATTCTCCGTTGTCCACAAGCAATTCTATTAGCTTCTAATTGAATTCAGATGTCATTTTTTGGATATTATGAGTAATGACTGGTACATAATCAGTCAAAATATTTCTCTTTTGAATCTGTTTCCCATGATTAGTCATTGAATACTCTTGTCTTTAGCTTTTCCTCCTTAAATTCTGGACTGGTCTCAGTAACCATGAATGGATTCCAAATACATTAAGGTAGATTGGTTATGTTCACAGAAAGAGCTGTCAGAAAGGCCAATCCCAGCTGAGGGAGGGCAAGAGATACAGACAGCCAATTACCTCAGAGTTTACATAGGAAAGAACTGGAATATGGAATAGATTAAAATCCCACATTAATCACTGGTGTACAGATAAAACCTGCACAGTTAATTGCAGCCACATTCTTTGCATTGACCGCACAGTATTTCTAATGAGGTGAATGAATTGTTATTTTTCCCATTCCACCCCATTAGAAAGCATTGTGCTTGTAACTCTTCTTTAGAAATGGCCCAATTTATTTTTCTCCCATATTATACAGCTTGATCCTACATTGTGTGATAAACAGTGTCAATTCTTAATAGCTTGTTTCTAATGATGTTTGTTCATCATGTGGTACTTGTACTGGCTGCAGCAGTGTCTGGCAAAGCAAGTTTTGACCAAGCACATTTGATAACTTGCACCACACAGGAAGTAGAAATTCCTAGGGAAAGAAATCATAACCTAAATATGGGATTAATCTTCATAGTTTCAACATAATAGCTCCTAAATCCCATAAACTTTTATGTTTTTTCTTGCACTCCTAAATGTCTTATTTTTATATGATCCACAGTGGAATATAAAGGCAAAGGTTGAGTTCAGGGATGTCTAGTGTATCAATGGCACTTAATGTAGCTGGTGTTTGATTCTGAGTGAGGGAGTGCATGAAGCTTGGTGTGATGCATTCTGTGGGTAAAATGCAAAATTGCTGGAGCCAAAATGCAAACAAAGATGGCAGTCACCACCAGGCAGAAATGATGGGTCTTCGATAAGAGCTGCATATTGTAAGAAAGTGTTGAATATGAAAAGGCCATTTGTTCCATCAGTTTCATTCAGTAAAGTGTCAGCCAGTGGCTCAGCTGGTAGCACCCTCGCCCGAGTCATGAAGGTTGTGGGTTCTCCAGGACTTGAGCGCAAAAATCTAGGTTGACACTCCAGTGCAGTACTGAGGGCATGCTGCACTGTCAGAGGTGCCGTCTTTCAGATGAGATGTTAAACCGAGGCCCCGTCTGCGCTCTCAGGTGGACGTAAAAGATCCAATGGCACTATTTCGAAGAAGAGCAGGGGAGTTATCCCCGGTGTCCTGGCCAATATTTATCCCTCAACCAACATCGCTAAAGCAGATCATCTGGTCATTATCACATTGCTGTTTGTGGGAGCTTGCTGTGCACAAATTGGCTGCTGCAGTTCCTACATTTATAACAGTGACTATACTTCAAAAAATACTTCATTGGCTGTAAAGCGCTTTGGGACGTCTGGTGGCCATGAAAGGCGCTATATAAATGCAAGTCTTTCTTTTTTCCTCCACACCCATTTGATTCGTTCCAAGTCTCCCTGCTGTAAACTTGTTTAAATTAATGTGTTGGGCTACGTCCAGAGGAATGCTATTTTACATTACTCCCTTTTCTTTTATACATGATGTTACATGTCCCTCGAGCTGGAACATTGTAACTACTCTGGTTTAATAGTTGTTTATATTACTAGTTCGGTTTTTTATTTGATTTTTGCATTTTAGTGGAATTATAAATAGAGAACATACCCAACTTATTTCATCTTTGTTTGTGTTTTTGTTTTATTCATGTTTCCATTACGGACTATTTCTATTTTGAAAGAACATTTGCTTTTTGATTTTAAATGATTTTTAAGATTTTGGGGATTTTTCAACTTTTGTAATAATATAGCTGTTTTCCTTGGGGAGAATCAGTTTGGTATAATTTTAAAAAATGAGACAGATCTAAAAGTATTGTTAAGACAGCTGTGTTGTTAGAATATTCAGAGATATTTTAAACCATGTATTATGTATATATCTATAAAGAATAGTGTGTGACCCTAAGAAAGAACTTGCATTTAGGCACTGCCTTATTATGTGCTCAGGATGTTCAAAAGCAATTCACAGCCAATGGTTTACTTTGAGGTGCAGGCATTGTTGCTGTGTCGGCAAATGCAGCAGCTACACACAACAGCCAAATACTGCGGATGCTGGAAATCTGAAACAACAACAGAAAATGCTAGAAATACTCAGCAGGTCGGGCAGCATTGTGGAGAGAGAAACAGAGTTAACGTTTCAGGTCGATGACCCTTTGTCAGTAAATGCAGCAGCTAATTGTGCCGAGCTGGGCCCCATGAACAGCAAATGAATAATGACCAATGTGTTGGCTAGGTTTGCAAAATTTGGCCAGGACCGCAAGAAAGCTCCCTGCTCTTCTTTCAATAGTGACATGGTTGAATTCCATATTCAATTAGAGGGTGAGGAGGTTGTATCTCAAACAAGCGTGCTAAGCTTGAATAAAGGAGACTATGAAGGTATGAGAGCGGAATTGAGTAAAGTGGATTGGGAAAATAGATTAAAGGGTAAGACGATACATGATCAGTGGTGTACATTTAAGGAGTTATTTTACAACTTCCAAAAAAAGTATATTCCACTGAGAAGAAAAGGGTGTAAAAGAAAAGACAGCCATCCGTGGCTAAGTAAAGAAATTAAGGATAGTATTCGTCTAAAAACAAGGGCATATAAGGTAGCCAAATCTAGTGGGAGGATAGAGGATTGGGAAAACTTTAAAAGACAGCAAAAAATAACAAAAAGATTGATTAAGAAAGGGAAGATAGATTATGAAAGTAAACTAGCAAAAAATATAAAAACAGCTAGTAAGAGTTTTTATAGTTATATAAAAAGAAAAAGGGTGGCTAAAGTAAATGTCGGTCCCTTAGAGGATGTGACCGGGAAATTAATGGTGGGAAATATGGAGATGGCAAAAACACTGAATGAATATTTTGTATCAGTCTTTACAGTAGAGGACACCAAGAATATCCCAACACTGGACAAGCAGGGGGCTATAGGGGGGGAGGAGATAAACACGATCAAAATCACTAAGGAAGTGGTACTCGGTAAAATAATGGGACTCAAGGTGGATAAATCGCCTGGACCTGATGGCTTACATCCTAGGGTCTTGAGGGAAGTGGCGGTAGGGATTGTGGATGCATTGGTAATAATCTTCCAAAACTCCCTGGACTCAGCAAAGGTCCCGGCAGACTGGAAAACTGCTAACGTAACACCCTTATTTAAAAAGGGCAGTAGACAGAAGGCTGGAAACTATAGACCGGTTAGCCTAACATCTGTGGTAGGTAAAATTTTGGAGTCCATTATTAAGGAGACAGTAACAGGACATTTGGATAATCATAATTTAATAAGACAAAGTCAGCATGGTTTTATGAAGGGGAAGTCATGTTTGACAAATTTGCTGGAGTTCTTTGAGGAAGTAACATATAGGGTGGATAAAGGTGAACCAGTGGACGTAGTATATTTAGACTTCCAAAAGGCATTTGACAAGGTGCCACACAAAAGATTATTGCGTAAGGTAAAAAATCACGGGATTGGGGGTAATATTCTGGCATGGATAGAGGATTGGCTATCTAACAGAAGGCAGCGAGTTGGGATAAATAGTTCATTCTCAGGCTGGCAATCAGTAACCAGTGGTGTTCCGCAGGGGTCAGTGCTGGGTCCCCAACTCTTTACAATCTATATTAACGATTTGGAGGAGGGGACCGAGTGTAACATATCAAAGTTTGCAGATGATACTAAGATGGGAGGGAAAGTAGCGAGTGAGGAGGACATAAGAAACTTGCAAGGGGACATAGACAGGCTAAGCAAGTGGGCAGAGATTTGGCAGATGGAATACAATACTGGAAAGTGTGAGGTTATGCACTTTGGCAGGAAAAATCGTAGAGCAAGTTATTATCTTAATGGCAAGAAACTGGAAAGTAATGAAGTACAAAGGGATCTGGGGGGTCCTGGTGCACGAAACTCAAAAGGTTAGTATGCAGGTGCAGCAAGTGATTAAGAAGGCCAATGGAATGTTGGCTTTCATTGCTAGGGGGATAGAATATAAAAATAGGGAGGTATTGCTTCAGTTGTACAAGGTATTGGTGAGACCGCACCTGGAATACTGCATACAGTTTTGGTGTCCATACTTAAGAAAAGACATACTTGCTCTCGAGTCAGTACAAAGAAGGTTCACTCGGTTAATCCCGGGGATGAGGGGATGGACATATGAGGAGAGGTTGAGTAGATTGGGACTCTACTCATTGGAGTTCAGAAGAATGAGAGGCGATCTTATTGAAACATATAAGATTGTGAAGGGGTTGGATCGGGTGGATGCAGGGAGGATGTTCCAGATGATGGGTGAAACTAGAACTAGGGGGCATAGTCTTAGAATAAGGGGCTGCTCTTTCAAAACTGAGATGAGGAGGAACTACTTCACTCAGAGGGTGGTAGGTCCATGGAATATGCTGCCCCAAAAAGCTGTCGAAGCTACATCATTACATCAATTTAAAACAGAAATAGACAGTTTCCTAGAAGTAAAGGGAATTAAGGGTTACGGGGAGCGGGCAGGAATTTGGACATGAGTCTAGGTTCGGATCGGTCATGGCCCTGTGGGTAGTGGAGCGGGCCCAGGGGCCGTGTAGCCTGATCCTGCTCCTGTTTCGTGTGTCTAATTCTGTTGGATTCAGGAGATAGTCCTGTCATAGTGGATTGGCGGTTAGGATCAGATCAGCCATGATCTTATTGAATGGCGGAGCAGGCTCGAGGGGCCAATTGGCCTACTCCTGCTCCTATTTCTTATGTTCTTATGTTCTTATCTTTGATGTTCACCTGTACAGGCAAATAGGGCCTCAATTTAGTTTCTGATCCAAAGGACAGCACTTCCAACAATGCAGAGTGCCTTTGGTGCTGCAATAAAATGTCAGCTCAAGCTGTGGCCTTTAAATTCGGTTGTACAGCACTCGTTTTTTGGATGTTATCTGGCCTACTAAGTTCCGAATATATTGGGCAGGAAAAGCATGCACATTTCTGGCTGGAAGTGCGCCACCTGCCATATTGGTGAAGGAAAAAAATTGATATCCAGGGCCCACGCCTGAAACAGGCGTTAGGCCCTTTGCATTTGCAAATAAGGGGCCTTACGCCTGTATGAGGCTCCCACTTCAAAACTGGTTTGCCCTGAGGCAGCTGATGCCAGCGACTGCTGCACTTAGTAATACCAGACCTTGGGACTGCCTTATATTACTAGAAATGTATTTTTTTTTAAATTTACTTACCTGAATATGGAGCTTGGAGGAGCATGAGTACTCCTCCCGACCCCACATTTAAAGGACGCAGGCCGCCACCCCTACCCCCACCGCCGAGGTCGCTCCAGACCCCTCCACGATCATGGTCACTCCCGACCCCCACTGTCGCTGCCGCTCCTGAACCCGGCCTCCTAGTCTCTTCTCCCAGCCTCCGCTTCTGATCCCTGGCCTCCTATGCTCCCAAGCCCCCGGGCTCCGATACTGACCTCAGACCTCCTCTGCTGAACCCAGCCTCTTCTCTGATCCTAACCCCCAGCCTCCTATCCTCCCTCACACTTGGATTCACTTACCTAAGGGCTGCTGCGACACTAGCAGGTGGCTCGATCTTGATTTCCTCTTCATAGGCTGGCTGTTCGCACCACTCTGGATCCATGAGGTCCGAGGAGAATTATCGGGGGCACTTCAAGCCTTACCATTTAGGCACAGGGTATGAACATGCTTGAATTTCTAGGCCCATTTGTTCAAGTCTGTAGTGGGGCTTGGACCCATAAGATACTTTAGAGGTGAGAGAAGAACGACCTCATGAAGTCACAAAGCACATCACAGCCAATAAAGTATTTTTGAAGTGGAGTCACAGTTGTAATGTAGGCAACATGGCAGCCAATTTGCACACAGCAAGCTCCCACAAACAACAATGTGATAATGACCAGATAATCTGTGTTTTTCTTTAAGGTTGGGTGAGGGATAAATATTGGCTGTGACACCAGGGAGAACACCCCTACTCTTCTTTCAAAAATGCCATGTGATCTTTTACGCCATTGTGGGAAGGAAGACGATGCCTCAGATTAAGGTCTCACCTGAAAGACAGCACCTCTGACAGTGCAGCACTCCTTCAGTACTGCACTGGAGTATCAGCCTAGAGTTTGTGCTCAAGTCTCTGGAGTGGGACTTGAACCCACAACCTTCTGATTCCAAGGCAAGAGTGTTACCACTGAGCCACAGCTGACACTATTAGATAGTAATCAAGTTATCTGTGTTTTTGTAGGAGTTCAGTTAAAATGCGATGAATTTACCAATATGAATCAAAATGACAATTGAACATAATGGCCCAGAACTTGGTGTCGGGGGCTTGCCGCTCGTGCAAGCCCCCGATGTGCACTCACCCTGCGCGCCGACATCTGAAACCTGGCCCGCAGTGGATTTCCTTTCAGTGGCCAGGTTCTGATGTCGGCGCACTGTGCTAACCTGACCCAGCGGCGTAGTTAGTGCGATGTGCCGGCTGGGATCAGGTGAGCACTGTTCAGCCAATCAGGGGAGGGGAAACTTCATTCATAAGTTTGAGAGTAAGAACTGTCAAACTCATGAGAAGTACTGCACCCCAAAACACTACTTATACTTTAAATAAAATTTAAAAAAACATCCCAATCATTAAATTAATTATAAATAAGTTAAAAAAAATAATTTAAACAATAATTTTTTTTTTTGAAAAAATAAATTTTTAATAAAAAGGGTCTAAAACTAAACTTACCTTATTGTAGATTCTTTAAAATAATAAACCTGTGGAAAAAAAATTCTAAATTGCACTAAAACACCACTTATCTGTAAAAATAAATACTTACGTGTGCTTTTTACAAGCGTAAAGACCGGAGGCCTTTACACATGCGCAAATCCCCCAAAACAGAGGAAATCCAAGACGCACGCGCTGCCCCCTACAGCGCACGCGCTAACCTCTTCAACTCTTGGGTGAGAGGAGAGGAAATGCCGCTTTTCAGCGCATGCGCTGTGCATGCTGAAAACCGGCATTTCCTCCGGCCAGACGCGTGAGTACCCCTTCCGTACTCGCGCGTTTGGGGAGGAATTACTGCCCCAATAGTGAAATCTTAAGGTAAAGATAACTGTAAGCAAGACCACAACTACCAGTGACAGCAACTCATTCAGTGTATCCTTTTGATATAGACTATTGAAAAGCTGAGCTGAAAAATGATTTTATTGTAGGAACGGAGGTTCCTAACGAAAAGACTGAGTTCGACTCAGGCAATCAAAACAACGAACATTAATGGAACAAAACAGGTTTTAACTAGAAACTGCTGGAATACATCGAATACAGGTCTGCTCTCTTTGAAGGCTCCACGAGGACTGCCCCTCTGGTCCGAAGGCTGACGTCATGATGTCATCACATTCTTCCCGCCATTGGGGAATCATGTGACGAACGGCATGACGTCATCACGTTGAAACCGCGCTGTAAAGGTAACTAGACATGGTACAGTTTGATGTGCCTCAATAAATCCGAGACTCGATGTTAGCGAAACAAAACAAGGCTTTTATTGACTTAGAAGGTAACACACAGGAGAGAGGTATCTTCCATCCAGAGCTCTGCCGTACTGGATGTGCTGCAGGCTGGGCCAGCTTACATAGGGGCCAGGTATAGGCGGAGCCCTACACATAGTACAATACAATGGGCCAGGTATGGGCGGAGCCCTACACATAGTACAATACAATGGTGAGGAAACAGAACAGAGGTAAGGGAAATGAAACTGAAACCAACCACAGTCACAGGCAGTGATGAATGGAATATTTCATCACATTCACCCCTTCTATAGATTTAGTCTGTTCGGGGGTTTGATAGTCCTCTGCGACCGATGTGGCTGTTGTGGTGCCGCGGGTGTCGGCTGGGTGTCCCCGGTGGCCTCCTGGGTCTCTGCCGGGGGTGCCGCCAGGGTTGTTGAAGGGGTAGTTGGTGGGGGTGCCGTTGGTCGATGTTCTTCCGGGGGTGATGAAAGAGTAGTGGGTGGGTAAGAGTTGCTGTGATCGTTGTTGCTGCTATTGTCGTGGTTGTTGTCGTTACCGGCTGGGGCGACGTCTTTTATGGACACGGTGTCCTCCCTTCCGTCGGCGTGCCGGACATACGCGTATTGGGGGTTGGCGTGGAGTAGGTGCACTGGCTCCACGAGAGGGTCCGTCTTGTGGCCCCTCACATGCCTTCGCACGAATACCGGACCTGGGGTGGAGAGCCATGATGGCATGGATACGCCTGAGGTGGATTTCCGGGGAAAGACAAGCATTCGTTCATGAGGCGTGGCATTAGTGGCAGTACACAATAGCGACCGTATCGAATGGAGCACATCTGGGAGGACTTCCTGCCAGCGGGAGATAGGGAGGCCCTTGGTCCTTAGAGCTAGAGTGACTGCTTTCCATACTGTCCCGTTCTCTCGCTCCACTTGACCGTTACCCCGGGGGTTGTAGCTGGTGGTATGGCTCATAGCGACCCCCCTGGACAGCATGTACTGGCGTAGCTCTTCACTCATGAAGGACGCCCCCCTATCCGTATGGATGTAGCTCGGCATACCGAACAGGCAGAACAGGCTGTTGAGGCATTTAATGACCGTGGCGCTGGTCATGTCTGGGCAGGGGAAGGTGAATGGGAACCGGGAGTATTTGTCCACAATGTTCAGGAAGTAAACATTGCGGTCGACGGACGGGAGGGGGCCCTTGAAATCTAAGCTGAGCCGCTCAAAGGGCCGTGTAGCTTTGATTAAGTGGGCTCTATCTGGGCGGTTGAACCGAGGCTTGCACTCAGCGCAAGTGCGGCAGTTCCTGGTCAGAGACCGAACTTCCTCAATCGAGTAGGGTAAGTTGCGGGACTTTATGAAGTGGAACAGCCGCGTGACCCCTGGGTGGCAGAGGTCGTTGTGGAGGGTCTGTAGCCGATCCCCGGTGGCGCTGGCACACATCCCTCGTGAGAGGGCGTCAGGGGATTCGTTAAGGGCCCCTGGCCGGTAAATGATGTCATACTCGAAGGTGGAGAGCTCGATCCGCCACCTAAGAATCTTATCATTTTTGATCTTCCCCCTCTGTTTATTATTGAACATAAACGCTACTGACCGCTGGTCGGTAAGTAGGGTGAAGCGTTTGCCGGCTAGGTAGTGGCGCCAGTGGCGCACTGCCTCCACGATGGCTTGGGCCTCCTTTTCCACGGAGGAGTGTCTGATCTCGGGCCCTTGGAGGGTCCTCGAGAAGAAAGCTATGGGCCGCCCCGCCTGGTTGAGGGTGGCCGCCAAGGCAAAGTCAGACGCATCACTTTCCACTTGAAATGGAGTGTTCTCGTCCACTGCCTGTAGCGTGGCCCGCTCAATATCCTGCTTAATGCTTTTGAAGGCGGCGTGGGCCTCAGCAGAGAGCGGAAAAGAGGATGCTTTCAAGAGGGGGCGGGCTTTGTCGGAGTAGTTGGGGACCCATTGGGAATAATAAGAAAATAACCCCAGGCACCTTTTCAGGGCTTTGGGAGTGTTGGGCAGGGGCAGCTCCCGTAGGGGGCGCAATCGGTCGGGGTCTGGTCCGATTTCCCCATTCTCCACCACGCTGCCTAGTATGCAGAGGCGCGTGGTGTTGAAAACGCACTTGTCCTCGTTGTAGGTGAGGTTGAGTTTTTGTGCGGTTTTCAGGAACCTCTCGAGGTTCGAGTCGTGATCCTGCTGGTTGTGACCGCAGATGGTGACATTGTCGAGGTAGGGGAAGGTTGCCTGCAAGTGGTGGTCATCGACCATGCGGTCCATCTCACTCTGGAAGACCGAGACCCCATTCGTCATCCCAAAGGGGACTCTGAGGAATTGGTAGAGGCGTCCGTTCGCCTCGAAGGCGGTGTACGGGCAGTCCTCTGGTCTGATAGGGAGCTGGTGGTACGCTGACTTGAGGTCGATGGTGGAGAACACCCGGTATTGGGCGATTTGGTTCACCATTTCTGATATGCGGGGTAGCGGGTAGGCGTCTAGTTGGGTGTACCTGTTGATCGTTTGGCTATAGTCGATCACCATCCGTTTCTTCTCGCTACCCCTTACCACTACCACTTGGGCGCGCCACAGGCTGTTGCTGCGTTCAATAATGCGCTCTTTCAGGAGCCTGTCTACCTCGGTCGCGATAAACCGCCTGTCCTCCCAGCTGTACCTCCTGCTTTTGATCGCTATTGGCCGGCAGTTAGGGGTAAGGTTCGCGAATAGCGAAGGCGGCTTTACCTTCAGGGTAGCCAGACCGCACACTGTGAGGGGCGGCTGGGACCCACCGTACTTGAGCGTGATGCTTTGGTGGTTGCACTGGAAATCTAGGCCCAAGATCACGCTCGCACATAGATTCTTCATGATTAATACTTTAAAATTATCGTATACAGTTCCGTTAACGGACAATTGTACCGTGCAGCAACCCATGATGGTCGATGTCTGGGTTTTATCAGCCATAGAGATGGTACCCCGAGTAGGGACCACCTTTAGGGAGAGCTGTTGTGCCAGTTCAGGGTGGATAAAACTCTCCGTGCTTCCACTGTCAATTAAACATTTAACCCCGCACCCGTTTACCTCGATGTCCACCATTGATTTGGATAGCGGGTGCGGCCTGGTCTGGTCCACTGTGACCGATGCCACTGTAGGGCCCTGATCGAGACAAGATGGCATCCACGCTGTCTGCTCATAAGATGGCGGACCCCATGAGGTCGGGCAAGATGGCGTCCAAGATGGCCGCTCCCACGGCGCACACGCGGCGGTGGCGGGTTTTCCGGCGGGGTTCCCTCTGCACACCTTCCCGAAGTGCCCCTTCTTACCGCACTTAAAGCAGGTGGTGCCTTTCGCTGGGCACAGGTTTCTGGTGTGCTTCGGCTGCCCGCAGAAGTAGCAGTTGGGTCCCCGATGCGTCGCGGCTGTCGTAGGGCTTCTGAGGGGAGAGCGGGGCCCCGACAGTGTCGGGCTGCCGGGCGGGGAAGATGCCTTCCAAGATGGCGGCGCCCTTGGTGCGCACATGGCGGCGTGGACGGCGCGGGCTGAAGAGTAGGCGTCCGAGTTTCTCTGGGCCACATCCAGGGATCGCGCTGTGTCCGCAGCCTGTTTCAGGTCCAATCCCGTTTTTTCCAGCAGTTTCTGCCGGATGTAAGTGGAGCTGAGGCCTGTGATAAAGGCATCGCGAACAAGCTCGTCAGTGTACACTGCGGCTTTTACATCTTGGCACTTGCAGTCTTTGCCAAGCGTTTTCAGGGTGCCTAGGAACTCCTCCACCGATTCCCCAGGTCGCTGTGCGCGAGTAGCGAGCAGATGCCTAGCATACACCTCATTCGTAGGCTGCTGGTAATGCGCCTTTAACATGTCACAGGCGGCCGGGTACGTGTCGGCGTCTTGGATGAGGGGGTAAACCCGGTGGCTTACCCAATTCCGCAGAATTCCGAGTTTCATACTCGCAGCGTCCGTAGCGCCTTTGACGGCTGCGGAATTATCCAGGAAGAATTCCATACACATAAACCAGTGTCCGAAGCGTGCCGATGCGTCCGAAGCATGCTGGTCCAAATCCAAACGTTCGGGTTTCAAGAGTTGATCCATTGTGTTGAAAATTAAGTCAATAAAATTGATGTGCCTCAATAAATCCGAGACTCGATGTTAGCGAAACAAAACAAGGCTTTTATTGACTTAGAAGGTAACACACAGGAGAGAGGTATCTTCCATCCAGAGCTCTGCCGTACTGGATGTGCAGCAGGCTGGGCCAGCTTACATAGGGGCCAGGTATGGGTGGAGCCCTACACATAGTACAATACAATGGGCCAGGTATGGGCGGAGCCCTACACATAGTACAATACAATGGTGAGGAAACGGAACAGAGGTAAGGGAAATGAAACTGAAACCAACCACAGTCACAGGCAGTGATGAATGGAATATTTCATCACACAGTTAAACAGTGTAATTAAAGGTACAGACACAGGCTGTAACTACATTGCTGTTAAAGGAATTATGTACAAACGCTCTGAGTCCTTTGGTGGCTCCGCCACATGCGCCACCCCAGAATTGTCTTTAACAGAAAAAGTGAGACGAGGAGGAGGTCTGACAAGTCTGTCTGATCGACTTTGATAACCTGGCAGAGGAAGTTGATGACCAGTGGTCGAGCTGGCAGGCGACTGTGGCTGAGCTGGTGCGGCGGGTGTAGTCGAATTGGCAGGCGGCTGTGGTTGAACTGGCACGGCGGCTGCGGGCGGACGGCCACGTTTCGGTGGCTGAGCGATGATGACTGGGCTATCCAAGTCCAGATGAGCTGGCTTCAAGCAGTCCACCGAAATGTGATCCGGCTTCCCTCCGACGTCGACTGCAAAGGACTTGTCTCCTGGTTCGATGACACGGAAGGGACCAGTGTAAGGAGGCGTGAGCGGGTCCTGGTGAGCGTCATGACGGATGAAGACGTACTCGGCGCTCTTCAGCTCAACCGGCACGTGGGAGCTCTGTAGGCTGTGGTTGGATGTAGGCACCGGGACGAAACACTTGGCCGCTTCCTGGTGGCTGACAAGCTGCTGGGAGGCGGACCATGGCTCCGTGGGAGAAGGGAGGAAATCACCAGGAACTCGGAGTGGCTGTCCGTAAACAAGCTCTGCTGAAGAAGATTGCAGGTCGTCCTTGGGTGCCGTGCGAAGACCCAACAGGACCCAAGGGAGCCTGTCCACCCATCCCGCACCTTGAAGACTGGCCCGTAAGGAGGCTTTAAGTGACCTGTGGAATCGTTCGCACAGGCTGTTCGCCTGTGGATGATTGGCGGTGGTGCGATGAAGTTTGGCGCCGAGCCCCTGAGCTACAGCGTTCCAAAGCTCTGAGGTAAATTGTGGCCCACGATCAGAGGAGATGTCTGCCGGCACCCCGAAACGAGCCACCCAACAGGAGATGAAGGCTCTAGCGATGTCCGCTGAAGTGGTGGAAGCCAAAGGAATTGCCTCTGGCCACCTGGTGGTGCGGTCCACCATGGTGAGGAGATGAGTAAAACCACAGGAAGGTGGTAGTGGTCCCACAAGGTCCACATGTACATGGTCGAAACGACGCTCCGGAACAACGAACGGAGCCACTGGTGTTTTGACATGCCACTGGACCTTAGCCTTCTTGCAGACCACGCAGGTGTTGGCCCAGTCCCGGACATCCAGGTGCATACCCTTCCAGACGAATTTCATCGACATTAGACGTTGTGAAGCCCGCATACCAGGGTGCGACAATCCGTGTATTGCGTCGAAAACCTTCCGGCACCACGCGGCTGGCACAATAGGTCGTGGAACGCCCATGGAGACATCGCAAAGGAGCGTGGTGCCCGTGGCCTGGAAGCTGACGTCGGCTGGTTGGAAACTCGATGGGACGGTTCTGTATGATTGAACCTCTGGGTCCGAAATCTGATCCTCAGCCATGCGAGCGTAGTCAATTCCAAGATGGACCCCATGGACCGTCGCGCGGGAGAGGCAATCTGCCACCAGGTTGTCTTTACCAGACACATGTTGAATGTCTGTAGTGAATTCCGAAATGAACATCAGGTGATGTTGCTGACGAGCTGACCACGGTTCGGTGGTCTTTGACATGGCAAAAGTCAGCGGCTTGTGGTCGACAAAAGTCGTGAAGGGACGTCCTTCGAACAAAAACCTGAAATGGCGGATGGCCAGAAAAAGGGCCAGCAACACCCGATCGAAGGTGCTGTATTTTCTTTCTTTTTTTCTCAGCTGCCGGCTGAAAAACGCCAGCGGTTGCCATGTACCATTGACCCATTGCTCCTGTACTGCACCTATGGCGTAGTCGGACGCGTCTGTAGTAAGGGCGATGGTGGCGCCTGGAAGAGGGTGTGCCAACATGGTTGCAGCAGCCAAGGTGCTCTTGGTGTTCCCGAATGCCTGGTCCATCTTGGCCGTCCAGCCGATTGGGTCTTTGCCGGACTAGCCCTTGAGGGCCTCGTACAAAGGCTGCATAAGCAGAGCCGCCTTGGGGACGAATCGGTGGTAGAAATTCACCATCCCAAGGAACTCTTGGAGGGCCCTGATGGTCTGCGGGTGCGGGAAAGAAGTAACAGCCTCCACCTTCCTCGCCAGGGAGACGGCGCCATCCGAGGTGATGCGGTGTCCCAAAAAATCGATGCTTTGCAGGCCAAACTGGCACTTGGCCATGTTGATGATTAACCCATGCTGGCTAAGGCGTGTGAAAAGAGTACGCAAATGACCGAAGTGCTCTTCCTTGCTAGCACTGGCGATGAGGATGTCATCGAGATAAACAAAAATGAAAGGCAGGTCTCGGAGCACAGAGTCCATTCGTCGCTGGAAAGCTTGTGCTGCGTTCTTTAGACCGAACAGCATTCGTAGGAACTCAAAAAGCCCGAACGGTGTGATAACAGCGGTTTTTGGAACGTCCTGTGGATGAACGGGCACCTGGTGATACCCGCGGACGAGGTCGACTTTAGAGAAGATGGAATTTCCCGCCAAATGGGCCGAAAAATCTTGGATATGTGGGATCGGGTACCGATCAGGTGTAGTGGCGTCGTTCAGGCGTCGGTAGTCGCCGCATGGCCGCCAGCCACCACCAGGTTTCGGCACAATGTGGAGAGGTGAAGACCAGGGACTATTTGATTGTCGAATAATTCCCAGCCGCTCCATTGTATCAAACTCCGCCTTCGCAGCCGTGAGCTTGCCGGGTTCCAGCCTTCGAGCCCGTGCATAAACCGGGGAGCCCGTCGTGGTGATATGGTGCTCCACACCATGCTTTGTGACCGAGGAAGAGAAAGTGGGCCTGGTCAGCGCCGGGAACTCCCCGAGGAGACGAGTGAATTCATCCGGAGATGGGTACGCGCAGGCAACAGACCACGACACGGCGGTGCTGCGGTGGCAGGGGATCGAGTGGAAAGTGGCCGCGTTGATCAACCGGCAGTGCCGGACATCGACGAGGAACCCGTCTGCACACAGAAAATCCGCCCCTAGGATGGCCTGTGAGACCTTGGCCGTGACGAACTCCCAGCAGAAGCGCTGACCGCTGAAGCACAGTTGGACCCGCCGCTTCCCGAAGGTATGAATAGCCGCGCCATTAGCTGCCTCGAGGGAAAGGCCGTGGCCCCCAGCTTGGAGATCAAGCCTCGACGCAGGCAAGATACTACACTGCGAACCGGCGTCACAAAGAAAACGGCAACCCGATAGGGAGTCTGTGATGTAAAGAAGCTTCCCTGAAGATCCGATGGACATCGCAGTCGCGGTGCGCCCTTTAGACCCGGTCCTCCTTCGCGAGAAACGCTGCGGGAGCTTTGTTGTTTTTTTGGGGTGAAAAACTGCAGGGAGGATGGCAGCGTCTGGCTTTTGCACCAAAACGGGCGTGGTAGGAGCATCAGCCCACCGCCTGAGGAGCTGGAGTCGCATCTGTCGGGGCTGGGCGCCTCGTGGCCGCGCAGCACTGCTGGGTTACTGTGAAAATCTTATCTGCTTCTGCCGCGAGTTCAGCACAGTCTGTGATCGCAGAACTGGCTAAGGCAGCTTGGACTGGTTCTGGAAGCTGGCAGAGGAACAACTCCCTAAAAAGGAAGCATTCCGGTTCGGCACCTAAAAGCGTGAGCATTTGGCTCATGAGCTCGGACGGTTTGGAGTCCCCGAGGCCGGGCATAGCGAGAAGTCTGCGAGCGCGCTCCGACTTCGAGAGGCCAAAGACCTGCAGCAACCGCACCTTTAAAGTATTGTACTTGCTGTCATCCGGTGGGCTACCGAGGAGGCTGACGATCCACGAGGCTGTGGCGCTGTCGAGGACGGAGACCACGTAGTAGTAATGGGTCGAATCCGCGACGATATTCCGGATGGCAAATTGAGCTTCAGCCTGGATAAACCACGCGGCTGGTTGTTGCTCCCAGAATTGTGGCAGTTTCAGGGTCACGGTGTTCGTGTCCATGATGAATATCTTCCACGAAAACTGTTCGTAGAAGTCGGGGTCACCAATGTAGGAACGGAGGTTCCTATCGAAAAGACTGAGTTCGACTCAGGCAATCAAAACAACGAACTTTAATGGAACAAAACAGGTTTTAACTAGAAACTGCTGGAATACATCGAATACAGGTCTGCTCTCTTTGAAGGCTCCACGAGGACTGCCCCTCTGGTCCGAAGGCTGACGTCATCACGTCATCACGTTCTTCCCGCCATTGGGGAATCACGTGACGAACGGCATGACGCCATCACGTTGAAACTGCGCTGTAAAGGTAACTAGACATGGTACAGTTAAACAATGTAATTAAAGGTACAGACACAGGCTGTAACTACATTGCTGTTAAAGGAATTATGTACAACTGCTCTGAGTCCTTTGGTGGCTCCGCCACATGATTGTATTTTATCCATCTGATCACGGCATATATTTCAATAACCCTCAGCTACCTCTACCCTTAGGATCATGAACATCTGATTAACATGTACTCCTCGGGAATCTGCTCTCATCCTCCAGATTACACGGTGGAGATTTTACTAATTAATTACCAGCCAGAAAGCTTTAATAGCTTCAACTAATCAAAGTTTCTACAAACCTGTCTGCTTTCGTGACCATTCAGGGCAGGTGTTGGAACCATAATGAGGGTGGACGGTACTACTTGTGTCTGGTTGAGGCCGAGTGCCTGGTGGCCGGCAGTTAAGTAACCCGTCCACCTCCAGAAAATGCATGGCTTTGGGTGGCCGAGTGCCTGGAGGAGGCTAATGGTACCTTTGATGGGGGAAATGCCATCAAAAGGCGGATGAGCTAATCTTTAAATTAGGCAACAGCCTGCAAGCCGTGACGCAGCTCGAGTACATAATGTGTCAATGTAAGAGTAACCATGGACAGTCGGAAACTCGACACCAGGGTTCAAGCCCTTGCCTTGAACAGGTGTGGAGGGCAGTCACAGGAGCTCGGACGATAGTCAACCAATGATGGTGATGAAATATAATATATTCTTACATTTTCAAAGATCTTGGCCTAGAAATTCAGTTGTTAGCGCCAGCCGCTAGCGCCTTAGGAGGAGGAGAAGTGGGGCGCTAAGCGGCTAGCGCCCGGGTGCGGCGCAATCTGCACCTCTCGCGAACTTCACTCAAGATTTAGCGGTGGCGCAAAACTGCAGCACCTGCTCAGCTGCGCGCGCAGGTCCTGACGTCATTTCATGGTGCAACGCCCTTGGTGTGCCCCAAACCGGAACTTCAGTGGCGCCGCCCTTCTGTGCGCCTGGCGCCCCCAGCGACTGGTAGAGGGGAACGGTTCCCAGCCGCTGCGGGGCGCGGGGGGCGCTATTTAAAGGGGACTCCTCCTGCATTATAAGTGGCAGCCATTTTGTGCCAATCCTTCTGTATGAGAGACGGATATTTGGAGAGAGTCAAAGGGAGAGAGCTTTCTGCTTTGACTCAGCGCTCGCACAGGTACTTCTGGCTTCAGGCCAGAGCTTTGCACTTGGATTTAACTTTCAGTGCCATAGCCTTGAGTCGCCACATATAATGGGGGCTGCAATGGGTGGAAACGTTGGGCTTCTCCATTGCATTCAAAGGGCTCAGAGATGCCGTGAGAGAGTGCCAGTCATGGCCAGACAGAGAAGGGCCAACAGGCGTCGGCACAGGAGGCCTTAGCCACCCAGGGTATACCGCCAGCAGTTCTCATATCTGAACATGTCTGAGGAGCAGTGTGTTCGGAGGCTGCGATTCAGAAGGGAGGTGGTCATTGAGATCTGCCACCTGCTTCGCAGAGATCTGCAGCCACAGCTGAGGAGCAGGACGTCTCTGTCGGTGGCAGTGAAGGTGACGGTTGCTCTCAACTTCTATGCCACCGGCTCCTTCCAATCCGCTACTGGGGACATTGCCAACATCTCCCAGTTCGCGGTACATTGCTGCATCCGCTAGGTGACCAATGCCCTTTTCAGAAGGAAACGTCAGTACATCTCCTTCCCCATGACCCTGGACAAGCAGCAAGAGCATGCAATGGGATTTGGAAGAATAGCGGCCTTCTCCATGGTCCTGGGCGTAGAACTGATGAACCAGCAATGGTCAGGCCTTGCTTCAGGGCTGCAGTGTGCAGGGCGTGCCAGCCAAACTAATCGACCCTCCCCCTTTAAGAGCTGATCGGCGCCAGCGTGTCTGCCTTCAATCAGCAACTCGCCGCACCTGCGCTGCGCCAGCCCTCGGTGTTAGCGCCTCGGCTCGCCGGCTTAGCGCCTTATGATAGTCATGCATCGCCTGCTTTAGCGCAGCAGCAACCTCTTGGGGCGATGCAACTCAATTTCGGCGAAGGTGGCGCTAAGTTGCGCCGGGCGCTAAATTTAGCGAACGCCCGGCTGTAGCACCCCAAACGTGGCGATACTGAATTTCTAGGCCCTTAATTTAGAGGCTATTTACATACCACTACTATAGATGAATGTTCAATCTGTCAAAGAACATGTCAAGTATGTTCAAAAGAAACAACGTACAATAATTCCAAAGCAGGGGATTGATTTATTTACTGTTAGTTTATCATTCTTTCTTCATTTTGCAATATGTATTGATTTATTTTGTAAAAAATTGTAAAAATGTCAACCAGTGGTAAATTGTGGAGCTATTCCCATCCTCCCAAAAGCCTCAATTTGGATAAGATTCAGCAGGTGGTAGAAACTTAGCTCACCTTTTGCCTTCCAGCTGTAAGATGGTATGGAGATTAAACATAATTTGACTTGTTCCCTTCACAGCGCTCTCCCCATATACTTTGAATATTTTGATTCTGGAAGGAAAAGGTACTTCAATGTCTTAATCTTTTTACTAAATAAAAATGTTGAGCTTATTTATTTTATTCTTGGAAGTAATTTTTCACTGCCTCTATTTTCTTTTAAATTATTAGCTTCTTTCTCCATTCTATCCTTTCCCCTTACTTTGGATATAGGAGCATATGAAATGTGAAAAGGCTATTGAGCCTATTGTGCCCACCTCTCTTTGCAATGTGCGGCTGCCAAAAGATTCTCCCAAACTTACTTAATCCCCTGCTGAAGCTGAATAACCATAGGGAAAACTTCCAAGAAGAGAAAGCTGAAATTTCATCCTTGCCTTGCAAGTGATTGAGTCAAAGTTCCAGGGTAGCAATCTAGCAACAGGATCTACATTACTGAACTTAACCAGATGCATTCCAAAAGGGCTGCACGCATTGCACTGCATGAAGTATTTGATCGTTTGAGTCTATAGTTGTGCTTAAACCCTGTAATTCCATCCTTAACTGGACAGCACCTTTTTAGTTGCTAAAGCATAAAATGCTTTTGTTTGAATTCTATTCCAAGTATTTATTGCTCTGCAAGCGGTGGGGAGGGGAGGGAAATCTCATCTGATTTGAGACTTGCCAGTTTTAGATTTATATTCCTTATCTCTCCAATAATATTCCAAGTTATTAATGCTTAAATTCTACGCTAATTATGCTTTTTTAGCATTTAAAGACCTAGATCATGTGCCCCTACCACTCAATCTATTCTCTAATGAAAATACATTCAGTTTTGTGAATCGATCTTTTTACAATTTAAAAGCTTTAAGTTTTGGTAGGTTTTTAATCAGTCTTCTCCGAACTCTCTCCAGTGAATCCATGGCCTGGAGTTTCCGCTCGATTGCGTTGGTTTTTCGACGCCATTCGCCCGACATCGGCATAACCGGCGCAAAAAAAACGCGGAATTTTAAGCGCAATTTGCGTTCAACGCAACTCGAGTTTCTGCGATCTTTTGCGCCAGTTTTAAAAATATTGGCCTAGAAATTGAGTTTTGGCGCAGCCAGGGCTTTAGCGCCGGAAGTTAGTGCCGGAGCTAAGTCGCGCTGGTCGGGCCCAAAATTCAATAGTTCTGCGCCCAAACGGCTGCCGGCGCTGCTGAGAGGTGTTTGCGCCTGAAAACTGGCGCTACGTGCGGAATATCAGCGCTATTCCGGCGCTGCGGCGCGACAGGTTCGGGAAGTGCAGGCCTCCTCCTTCCCTTAAGGAGGAGCTGCCTGCACCCGGCCGCGGCCCGCGAAAATCGTTCTAAAAATGAGCCCGGCACCTCGGACAAGTGCCGGGCTTGCTTCTGTTCCGGGGGGGGGGGGGAAGTCCGGGGAGGGAGCTGCGGCCAGGCGGCCGGCGGGAAAGCGGCCGGCCGCCGCGGGGCCTTTAATGCGCCGGCGCAAAGTCAGGTAAGACTCTGTTGCCAGAGTCTTAGTTGCGGCTGCCACGGGCGAGGCGGCCGCAACTGAATTTCGGCGCTGGGGCCCGTCGCCATGGCAACCGGGACGCTGCGCACACCGATGACGTCATCGGTGCCGGCGCAGCGCTACCGGTCTAGCGCGGCGGAAGGGCCCCAGGCAATTTCGGCGCCGGCGCCAATTGCAGCGCTAGGCCCTCTAGCGCCGCAAAAGCGGCGCTAAGGCAACTCAATTTCTAGGCCATTGTGCTGGAAGCAGGCCCCGCCTTCAAAATTGGCCACGCCCCCCAGGGTGAATTAATCATCACTGGGAGTTTCTGCTAATCGCACCCGTTTGTAGGCCTTTAGGAAAGCTTTAAAAGTTATGCTGGTTTTTTTGGGCGCAAGGACACTAAAAGGTACGGTTTAAAAGCTTTTAAATGTGATTTTTGTTTTAATTTACTAAGAAACTGACTAATGTACCCCAATATAACTAGAAAATAGTTTTTGTTTTAAATGAATTTCAGTAATTTAAAATCAGGTTAGTTCTATTACACTGTGATTAAAAATGTATTTTTTGTGATAAACCCATTTTCAGCTGTTTTAATCAAACTTTACCAAGTTACCACTTTTAAATATATGAAGGAAAATGTTTTAAAGCAAAATTATTAAAAAATACGTTTTAAAACGTTACCTGATTGTGCTGTTTCATGCCAGATTTTGTCTACGGCGATATGCAAATGAGTTTAGCGCAATTTTGGGTGCTATTTGCGTCTGAATCGGCAATTGCGTCCAAAGCGGAAACTCTACCCCATATCTTTTTGAAAGTACATTGATGACTGGCTAAGCAAGAAAAATACAATAATTGGTCAGCAATTAGATCTTGTAAGACCACTGAACCAAGTTGCATGTGGTAGATGGTTCTGATGGAGTCTTGTCGAATTGACAGATGAGCCTCTGTTGTTGTGGGTGCGCTGATGGGAGAAGAGCCCAATCCTTGAAGCACATATACGGCTGCACATATCGTATTGAAAGCCAGATGAGGTGGATAGATGAGTTGCCTTGTGTGCCAGGTGCTTGGCAGCCAGATCTCGAATCCTCTCAGCCTCAAAAGCATTCAAACCAACCAGGCAGACACGATCCCATCATGGTCTGTCGGTGGCTGTATTTCCCAGGTGTTGGGGTTAATATTGCAAGATTTCAAGGTGACCTTTAGTGTGTCTTTATAGCGGTTTATCTGCCCACCTCTATTGTGATTGCTGCTTGTATTTCTGCCTCATTTGGTATCTACACATGAGTAAGCAATAGTCTATTCACTACAGATTTACAGAATATATGGAAAATTGCGTCTTTTAAACAATGTTTTATCGACAAAGAACTTGGTTAGATTTTCCTCTTTGGGTGCCTGTCAGGCACAACGTATCTGAGATGTGCTTCCTCTTGTCAGAGGAGGGGAGCATTCAGATTTCATGGTTCAGACAATTTGTACGGTCCGAGTGCACACCCACCACAGGCCCACTCCCTGGCTGAGCCTAGCTCCAGAAAGCAGGGCAGTGAACAGCAGCATAGCTACAGTCCTGTTGTGCTTCTGGCTGGTGGTGGAGTGTGGGTAGAGGAAGTTATCTTCTAAAATCTTCTCCTATGGCTGTTGGATCTTCGGGCTGCTCCTTACAGATCCTTTGTTCCCAGCGCAAGCCCTAGTGCTGGGTTTCTGACTGGGGCACCCAACAGTCAGAAGAGAAAAGTGAGGTGGAAGGCTGAAATGCCCTTCCCATCTCATTAGCTTTGCAATGCTGGAACTTTGGCTACTCCAGGTACAGATTCAGTAAGGTACCTTTGGGCTGCCCCAGGAAATCTTGGGGCAATACATTGGAAACCTGACATGATTGGTCTCCACCGCTTTTTCCTCTTTGCAGTGCCGAGGAACGAAACATTCTCTGGACACAATTTAAAGGAAAATCCATCCTTGGGCCAGAAATTCAGTGGGCTTTGCGCCCAGTTACCGCCCAAAGAGGGCTTCTGCGCAAGTGTAAGAGGGTGCGCTGATATTCAGCGCTGCGGTAATGGCGGCGGTAGCCGGTAGCGCTGCGCCGACACCGATGACGTCATCGGTGTGCGCAGTGCCCCGGTTCCGCCCCGCCTCCGGCCCAAACCCCATATTTAGTTGCGGCCGCCTCTTCTGCAGCGGCCGCAAACAGCGATTGAAAAACGGGGCCGTACTGCTGCGCTACTGGGGCGCTTTAAGGTGGAGGTGCGGCCGGCCACTTTTTCGGCGGCCGCCTGCCCGCACCTCCTTCCCCGGCCTCCTCCACCCCCCCCCCCCGCGGCATTGCCGGCTGCTTTCCGCGAGCCCGGCACTTCTCCGTGGTGCCGGGCTCATTTGCCAGCACAATCCAGCGGCGATCTCGCTGTTGCAGGCACCTCCCCCTTAAGAGAAGGAGGAGGCCTGCAGTACCGCAGCCTGCCGCTCCGCAGCGGGTGGCGCAGCGGGGCCTACAGCGCAGAAATTCAGTTTCTGCGCCCCAAGCGGGGGCGGGCACACCCTGGAATAGCGCCCGGCTCCGACTTGGGGCACAAAAGCCGAATATCTGACGGGCGCACCTGGCTCCGCGCGCAGCGCTAACTTTTGGGCGTTAGCCTGCTGGCAGGCCTTAACTGAATTTCTAGGCCCTTGTATTTTAAAACATTCTATTAGATGAATCAGAGTTCAAAACTAAGGCTGGGGAAGTTTCATATTCATTTACTAATTCTGCAGCATGAAAATAGGTGCTTGATCACAAAGGGATTATTTCAATCCATTACTTGAAGAAAGGCAGGACACCAACTTTCCTCTGTAAATTATCTAGAGAAATGTCTATTCTTCCACATTGTGCTTACAAGTTTTTGAGTTCAAATGTTGCACAGATGGTGGAACATATTCCAGAAGAGCAGTAATTCCAAAATTGAACTGATAGCTGTCTCTCATCCTTGCACATTAATCTACCCAACTTCTGACAGAGAGTGAATCCCTCTAGCCTATTGATGACAATGAGGGAAAACAGAAGAGGAAGAATGACAATGAAGGGAAACACCTGGGAAGAACGAGCCAGGAATAATCGTGCTATTTTCACAGGTGTTAATGAGAAAGGAAAGATGGCAGTTTGTATTTTGCCTCTTTCAGATTTGTAGCATTATCTGAAATTGTCATTTATTTCTTGTTTACAGTCACCTACTGTGTGGACGTTTTCATCCATTAAAGCAGTTGCATCCATCAGATGATTCATCTACTTCAGTCTGAACCGCATACCTGAAAATTGCAGCTGTTTAGTTTGTGCATTTGTTTGCAGTGCTCCAAAATAGTTTCTGTCAAAAAGACAAAGCTGTGTTCAGTGAACAGTACAACCCTATAATATGTATAAAATTCATTCTACCCAACAATATTTTTATGCCTTTTGCAACCTATGATTTGGAAGAAATGGCTCAAACTTTTATGAACTCAGTGTTGTAAATCACATCCAAATGTCATTTCTAAAGATGGGGTTTCATCAAGTTTATTATATGTATGCAGCACAAGGCATTATAGGCATGTTTCTAATTCCAATTTCATACCACAGAGACAAAGCTCATTGTACTTGTGTCTGTAAAAACAAGGTAATCATACAGCTTTGGTAACAGAATACCGATCTTAAAAGATGTAACTTTACTCTTCAGATCTAGAATAATTTTTAAATTGAAAGATCTGAAGCTCGAGGAACCATTGTTTATGTTAGATGACCATACAGAAGTATAGCTTTGGTTTTCTTTTCCTACCATCTATATGTTGTATTTTGACCAAATTGCTGCTTGTATTGCTCAAGTATAACTATTCAAGCACAATGTTGAGATGGAGTAAAGTTTAATTAAAGTCCCAGGGATATGAATTACAATTCTGGACCACACTAATTATTTGCTGTATCTTTTCCAATTTGCCCTACCATGGGCAGTTGATTGATCTGGATCAGTCTTGCAACATAAGTACTTATGAGAAAAATGGCAAAGAATAAATTGGCTACATCTGTTTGATTGGGAACATTGCAATTTTCAAAAATGTCAGGATGTGATGCCTGTTAGTGTGGCGCCCAATTTTCATTAGCCAATTCTATACAAGAAAGGGCCATTCTACTTAAGTGTTCCATTAAACGTTACTAGCAAGTATTTTTTCTAGTGCTGCCTCCTAAGCAATGTAACTTTGACCATTGTTTTGCTGGTAAGAAATTCTTACTTGAGAAAAAGAAATATAAAAATATTAAGAATGTCATCATCAGAATTCTATAGCTTGGGAGCTAAAGGTTGTACTGTTGAAACAATAGCCAGTTTAATGCATTCAGAGAGGCATTAGAATCCACCACAATTTTGTATAAAAGTAATATAATTCATGCTGGTTATAGTTCCATGGTCAGTGGCCAGTCTATGGTACCTTGCCTTAGTAGGTGTTTCTCATGTGAGCCTTACAGTGAGTGTTGGTGAGCCATTGTACAATGTGGCCCATTTAGAACTGAGCTCGGTTCTGTCCCTATGCAGTGTCCAAGAATGATCCTTGTATACCAATCAGAAGTGGAAATGCTAACAATGTTTCTCCTTTACAAGGTAAGTGATGGAAAAACTATTGTGCTGGGATGCAGACCAGCCATGGGATTGAGGAATTGGGCAGGGGAGAGGATGTTGATATTTTCACCCAATCAGTAGTTCTGAAACACATTTAAAGTATAATTGGGTGATTTTCAGAATCAATAAGCACTTGGTCTGTGATGGAAAACCAATATATGATGTACAGCTGAATGCAAAGGTCTGTTATTATATTGACACTGCTGGACCTATTCATCCTACTGGCTAACTAACTGGATTACACAGGCACTGAAGCTATAATGGAGTTAATAGAGATGATATTAGGGTACCACATGCCTTTGATGTGGCATTAGTCTTAAATTATAAAGAGCAAAACTGTATATACATAGAGACTTTGTTTTAGCTAAATTCAAATGCTTCTGTGGTTGTATATATCAATATTTGAAAAGGCAGTCTGATCGAAAAGTTATGATAGATCAGTAACATCAAAGATGGTAGGAATCAGAGTATCAAACCTTCTATATGAAGAATGTACTTTGAAAACCTTCCAAAAACATTGTTATTGTACTCCCATCTTTGATGTTTACTGATTGTCCCACCCACCTCTTGATTACAAACAAGAGTTTATATTTTGTAAAGGAACCACTTGTGGCAACATAAGGGCTTTAAAGTTCTCCATGCATGATTTTGTTTTAAAGGAATTCAGTGTTTAAATGCTAGCCAGTGTCATTTGTGGTTCAAAGCAGGACAAAAGGCTGAGTGAGCTCCAAAATGGGGAGAATGCAGATTTGGAAGTTCTCTGGATTTCCTGGAACTGATAAATCAGTAATGATGTCACACAATCCATATTTACACTGCACCACAGATTATGTCAATAGTTCTGCCCCACACAGAGGTGCTGCTTACAATGTCACCACACTGTCATGTTGATTTCCTAGATATATGGAAAAAGAATACACTGCGATATTCCAGGCCAGTAGTTCAGTCCAATATCAAACCAATTCCACATTTTGACTATGCCCTGGGTCAATGCCAGAATACAATTTCATGCATCTAGTTTTGTTTTTCCCATTTGCTGTTTCTCTTTTGGATTCGAACGTTCCACCATTTTGTTACTCTCAGATTTCTGAAATATTGCTGGCTTTGGGATGAATGGGAAATTTAATATAATTTTGATCCAAGGCTAAAAGATGTTTAGTTAGGTTATATGGAACTAAGAATGTAACTGACTCAAATTCATTGAAAACCTCTGCATGTCAAACTTTATTTGAAACAGGTTTGGAAAGTTAATTATTATTTTCAATAATGTCTTTGCTTCAACTGTATACGTTTACTACTCAAAATAGATTGTCTTCTGAATACAGTAGAGCAATATCAGGTTTGTTTTGTATTTTTGAGTGTTTACATACCACAGATGAGCTGGAGCTCATGTTCATACTCACTTAAAATATTAAAGTACATTTAAAAACTGTTCAAAGGGGCAGTGCCATCATTTTGAATCACATGAATCTCTGTACAGTCTAGCTATCCATGTAATGATTTATACATCTCTTTTTTGTTCTGGCATCTGAAATTGGCACTCTGATTGTGAGCCACATGTTTAGTTCCATAGCCTTTGTCATTTACTAAAAGGAGATTTCCATTAATTGAAGAGAAGAAACTGGCACTTACTGGCATCATGTACCACCTGCACATTAGTAGAATTGTTACAATAATAGTGTGAATTTGCACAACCCGCTGATCTACTTTGTCTCCTGGTCACCCAATTTAAAATTTTCATCCTTGGGTTTAAATGCCCTCATGGCCTCATCCCTCTCTATTTCTGTAACTTCCTCCAGCCCTACAACCTCCCTCTCCCCCAAGAACACTCTGATCCTCTGTCTCTGGCATCTTGTGCCTCCACCCTTCCCTTCGCCCACAATTGGTGGCCGTGCCTTCAGCTCCCTAGGCCCCATGCTCTAGAATTCCCTCCCTAAACCCCTCTGCCTTGCCGTCTCACTCTCTCTTCCTCTAAGACCCCCTTAAAACTCACTTAAGTTTTAGTCACTCTTCCTATTTCATTTAATTACACCTCTCTGAAGTGCCTTAAGACATTCAGCTACCTTTAAAGATACAGGCCTAGAAATTCGGTTGGCAGCGCCAGCGATTAGCGCCTAAAGAGCCCGAGAATTGGGGCGTTACCCAATTTTCGGGCGGGCGCTGTGAATATAACGCCACCTCCCATATTGAGTATGATTTTAGCGTCGGCGCTAACTCTTTGCACGCGCCCGTGGGCGCAGGCAGATCATGACGTCATTTCAGTGTGCAACGCCATTTTTGCGCCCCGGACCGGATATTCGGTGGCGCCCGCAACCTTTCCGCCTGGCGCTATTAGTGACAGTTGGATGGAGCGTTCCCAGGCCCTTCTCGGACTCGGGGGGCGCTATTTAAAGGGGACAGCACTAGTATAAAAGCTGCAGCCATTTGGGCTGGCCATCCTGATCGTTGCTGGAGAGAATTGCTGACCTTCTGCTGGACAGTAATTTTCTCATTGAGCCTTCGGTGGCACTGGCACTGGCAGCTTGAGGGCCCGGCTCCCGAGCTGGTGATGCAGCATCTGAAAGCAGGGAGGTGGAACAGTGGCTTTAGCAAAAGGACAGGTTCGCAGCAAGGGATGCCAGATTGCGGCAAGGCTATGACATGGGTCCACAGTGAGAAAGCATGCTGGCGGGGGGAACAAGTAGAAGGAGACAGTTGTAAGAGGTGAGAACCTTACCATCGCTGTCGACAATGGGGTCAGTAGCTGCAGTGGTTACAGGGCCACTCAGACGTCCTCCAAGAATCTGGTGGACTCTCTCCTCGAGATCCGTGAGAGTGACCACTTGTGGAGGTCCTCCACCGGTGCGAAGCTGGTCTTTGCCAATCCTCGCCAGCATGGACTGCAGGGGAAAGGAGGGGAAGTTATGTTACCTGATGCCCTGAGTGATCATCTCATGCCCCCCATGGTGCAAGAGCCCTTACATGACGCCCTGAGTCAAATGTGCATGTGTGTGCCCAGAAAGGGCCATGGGTGCTTGCTGGCAGATGGCCAATGGGGCACAGGCCACCCTGTAGCCATAAAGTCAGGTGCAAATGAAGGGATGCAGAAGTTTGCAGAAACAACACCCACCCTCATGACCCGAGTGAGGTCGTTGAATTTCTTTCTGCATTGGACAGGGCTCCTGGTCACCATGCTGCTGGAGTTGACCCTCTGGCATACATCCCTCCAAGCTCATCGGTAGTCCTTATGATTCGGCCTCCTGCCATTGTCTGGGTAGAGAACATCTCGCTGGCGCTCCACTGCAGCCACCAATTGCTCCAGAGCCTCATTGATGAAGCGCTCTGCTCTCTGTCTCACCTTCTCCATCTGGTCCAAGTTTTTATCGCCACAGAAGGGCCTGCGCTGATTCTGAGGCCTGCAAGGCGCAGAGGGTGGATGCTGAAGCTGACTGACCCACCCCTTTAAGAGCTAGCCGGCGCCTGGAAGTCTCGTGGTCATCGGTAATTGAGAGCACCTGCGCTGAGCCCGTCCTCTCCGATATTGGGTTGCGCTGGAAGTTTAGCGCCTTAGGAGTCCCGTGTAACGCCTGAATTCGCGCCTCAATCACCTTTAGGGGCGATGCAACCCAATATCACGCCAGGCGGCGATAAGTTTTGTCTGGCTATAAACTTTGCGCAGCGCCAGTTCTAATGCCTCAAGCCGGGCTATACCCAATTTCTAGGCCACTATGTAAATGCAAGTTGTTTTTGTTATTTCCCTCCAGAATAGTAAAATGCAAATTTAGGACTTGGGCCAGAAAGTTGTTCTTCAGAGTGATCAAGACATGGAATAAACTCTTGGATAGCATAATGGAGGCAATAAACCTGAAAGCATTATATTCCTGGACAACTCTGTTCAAGGCTGGAAAGCCCCCACCTCTCCGTTCTTTTGTAATAACTCATCTTTAAATAATAATAATCAACTTCATGGCTCTTCTCTGCACTGCCTCTAGCAATTCAATGTCTGAATATAGTATTCAAAGTGTGGTCTGACCTGAACACTACAGTTTGAGCATGATTTCCACTAACCTGTACTGCTTTAGCTATGTAGTTCAACATTTTATTGGCATTGCAGATTGCTGCTGTCTTTGGTTAACTATATTGAGCATCAAGTCTACTTAAGAGTCTTGATTTCTTTCAACTTCATCCTTAGCTATTTCATAACCATTCATGGAGTATATGTTTTTTTTTGTTTCTTGCGTGATGTATCTTACAGTTGTCCACATTAAATTTCATACTCCTAATTTAGTATTGAATCATTCTGACCATGAAGGTATCATAGTCAATCCCTTGTGCATGTTGATTTAGTCAATTTCAGTAGGATCAGCATTCCTCCATTCTACTGGGAAGTGAAAAAAAAATCCAACCTGCTGTCCAGTGGCTCCCCACTATGCGTGCATATGTGGATGTTGGGTGATCAAAGAATTGGATTTGGTTGTAATACTTACCATTGTCAAATAGTCTGCTAATATTCAGTATCCAAGCTCAGACATGAAGAATGCCAATTGGACAAGACATCAGATGACCATTGAATCATATTCCAGCAGGAGTGAGTGCCTTTGGGGGATGGGAGTGAGGGAGGGAAGAGAGAACATGGTTACTTTCAATGCAAGGCATAATTGGTGTAAGCATAACATTTCAAATCCTCTTCAATCTGCCTACATAGGTCATGTAACATTTGTTTGAGATTTAAATCTCTGAATCATTGCATATCACACACATCAGTAAAACTACCATAATATTTGGAAATCCTGAGAAATGTTTCTTTTTCCACAGTACCCATGACTAGCATGTGAAAATATTTCCTACCTACATCTTATCTCAAAGTAAATCCTGTTCACCTATTCCTTTTTGACCTCAACTGGCACCCTATTCTCAAAACATTGATTGCAAATTCCTCATCCTTATTTACCAGCGCTTCCCACTCCAGTCCTATGTTCCACTCCTCCAATTCTGTGCATTCCCCACCCTCGCGCCACAAGTAGCCATCAGCTATCAACATTCTACGCTCTGGAACTCTCTTGCTAAATTCTTCACCTTGCTACATTTCCCTGCACCTTCAAAAGCCTCTGCAAAGCCTACCTCTTCAGCCTTGCTTTTTTCAAATCCCCTAGCTCTTTTCCAAACTCCTGCTTTGTGTCTGTCTCTCAACCCAGATTGAGAGGCTGGCTGGCTGGCTGACGTGCAGCACCAGGCCACAGCCAGGGAGAGAGGGGAGGGAGGGAGAGATTGTGGGTCAGAGAATTTGTCAGGGGGTTGGGGGCCCAATTGTGGTGAAGGAAGCAGGTTAGCTTGGTGGGCCGGGGGAAGCACTCCCACTCCTCCTGGCTCAGGAGCTATTGCTGGTGCTTCTTGCCTCACTTCAACTGCCGGATTTCCCGAGGCAGGGAAATCTGACCAGCAAGTGTTAAACCTCAAACACCGATAAATCTTGAGGCATGCAGCCTCATTATAATATTTAATTGGGGGACCCGCCTCCGGAGAGCAGGTTAGTTGCCCACCCCCCAACCGTTAAAACTGGAAGTGGGTGTATTGGAGGTGGGTTGAGGTTGGGTTTCCCATTTTTAAAATTTTAACCCCTTCCGCCCCCACCCATTTTAGGGGATTAAAATTGCCCCCCGTTGATCCTGTATCGTATCACTCATTCTATCTAACACCAGGACTCTTACAAGAAGGTTTTGTGAACAGAGTTGCAAAATGCCTCCATTATGCACATCAAAAATGCAGAGATGTACACAAAAAAAATGCACTGGCATAAGGAACTAATAGAGTACAGTGTACCTTCAATAGTGCACAATGCCTTTTCTGTGGTTAAAATATGGTGCCCACATGTGGTCATAGAGTTTAGCCTGATACTTGGCAATCTTGTGGCTGTTTGTTCAAAATTATTTGCTGTTGTGAAAGATTTTGGGGGAAAAATTCAGTATCGCCCCGTTTGGGGTGTCATTATCGGCCGTGCGCAAAGTTTAGCGCCTGGTACTAATTATCGCCCCCGACAGCAAACTTGGCTTTTATCGCCCTTGGAGGTGATTGGAGCGCTAAATCAGGCGCTTCACACCTGTCTTAAGGCGCAAAGGCCGAGGAGCGAGGCGCTACCTCAGAGCGCTGGCGAAGCAAGGAAGGGCAATTCAAAATAAACCTGCAAAGTGCTGCTCAGTACTCAAAACTCCTTCACACAGCGTTGAATCTCTCCAGAAGTCTCTCGCGCTCTCTCTCAGAATGCGTGGTGCAAAAATGTCACCAACAAAAAAAGGCAGGAAGCGGTCGCCTTTAAATAGCACTCCCCTAGTCCCTTTCTGACAGCATAACGCTCCCCTCAACCTGTCATTGCTAGCGTCAGGCGGTAAGGCAGGGGGCGCCACTCAATATCTGGTCCGGGGCACTAACGGGGCATTGCGCACTTGACTGACATCACAATCTGCCGGCGCAGGAGATCATGGCGGTAGCGTTTAGCTCCGCCGCAAAATGTCTAGTTAATTTCACGAGCGGCGCAAACATCGCCGCGCCCGGGCGCTAGTTGCTTTGCGCCCCATTAGCGCCCTCTTAAGGCACTAACGGGAGGCGCAAACAACTGAATTTTTCCCCCTTTGTTTTTTGTTTTGTTCAGGAAACTGCCTGGCACAGTGAATTTAATGGGCCAGATTTTGCGGTCAGTGGCAAACAAATGCCGCTAGCTGTTTGTTACACTTGCACTTGTCCATAGACTTTCTATGGGCTTTTGCACTGGAGGTTCCTGTCGGCCAACCATTCAAAAAGCACGGCTTTCTCTACAGAGCATCTGAGACCTGGGTGAACAGGGCAAGTAACTATGTATCTCCTTAACCAATCGTTAATGAGCAGTGAAGAGTCTGAACCAGGAAGTGTCAGTTGGAATATTTAACTCAATGTCCATCGGGTACAGAAAGCAAAATAAAGAGGGAAAGAAATATGGGATTGAGAGAGAGAGCGATAAAAGAGATAGAAACAAAAAGTTTTAATAAGTATTAATTTTTTTTTAATCTCCAACAATAATTAAAATCTGAAGTATTGCGAGTCCACACTTGTAAAAGTTAATTTTCAGTGTTCGAGAGGTTGTTTGGCAGTAATTATGATGTATCATGCCGTTAAAGGGGTACTTACATTGGAATGGACAAGCCCTAACTTTTTCTGGTGCATTTAATCTGTATCCATGAGGTAAGTATAGCAACTTCACGCCATTCAATGTATTTGAATGGTGAGTCAGATGGTGAGATACCGTTACCGCGCAGCTTTTGGAGGAGCAGGCGTTTCATAGAGTCATGGGCCTAGAAATTCGGTGAAGCCCCAAACGGGGAGCCAAGCTCACCTGGGCGCCGGAATTACCGCTGCGATCGGAGCCGTTGCGCCCGCCGGAAATTCAGCTTGAGCACCCCAAGAGGGACGTGGGGCGCTGCTCGAGGCGCCCCGCGTCCCTCTTGGGGCGCTGAAACTGAATATCGCAGCACAACGTGCCGCAGCACCACGGCGCGCTGCGGTACTGCAGGCCTTCCTCCCCTTCTTAAGGGGGGGGCCTGCACCAGCGCGATGACCGATCGCGAGTGCCGGCAAAAGAGCCCGGCACTGAGAAGTGCCGGGCACTCGGGACACAGCCGGCACTGCCCGGGGGGATCAGGAGGCCAGGGACGGAGGTGCTGGCAGGCGGCCACCGAAAAAAATGGCCGCCCCGCACCTCCACCTTAATTTGCGCCACTACCGCCACAGGTAGGCCCCGTGAACGGGGCGCGATTTGCGAATGGCGTTACAGAGGCGGGCGCTACCAAATATCGGGATCGGGGCAGTAGCGGGGTGCTGCGCACACCGATGACGTCATCGGTGGCGGCGCAGCGCTACAGGCTAACGCCGCCATTAGCGCCCCGCTAAATATCTCAGGAGGCGTGGCCAGTGGCGCTAAAGGCACTGAGTGCCCTCTTTAGGCGCTAACTGGTGGCGCAGCCCACCGAATTTCTAGGCCATAGAGTCATAGAGTTATACAGCACAGAAAGAGGCCCTTTGGCCCATCGCGTCCACACCGGCCATCAAGCCCTGTCTAATCTAATCCCATTTTCCAGCATTTGGTCCATAGCCTTGTATGCTATGGCATTTCAAGTGCTCATCCAAATGCTTCTTGAATGCTGTGACGGTTCCTGCCTCAACCACCCTTTCAGGCAGTGAGTTCCAGAATCCAACCAGCCTCTGGGTGAAAAAGTTCCTCCTCAAATCCCCTCTAAACCTCCTGCCCCTTACCTTGAATCTATGCCCCCTTGTTATTGACCCCTCTACTAAGGGAAAAAGTTCCTTTCTATCTACCCTATCTATGCCCCTCATAATTTTGTACACCTCAATCAGGTCCCCCCTCAGCCTTCTCTTCTCCAAGGAAAACAACCCCAGCCTGTCCAGTCTTTCTTCATAGTTGAAGCGCTCCAGCCCAGGTAACATCCTGGTGAACCTCCTCTGCACCCTCTCCAAAGCAATCACATCCTTCCTATAGTATGGCGACCAGAACTGCACACAGTATTCCAGCTGTGGCCTAACCAGCGTTTTGTACAGCTCCATCATAACCTCCCTGCTCTTATATTCTGTGCCTCGGCTAATGAAGGCAAGTATCCCATATGCCTTTTTAACCACCTTATCCACCTGTTCTGCTGCCTTCAGGGATCTATGTACATGCACACCAAGGTCCCTCTGATCCTCTGTCTTTCCTAGGGTCTTACCATTCATTGTGTATTCCCTTGCCTTGTTAGTCCCTCCAAAATGCATCACCTCACACTTTTCAGGGATAAATTCCATTAGCCACTGTTCCGCCCATCTGACCAATACATCTATATCGTCCTGCAGACTGAGGCTACCCTCCTCGCTATTTACCACCCCACCAATTTTCGTGTCATCTGCGAACTTACTGATCATACCTTTTACATTTACATCCAAATCATTAATGTAGACCACAAACAGCAAGGGACCCAGCACCTATCCCTGCGGTACCCCACTGGACACAGGCTTCCAGTCACAAAAACTACCTTCGACCATCACCCTCTGCCTTCTGCCACTAAGCCAGTTTTGGATCCAATTTGCCAAGGCACCCTGGATCCCATGGGCTCTTACCTTCTTGACCAGTCTCCTGTGCGGGACTTTATCGAAAGCCTTACTGAAATCCATGTATACCACATCCACTGCACTACCCTCATCCACACACCTAGTCACCCCCTCGAAAAATTCAATCAAATTGGTCAGACATGATCTTCCCTTGATGCAGCCATGCTGACTATCCCTGATTAATCCTTGCCTCTCCAAGTGGAGACTAATTCTGTCCCTCAGAATTTTTTCCAATAATTTCCCTACCACTGATGTTAGGCTCACTGGCCTGTCATTCCCTGGTTTATCCCTACTACCCTTCTTGAATAATGGTACTATGTTAGCTGTTCTCCAGTCCTCTGGCACATCCCCTGTGGCCAGAGAGGTTTTGAAAATTTGTGTCAGAGCCCCTACAATCTCCTCCTTTGCCTCACACAGCAGCCTGGGATACATTTCATCCGGGCCTGGGGATTTATCCACTTTTAAGCCTGCTAAAACCGCTAGTACCTCCTCCCTCTCGATGCTAATATGTTCAAGTATATCACAGTCCACCTGCCCAATTTCTATGTCTACATCATCCTTCTCCATAATGAACACAGATGCAAAAAATTCATTAAAAACCCCACCTACATCTTCTGGCTCCACACACACATTGCCACTTTGGTCCCTAATGGGCCCTACTCTTTCCCTAGTTATCCTCTTGCCCTTAATATACTTATAAAACACCTTAGGATTTTCCTTTATTTTGCTCGCCAGTGTTATTTCATGGCCCCTCCTTGCTCTCCTAATTTCTTTTTTAAGTATCCCCCTGCACTTTTTATACTCCTCTGGTGCTTCCTCTGTCTTTCATCCTTTGTATCTGCCAAAAGCCCTCCTTTTTTTCCTAATCCATTCTCGTATATCCCTTGACATCCAAGGTTCCCTGGGTTTGTTGGTCCCACCCTTGACCTTTACGGGAACATGTTGCCATTGTACTCTCTCAATTTCCTTTCTGAAAGACTCCCATTGCTCCGATGTGGATTTTCCTACAAGTAGCTGATCCCAGTCCACTTTGGCCAGATCCTGCCTTATCATATTAAAATCGGCCTTCCCCCAATTTAGAACCTTTATTTCTGGTCCATCTCTGTCCTTTTCCATGACTACCTTAAATCTCACCGAATTATGGTCACTGTCACCAAAGTGCTCACCTACTAACACTTCTACCACTTGCCCGGCCACATTCGGACAGCAACTTCCTGATTTCAATGTTTAACTGCGCATGTACGATTGCTGTCCGATTTCCACGTAAATAAAGGTGTGCGCGCTGTTATTTCTACAGCAAAATCTGGCCCATTATGCCTGTTTCAACCAAATGTAAATTCTTCCCCCCCACCCCCCAAAAAAAACCATGCATGCACCATACCTAGTTGGCTGTAGGAGTTTTCAGTTTGGTGTTGGAATCTCCAGGATAAAATCTAGCTGTCTGTGATTTTTCAGAACACCAGCAGAAGCCCTGAGGGACAATATTTAATGTAATTAAAATCATTTCTCAATAGCTATCACAATTTTTACCTTGCTTGTTGCTGGAGCTTTTAGAAACTTAACTTAACTAAAAACAAACACGCCCTGCTTTCCACTGAAGCACTTTACAGGTTATTCTGTTCCCTTTCTGGCCTGTATGTCTTTTTACCCTCTCCTTTCCCCTTCTGTTCCTTTTCAAATTATGTTCATCTGTAATACCTTTCAATTTGGATAAAGGGCCCATACCTGAAACATCAAACATGTTTGTTCTCTTCACAGATGCTGCCTGACCTTCTGAGTGTTTCCAGCATTTCCTGCAAAATAAGTTTTCTTGGGGTATGGATGATTTTAGAAGCTTAATGAATGCAACAACAAATCATATTTTATAAAGTCCAATTGACTTGTCTGACTTGATAACTATTTTAGTTGTTATGAATATTCAGAATGTTTAATAATGTTTTAAACTCTGCCCTGGAATTTGACAATGCATCCCTTTGACTGCCTGGCAATCTGTGGAATTTTGATATTCCCACAATATAACATTTGGTGAACACAGGTTCTGCTCTTTTGTATAGCTGAATGAATTTCTCTCTCTGCAGTTTTGTGCCCTGACTTTTAATCAAGCTTTATTTGCTTTTACTACTTTCTTTCATTTTGCTAATAAGTTTACCAAGTGACAAATACATTGGGCTGGATTTTCATTGGGCCGTGGAGTCGGGATTGGAGGCGTGTGGGGGGTTAAAATCCCCAAATCAGGGGTCCCAACCCCATCCATGCCAGTTTCAAAGGAGGCGGGTATCCGCCTCACACGAGGACCCGCCTCCCCGAGGCAGGAAGGGGCTTAGTGCCAATTAACTGCCTGTTAACAGGTAGTTAACACAGTTTTTAGCCTAATCCCTATTTTCATTGTTGAAATGTGGGATTCCCGACAGCTCCAAACCACGCCAAATTAGCGAGGCGGGCCGTTGGGATGAAGGGCTTGGAGGGGTCGAGATGTCCGGTGTTCAGGTAAGTGATGGGTGCATGAGTGCAGAGGTAAGTGTGTTTGGTCTGTGTAAAGTCTTTAAAGAAGTTCTACTAACCTTTACTTACCTTTACAACCTTCCTTCCTTCAGGTCTTGGGAGTCCCTCATCTCACTGGCACAGAAAGCAGAATGGCCGCCAGCTGTCAAAATCTGCAGCCTCTGCTTTCTGTGCCAGGGAGATCTCTAAATCATCCTGAGAGGAAGGAATTAACCTGGAGTACAGATTGTCAGTGTTTGACAGCTTTGAAACGTTGATAGTTCATCTGTCAAAAGGTCTTGACCAATGAAATTTCAATCTGTGACGTCACCTGTTGCTGGGTGGCCCTTAAGTGGCCTGCTGAGCCCACTCAGCAGGCTCAACAAGGTCAATCAAGTCAAAATTGCATGGGTTGGCTAGAACTTGATGGAGGCGGGACTACAACCCCAAAAGTTGTAGTCCCGCCTCCTACCCACCTCCTCAATGAAAATCCAGCCCATTGTCTCCACAGTAAGAATGTCTAGTATGAATAATCCAAAGTATTTAATGATATGCGTTTAATGATCACACCAGCAATGACACGTGTCCTGACAGATTCATTTTAGTTGTTGGCAGAACCTTCAGCAAACTGTAGTCTCACCTTTGGTCACCTATTGTATCTTTGGTAGCTTGGGTGCTTACTTCAGAACGCACAGCTTTTGCTAGTTTTACTTTGTAGTAGATTTTTCAAACTTCCTGGGCTAATCACATCCTTTCATCAGGGGACTTTGTTGCTTTATCTTGGGAAATCTGCTAAGTCTTTCCTTGTATTTCCTGAAAGGACCTAAAGTGTACACACCTAAATAGGTATGTGCTGACTGCCATCGGGTGGGAGGGGGGAGGGGAAAGCCCCTGGTCTTTTTCATTGAACAGATTTTTTTTGTATTTCAAGAAAACTACTATGTGAATTTTTCATTGTGTTCATACAAGAATGGGGGCAGAAACTTAATTAAAGCATACATCATAGCATAGAAGATTAAAATGTTTATTAAACCATTAATAGATAGAAGGAAAATAAGTATGAGCTAATGGTGGCAGTTTAAGAACTTGCACAGTTCTACTTTTGATTGATTAAGCTCATACTAAGAGTGTGGGCTTTAATCACGGATTAATGCCTGATCTTTTAGACAGTTTACTTGATTATTATAATTTATCTGCATAGGTATTGCTTTAAGTGATTCAGTTTGGCTCCGTTGTTAGCCCTCTTGTCACTGAGACATAAGATTGTGGCCTAGAAATCTGCTAAAGCCTGAAAACAGGCAATGCCACCGCGGGACGAGGCTTGCTCGTGCCTGTAAAAAGATTGCAGGCAGCACTGTTATTTTGGTGCTGCCTGCTGATTTGAATAATTGGAGCGCACTGCCTAGCATGGAACACGCTGCCTCAGGCTGTGCGCTCAGCAGCAGGCCCAATGTAGTGTGGCCGTGGCATCCCTGGAGCGAGGCAGCCTTTTCTTAAAGCAAGGCTGTCATTTTTAGAAAGCAATGTCGATCCCTTAAAGGAGAACTGCCTTCTAAAATAAATTTAAAAATCATCTAAAAATAGGCAGTCTCTAGCCCTTGGAGCTCAACCACCTTCTGAAAAAAAAACTTAAAAATAATTCCAAAATGGCAGTCTTCAGCTCTTAAAGCTGAACTGCCTTTTGCACATAGTGCTGAAGCACTTTTACCATTTTCTAACACACATGGCTCAACAGGCCAGGGAAAGGGCACCCAGGGTCTCGCTCGCAGCACTCCAGCTTTGTGCATGGGGTCAAAAGAGGAAGAGAGGCCCTCTACCACATGGGGCCAGGAGGCCCTCCACAAAGAAGGATGTGGGACCAGATCACCAAGGCCGTTATTGCCAGCAGTGTCGCCCCCAGGAACAAAGAAGTTTCATGACCTCAGACCAATGGTCAAGGTCAGTGAATGCATCTTCAAAAGCCGTCTCCTACTAACTACACCTTACTCCTTACTCACTGCTCAATGCACAATCCCCCAATCACTCACCTACCAACAATCTGCACCAAACACATTCCTAGCTGCACCTCACCCCCTTGGAGGAGACAGTGCTGGCCATTCTTGGCAGGGGCATGGCTGAGCCTGTTAGAGCCATGGTTCAGTGGATAAAGAATTACACGGATGCGGTACATAAACAAACAACAGGTCTTTACTGGAGGAGGGTCATCTCTAGACTGGAGTACAGAGGCATGCGCACAGCTTATATACCGGTGTGGTTACTGCCGGTACTACAGTATACAGGAGCTGTAAAAAGTAGTTCTGACTTAAAGCACATACACTACAATTCCTCCCTTTTTAGATTAATAATACCCCCTTAATATTCAAATAACAATTACATTTTTACATGTACATTCAATAACAAAAAGTCCATTTATAGATTCAGTCTTTGGGGCGGCTTCCTGACCCTTTCGGGATAGCGCCTTTCCGGAGGTTCTTGTTCTTGGTGCAGAGGCGATTCTGACCCCTTTTCATCGGGTAGTTCATCGGGTTCCACTGCTACTGGGTCTGAAGTAGATGCTACCGGTATGTCGGGTTCATCCCCAGGTACTCGAGACATGGGGTTGACGCTTTCCTGTGACACTAAGATCTGATCGACGTGGCGTCTCACAATGTTCTCCCCGACATCCACTGTGTACATTAATGGCCCCTGCCTTGTACATATCATTCCGGGTTGCCACTTCTCTGTTTGATAGTCACGGGCCAAGACTGGTTGCCCTACATTGAAGCTCCTTGTCGGCTTTTTGTTGATGTGCTGGAATTGTTTGTCCTCCACATTTCTTCGCACATTTGGTCTGAGCAAATCCAGACGAGATCTCAACCTTCTGTTAAAGAACATCATGGCCGGGGTCTGGTTGGTAACTGCATGTGTCGCGTTTTGGTAGGCTAATAAGAAATTGTCCATCTTATGCTGTAGTGGAATTTCCTCATCGCACATGGCCTTTATCACCTTCTTAAAGGTTTGTACGAACCTCTCAGCCAATCCATTGGTGGCTGGATGATACGGGGCGGATGTGTAATGCCTTACCCCATTCCTTTTCATGAATTTTTGGAACTCGTCGGACACAAACTGTGGTCCATTATCAGAGCCGATCTGCTCTGGCAAACCGTTTCTGGCAAATATGGTCCGTAGGACTGCAATCGTTTTCTCTGTAGTGGTTGAAGACATCTTTATCACCTCAGGCCACTTTGAATGAGCATCCACTGCTATTAAGAACATTGAGTCCATGAATGGACCAGCGAAATCAATGTGCACCCGTTGCCATGGAGAGGAGGGCCACTCCCATGGGTGTAGAGGGGCATGTGGTGGTGCATTTTGGCACTTCTGGCATCCTAAGCAGCTCTTAGTTAGGTCTTCGATTTGTTGATCGATTCCCGGCCACCACACATAAGCCCTAGCTAGGCTTTTCATTTTCACTCCCCCCAGATGACCTTCATGTAGCTCCTTTAGCACTCTCTCCCTTAACTTGGGTGGAATCACCACTCTGGATCCACACATCACTGTCCCCTGGCATACTGACAGCTGTTCTCTTCTGGATGAGAATGCTGGCAACAGCGAGTCGCCATGTGTTGGCCATCCCCTCACCGTCAATTCATATACGCGTGACAGCGTCAGATCATTGCGGGTCTCCTTCTCTATATCCGCGTTTGTTACTGGCAATCGTTCAATTATCGACGAATAAAATATCTCGATAGGGTCCACTGCTGGTGCTTCCTCCACAGTAGGCAGTGGCAGGCGCGATAGCCCATCAGCGTTCCCATGCTGTTTCGTGCCTTTATATTCTATTTCATATTGATTCGCCCCTAGAAACAGGGACCATCTTTGTAACCGCTGTGCAGTCATTACTGGCACGCCCTTCTTAGGATTAAAGATGGAGACAAGTGATTGGTGGTCAGTCAGCAAGGTGAGCTTCTGCCCATGCAGATAATGGTTGAATTTTTTTACTCCCCATACTAGGCTGAGGGCCTCCCTGTCAATCTGGGCGTAGTTGCGCTCGGCTGAGGTTAGTGACCGAGACGCAAAGGCCACTGGCCTCTCCAACCCGTCAGGGAATTTGTGCGACAGCACCGCTCCAATGCTGTAGGGTGATGCATCACATGCCAAACGAATTGGTAGTGCTGGGTTGAAATGGGCCAACACCTCTTTTGATGTGATCAATTCTTTACACTTCTGGAAAGCTCGTCTACATTCGTCATCCCACTTCCATGGTACCCCTGTTTGCAGTAGGGTGTTCAGCGGGTATAGTACCATAGACAAATTTGGTAAGAACTTGTGGTAATAGTTTACCAGCCCGAGGAATGACCTCAGTTGTGACACATTTTCCGGTGCTGGAGCCTTGACTACTGCCTCAATCTTGTCAGGGGACTTATGTAACCCCTCTTCATCGATGACGTGGCCGCAATACGAGATCTGTTTCTGGAAAAACTCGCACTTGTGGCGATTAGCTCATAGCCCATATTCCTTTAATCTGGCGAGCACCTTCTCCAAGTTAGCGAGGTGATCACCGTCATTTTCGCCCGTGACCAAGATGTCGTCCAAATAACACTGGGTCCCTGGAATCCCTTGCAGGACCTGATCCATCACCCTTTGCCAGATAGCCGGAGCCGAGGCTACTCCAACACCAGCCGGTTGTATTGATAGAGACCTTTATGGGTGTTGATCGTAAGGTAAAGTTTCGAAGCAGCTTCTACCTCCATTTGCAGGTACGCCTGGGCTAGATCAACTTTGGTGAAGCGTTTACCACCAGATAGCGAGGTGAAAATATCCTCAATTCGTGGAAGCGGATATTGCACCGTGTGAAGGACTGGGTTCACTGTCACCTTAAAATCCCCACAGATGCGGATCTTCTTTGGTTCCCCAGGCGTATTACTCAACGACCTCTTCATTACAGGGACGATGGGTGTAGCCCACTCACTCCAGTCCACTTTGGACAGTACTCCTGAACGTTCCAACCCTTCCAGCTCTGCTTCAACCGCTGGTCTGATCGCATAAAGCACTGGTCTGGCCTTCAGAAACTTTGGGCTTGCATTATCCTCTATTTTAATTGTTGCTTTTATTCCTTTTAGTGTTCCTAGTCCCTCCTGGAACACTTCTTTTGCGTCAGTTAGCATTTTTGACAGTCGTCCAGGTGTGATGTCGTCATCCTTTTTGGCCTCCACCTTCAGTGCCTGTATGGAATGCCAATCTAAATGTATCTTCCGGATCCACTCACGTCCTAGCAGTGGTGGTCCTCCATTTGGCAATACATATATATCCATTTTAGGTATTTCCTGACCTTTATATGTCACTTTCACCCTTATTTTTCCTTTGGGGTAGACTTTTTGCCCCGTATACATCTTCAAGACAATCTCTGTAGCTTTCAAGGGTATGTGTGAAAATAGCCGCTTGTAGTCTCTTTGATTTATGACTGTTAGAGCTGACCCTGTGTCCAATTCCATTTCCACTTGGACTCCGTCTATCTTGAGTGTAACCCAGATAGTCTGGTGATCCTCTATTTTGGTTACATTATGTAGTTTCAGACAACCCAGCTCCTTGCTTCCGGAGTCTGTGTCACTTTTCTGTTCGTCTGAACCACTGTCCATCACCTGGTGTACCTTTTTGTACTTCTCCTGTGGAGATTTCTTACTGTTGGTTTTCTTCCCAGACCTGCAGACTCTTGCTATGTGTCCTGCTTTCCCACACTGTCTGCACACTTGGTCCTTGAACCAACAATCTTTCTGGTCATGTGTTGTTCTGCTGCAGCGATAGCACTTCCCTGTTCCATAGGTCATTTCGTTGGTGCCGTATTCTTGCGGTCTCCATTGTATCTCTGCAGCACCCCTTGCGGCTGCTTCGTGTGATACTGCCATATTGAAAGCTTTGTCCAGCGGAAGGTCCTTTTCTGATAGAAGCCGTTTCTGGGTTCCTTCACTTTGTAGCCCACACACAAACTTGTCCCTTAACGTGTCTGCTAGTCCCGCTCCAAACTGGCAGTATTTCGATAGCTTGCGCAGTTCCGTTAGGTACTCAGCATTGCTTTCGTCTTTGTGTTGGTTCCTTTTATGGAACTTAAATCGTTCTGCTATCAGCAGCGGTGTGGGGCTTAAGTGGTCCTGTAGGATTTCTACTATGCTTCCAAAATCCTTGTTTACCGGCTTCTCTGGGGTTATTAGATTCCGCAGTAACCCATAAGTTTTTGCACCCATGGAATTTAACAGAACCAGTGCTTTATTAGCCTCTGGCACTTCATTTGCCCTGCAGTACACCTCAATACGTTCCACATATGTCGCCCAATCTTCGACTTCATTGTCGAACGTAGAGATACTGCCACTCTTCGGCATCCTTGGTTGTGCGTTAACTATCCCCAATGGCGCCTCCCGCGCTTCCCCTTCTTCTCCGCTGGCATAAAATGGCGTCTCCTGTGCTTTCCTTCCTTCCCGCGCTCGCCCGTCTTCTCCGCTGCGGCTTCGCAAAATGGCGTCTCCCACGCTCTTCCTTCTTCTCCGCGGCTCAATGGCGCCTCCCGCGCTCTCCCTGCTTCTCCGCGGCTCAGTGGCGTCTCCCGCGCTCTCCCTGCTTCTCCGCTGCTCAATGGCGTCTCCCCTTGCTTCGCCCCGCGGACCCTGATCAGCCCGTGATCCCTGGCTGTGCTCTGTGCGTTCTTCTCTTGATGTTTGTCGACGCCGCTCGGTCTAGAACCCGGCTGTTTCTTACCCTCTCTCTCTCCGGTTTTGCAGTATTTTTCCACGACGCCGCTGGGTGATCAACCCCCGGCTGCGCCCTGCTCTCTTCACCCTTTTTCTTACCCCGTCGACGCTGCCCGGCTCTCTCTCTCTGCCGTCGGTCGGCTCCAGCCGCCGCTGCTCGGGGTCTGCTCAGGACCTGTCGTCGGTCTCTTACTGCTCGTTGTGGCTGGGGAACCAAGCCCGGCTCACCACAGCCTCCCCAGCGCAGTTGGTTATCTGCCTGACTGCTGGGCGGTTGCTCGCGGTCGACACCCGTGTTCCTGGACTCGACTATTTTTATTTTTTATTTTTTTTTTGTTTAATGTTGCAGGTAGATTCGCATCAACACTCTTCGCCACTGTTAGATCCGTGGTTCAGTGGATAAAGAATTACACGGATGCTGTACATAAACAAATAACAGGTCTTTACTGGAGGAGGGTCATCTCTAGACTGGAGTACAGAGGCATGCGCACAGCTTATATACCGGTGTGGTTACTGCCGGTACTACAGTATACAGGAGCTGTAAAAAGTAGTTCTGACTGAAAGCACATACACTACAGAGCCCTTGGCCAACAGCGGGGCTGAAAGACTACAAAATGCTGGTATCCTCATACGTTATCCCCCTTCTTGCATCCCACTTCTCTCCCATCCCACAATCTCTTCTGATGCACAAGCTACACATGGTGGGAGGTTACGCTTGAACTGTATAAAACACTAGTTAGGCCACAGCTAGAATACTGCATACAGTTCTGGTCACCACATTACAGGAATGATGTGATTGCACTAGAGAGGGTACAGAGGAGATTTACAAGGATGTTGCCAGGATTGGAGAATTTTAGCTATGAGGAAAGATTGGATAGGCTGGGGTTGTTTTCTTTGAAACAGAGGAGGCTGAGGGGAGATTTAATTGAGGTGTATAAAATTATGAGGGGACTAGGCAGAGTGGATAAGAAGGACCTATTTCCACTAGCAGTGAGGTCAATAACCGGGGCATAGATTTAAAGTAATTGGTAGAAGGATTAGAGGGGAGTTGAGGAGAACTTTTTCCATCTAGAGGGTAGTGGGGGGTCTGGAACTCACTGCCTGATAGGGTGGTAGAGGCAAAAAACCCCCATTACATTTAAAAAGTACTTGGATGTGCACTTGAAATGCTGTAACCTACAAGGCTAGGCTACGGACCAAGAGCTGGAAAGTGGGATTCGGCTGGGTAGCTCTTTTTCGGCCAGCACAGACATGATGGGTTGAATGGCCTCCTTCTGTGCTGTAAATTTCTATGATTTTATGGTGTAAGCATGCACCTCTTGTTTTACCACCCCTCCTCTCCTCACCTACCTTTGTGCCTTCCTCATTTCAGACACTCAAGAAATCCAGCCTGCCCAGCCAGTGGGTCAACAAGAGGGAGAGGAGAGTGAAGAAGAAGAAGAAGAAACATGGTCACTTGATTTGACACTCCCTGCCACCAGCTCCTTGAGATCTTCCTGCAAGGTCACCTGCAGTGTCCCCCACTGAAAGTCAGCAGCCTTCCAACAGCCATGCTGCAGCCACTGTGTGACATCACTAGGATAGACAAAGGTACATGCAAGACAGTCACTAAGGGAATGCACAAGGGTGATTTCTTGATGTCATATTGGATGCATATATGGATAAAGTTGGATTGCAAGGTTTGCTTTGTCTTGGATTTTATTTCAACATTGTGGCCAAGAGGACACTGCGATGGTCAGTAACAGAGGGAAAGTAAGTTGAAACGAGAATTGGGGTTGTGGTCACTGGTACCGCAGGCGGATGATTGGATCCCAGATATCCCGGCCCGAAAGGGGCTGTCTCAAAAGAAAAAAAAAGAAAGGGGCTGCATCCTTCCTTCTGTGTCTTCCTCTTCTGTGTTTTCCTCTTCATCTTCCTCTTCCCTTTACAAGCTGCTTGTCCCCTTTGCTGCCTCTGCTTCATCTCCATGCGCCCTCCAGGACTGTGAAGGAAGGATGTGATTACATTGGAGAGGGTGCAGAGGAAACTCACCAGGATGTTACCTGGGCTGGAGCGCTTCAGCTATGAAGAGAGACTGGACAGACTGGGGTTGTTTTCATTAGAGCAGAGAAGGCTGAGGGGGGACCTGGTTGAGGTGTACAAAATTATGAGGGGCATAGATAGGGTAGATAGAAAGGAACTTTTCCCCTTCGTAGAGGGGTCAATAACCAGGGGGCATAGTTTCAAGGTAAGGGGTAGGAGGTTTAGAGGGGATTTGAGGAAACACTTTTTCACCCAGAGGGTGGTTGGAATCTGGAACTCACTGCCTGAAAGCGTGGTAGAGGCAGGAACCCTCACAACATTCAAGAAGCATTTAGATGAGCACTTGAAACGCCATAGCATACAAGGCTACGGACCAGGTGCTGGAAAATGGGATTAGAATAGACAGGGCTTGATGGCCGGCGCAGACACGATGGGTTGAAGGCCCTGTTTCTGTGCTGTATAACTCTATGACTCTATGTGAACAAGTGGTCTTCTCTGAAACAAAAAACTGCAGATGCTGGAAATAGGAAATAAAAATAGAAAATTCTGTAAATATTCAACAGGTCAGGCAGCATCTCGACCTGAAACATTAACTCTTTCTCTCTCCACAGATGTACCCTGACCTGCTGAGTATTTACAGCATTTTCTGTCTTCTCAGAGGTCTTCATTTACCATCCAAAGCCTTGCAAACATCCAGCAGCACTCCCTGCACACTTAAATAAAATATAAGAAAAACCAGTCCAAAACTTGAAATCCAAACTTACCTGAAAGATGTGTGTGTCCCTTTAAGAATCTCTGACTGTGTCTCTGCAGTGCTGGTACACACATGTTCTTCCATGCGTGGTTTGAGAGGACGTTATGGCGTGTGGCAACGTCAAAAATAGCAGTCGTGCGTCAAATCAGGCATTGCACGCACATTGATATCATCTGCTCATTTAAATTTGAGAGGCTAGCACTGGCAACGGCAGCATTATGGACCTCACCAAAATGGTGGCCGCCATGTCCCGTGTGGAAGCGAGGTGGCCGCCATTTTTTGCTGTAATACAGCGGAAGGGTAGGCAATTTCTAGGCCAGTGTGTTCAAGTCTCAATCCAGGAGTTGTGAATAAAATAAAGAAAGAACTTGCATTTATGTGGCACCTTTCAAAACTGGGGATGTCCCAAGGTGCTTTACAGCCAATTAAACACTTTTGAAATGTAGTCACTTTTGTAATGTGGGGAAACATGACAGCCATTTTGCACACAGCAAGGTCCCACAAACAGCAATGAAATAAATGAACAGATCATCTATTTTAGGTGTTAGTTCATCTTTAGTGCAGTACTGAAGGAGTGCTGAATTGTTGGAAGTGCTGTCCTTTGTTTATGTAGACATAAAATATCCCATTGTACTATTCAAAGTAAAGCAGGGAATTCTCCTGAAATCATAGCCAACATTCCTCCCACAACCAATACCATCAAAAACAGATTAATTGATCATTCATCTCATTGCTATTGTGGGACTTTGCTGCATACAAATCTACAGTCACTGCATGTCAAAAAATAATTTATTGCATGTGAAATACTTTGGGCGATGCTGAGTGAGACAATAAGGTGCTACATAAATGCAAATGGATTTTTTTTGCTTTAAATATCACTCAAAATTGTCAGATAAATATTCCTTTTCAGCGCATTTGACAATTCAAGTTATGAATAGCACTTTTCTATTTTCCCATATTTTCTGTAACATAAAAGGCAATTGTGGCAGAATTATTTTCTATGCCTCAGTGAATAATGCCCTTAGTGAGTGTTGCTGTAGCCAGTCAGATGCTTATAAGCACATTTTTCACTGTCGCAACCTGTTGCACGTAACAAGGCTCCATTGTTTAGCTTACCCATTCCTATCTGCCAATGGCTACAACTTTTTTTGCTTCAAATAATTTATTTTGGAGTGAAGATAGAATTGAAACAGTTAAAATTTCTACTTGTATCACTTACATAAAAGAATACATGAGACATAGGAAATGAACCTGAGAAGTTCAAAACTCATTCCATTCATACCGACAAAATCAAAATCAGCAAATAGCTGCAGGCAGGTCAACCTGTAAAAATATGTGCTTTGGAATGGTGAAACCAATCACTTATGTGGCTAAGAGAGAAGTGTCAGGAGGGACCTCTGCTGTAAAGGAAAAAACTGATAGTTATTTATTTAAGTTTGGTTTAACTCCAGAGTGATGACAGGTTTAGTCAGCAGAAGTGCTTTGCTGTACACAGACCTATGACAAAGTATAGCCCTATGATGCTCAGTCATATTTATATCGTCTGATGTTGCTTTCAGTCTGCTGCCTCAGTGATATAATCCTTTCCATTAGCCCTAGAGAACCAATATCAATGACTGGACTCTTCAATATACAAAGTACATGGTGCCAAAGCAGAAGTCTCTTTCATGGCAATAATTGTATATTGGAATAATTCCTTCTGTGTTCATTTATGTGCAGATTTTAGCTGCTGCTTGGGACCTGAACCCATTACTTCAATCTCCATTTTCTTTTCTTGACCCCTCTTGGGCTTTTCTTGTTTTCTCCCCTTCTTGTCACTCAGTCATACCACCATTTATTTTGCCCCCTGCCCCCCCCCCAAATCTCTGCCTTAACCCATCATACACCTCTGCTGCCATCCTAGGCTTCAATCCCTCTTGGATAAGCCCACCGCTTTCTTGGCATTCTCCAAAGGGCTCATTAAGTCTCTTTATGAACAGTAACTCCAACTGCCCCATCCCCCCACCCCTCTTACTGACCACCTTGCCCAGCACACCCACTGGGAGCTAATCTTGTCAACCTTCTATCCATTCTGCTCACCCCACCCAGCACTGCCCTCTCGGACTCTGCCAATGGATCAAAAAACACTGCCACTCTCTGCACCTTCCCTCCAGAATGTCCATTCACATTAACAAGGCCCTTGCCATACACAATCTGATTGCGGACGATTGCATTGGCATGCTGGCTTTGACAGAAATTTGGCTCATGGGTAGCAACACCTTCACCCTTACTGAAGTAAAGGTATTAGCGGTTCATGGAGCAGGCTTTGGAGAGCTTGGATTCTACTTCATTTGGCTGGGGATTGTAACTTTCAGCGATATAGCAGCTTTTAAAGGATTGAAGCTTGTCATTAAAGGGAAAATTATGTTGGTGGCAGAAAAGTGAACGAATTGTTCACTATGGCACAGTGGAGACTCTTGGTAACACTGCTCCCTTTGCTGCTGAAGAATTGAAGGACCTAATGCAGGAGGTACATCAAAGAAAGGTGGTATTATTTGAGGCCTAAAGCTACTTTCCAGTAAAAAGCCCACGTGTGGAAGCTATATGAAGGGAAGTCACCAACCAAGTCATTGCAGTCACAGAGCTCCCTTGTACCTGGCTGAAAATGATAGAGGTTAGCCAGTATTGTGAGAAAAGAGAAGGTGGGTCTGCTCTTTACTTTTGCATACATTTCTTGTGGGACCCAGCAAACATGACACAAACCTAAGCTGAGAGCTCCCATGCCCTCTAGGAAGTACCCTTTAAAACATTGTACATGATCATTGCCCTTTTGGGTATATATAGCTGAACGGCATTCTCACTAGAAGAATGAAGGCAAAAGTTAGAAGAACTAACACACACAAGATCATTAGGACATGAAATGCTTTAGTAGCTATTCAAGAAGACTACGTCAGGAAATTTTAGAAGAATTTAAAAGGTAAAATATAAAAGAAAAGATGGGAAAATAGGATGAAAGTAGATAGCTCTAGATGCAGAGCTAAATTGACTGAATGGCTGTCTTCTGTGCAGTAATTTCTATGATTCTATTAATTAAAACTGCCAATATTGCCTTAGTATAATACGCTATGGTATGAAAAAGCAGGATTTTTTCATAGGACAACTGGGATGGGTAGAGGTGAGTGGACATTGAAAGCCATGCCATAAGGTTCAAAAGTCTGATACAATTAAATGACATATAGAAAATAACTGTATATAGTGTTACATATAGTAATTTTAAAACAGTGTGCTGTTTGGAAGGAAGGGACTCTGCAGTATGGGTTTCAAAAAAGGGTAGTATAAGACTCCCAAGAGGAGGGCAAGTACTGGGAGTTTAACAGCAAGGAAACATTGTTGGGAACGTTTTCCCTATAATACCAGGGCAACTTCATACAGATCTATTTTATGGCATATCCATAATAAAATAATATATTGGAATTAGATTACAACAACAACTTGTATTTATATAGCCTTTAACGCAGTAAAATGTCCCAAGGCACTTCACGGGAGTATTACAAGACAAAAAATTTGACACCGAGCCACCTAAGGAGAAATTAGGGCAGGTGACCAAAAGCTTGGCCAAAGAGGTAGGTTTTAAGGTGCATCTTAAAGGAGGAAAGAGAGGCGGAGAGGTTTAGGGAGGGAATTCCAGAGCTTGGGGCCTAAGCAACAGAAGGCACAGCCACCAATGGTTGAGCGATTATAATCGGGGCTGCTCAAGAGGGCAGACTTAGAGGAGCACAGATATGTCGGGGTTGGGACAGGTGCCATTTGTGGGGCTGGAGGAGATTACAGAGATAGGGAGGGGTGAGGCCAAGGAGGGATTTGAAAGCAAGGATGAGAATTTTAAAATCGAGGCGTTGCTTAACCGGGAGCTAATGTAAGTCAGCGACCACAGGGGTGATGGGTGAACGGGACTTGGTGAGAGTTAGGACACGGGCAGCCAAGTTTTGGATGACCTCAAGTTTACGTAGGGTAGAATGTGGGAGGCCAGCCAGGAGTGCATTGGAATGATCAAGTCTAGAGGTAACAAAGGCATGGACGAGGGTTTCAGCAGCGGATGAGCTGAGGCAAGGGCGGAGACGGGCAATGTTACGGAGGTGGAAATAGGCGGTCTTTGTTATGCTGTGGATATGTGGTCAGAAGCTCATTTCAGGGTCAAATATGACACCAAGGTTGTGAACAGTGTTTTAGCCTCAGACAGATGTTGGGAGAGGGATGGAGTCAGTGGCTAGAGAACAGAGTTTATGGCGGGGACCAAAACCAATAGCTTCAGTCATCCCAATATTTAATTGGAGAAAATTTCTGCTCACGGACAAGCAGTCTGACAATTTAGAGACCTTGGAGGGGTCAAGAGAAGTTGTGGTGAGGTAGAGCTGGGTGTCAAATTAATCGTCAAAATTATTTAAACATTTTGTCAAATCAGAATATTTTATCTTTAATTTATTTCATCTTACTCTTTATCGTTTGCATTTTCCTCTGAATTCATTCTTCTTGCATGTACTGTACTCTCTTAAATATGACAGCATTTTATTTTTATAATCTATTTATTTTTGTTTCCTTCACTTTTTCCTTTTTATTTTACTGTTTCCTTGTACTCCATTTCTCGATTATTATATTAAGCAGTACAGTGTTTGTCTCTATGGAATACCAACTACCCTCCTGCTCTGGGCTCCCTAATGTCACATGCAAAGTGGTTTGAGAGGAGTCACTTTTATCAGCACTCTCAAGACAAAAAGGGGCCTCAGAGTGGTCAAGTATTTGTGCTGTGAACTGGTAATTTTGATGTTCCATGTGAAGTGTATTTTCACTTCAGAACTAGCCCATGGCTATCCTGTCTTTCATTAGAATTGTGCACAGACACACTCCTCATCCTGGCAGCAGAATTCCTGTCTGGGGAATGGTTTCATTTACAATAAAGTAAAACAGTGCTTTTGAGAAAATTTGCATTTCACAGCAGACAAGTTCAGCCTTTTATCGTCCCTGTGTAGTATTCTCCATTCAACCTGTCCCTCTATTGATACCAGTCACTTTTATTGTCTAAATCTTCTAGACCTATCTCTCGAGCCTGCTTCATTTGAACCTTTGCTCACACACACTGAATGAAAGCAACCTTAAGCAAAAAGGCACACTTCCACTCTGCAAATATTTGTGTGAAGATTGTTATAGAACTCTCCCAATGCTTCAGTTGCCCAGTGTGGAACTGAGTCTGATTGTCCAGGAAGGCCCTTGGTTCAATCCACAGATTGTACTAAGTTATGTCTTCGCAGCTGGGATAGGGCTGCAGCACTCCTTGGCTCGAGAGGGAAAGCCAGCCAGGACTCCTACTGCTACTGGAAAACCTATGTGTACAGACATTAAGTGAGGACAGGTTTGGGCTCTGTCATGATGCCCTCACAAGCAAATAAACTGCAAATACTCGGTCTAAACTCAGAATGGGCACTTTTGTGAAATATTCATGGGTGGCTGGTGCCTAACAAACTGTATTCCAACCAGTGTCTTCAGGAGAGGATGAGATAAGATTGAAAGTGGAAGGAAGGGGTTGTTTTGAAGAGATAGCCATCTTTTGAAATTGTGGAATTATTTTCAGCTATTGCGCTCAAAATCTACTTAGCATTTTGCTGTGTATTTTCAACAACACTAACATGTAGTTTAGCAACTTTTATAGATGTTTGTGACAATTAATCTGAAAAGAACTGGAAATAATGTTAACAGAGAGCTACTGTATGTCTTATTGAACAATAGCACACTATTGACAGGAATCAGGCTAGTGTAGTTCAGTGTAGAGACTATAAATCAGGAGGAGCTGTTTGTTGTCTTTGGCACTGGATTTATTTAAGACCAGGCTTCCTAATAGCACATTTTCTGTGTGCTGGTGATGACATCATTCTACTACTTTGGTGACATTTCTAAGTTTCGGGTTTGATCACTTTGAATGGTGCAGGCAGACCCGATTCAAAAATTTGTCCAGGAACTTGACAGATACTGCAATTTATTTTATTACTTCATTAAAACTGAAATAAAATAAATAAACCCATGCTCTTCCTTTCTTATCTAAAATTGGAATCTGGGCCTTTCACCAAACTTTAATAAATAGGGTTGTGTTAAAGCTTAACTAATTCAAACCAAACTGGGCCAGGCGTAATGTGGTACAGTACATTGTCCAGATTCTCATCATTCTTGCCATTATCATTGGTGTGTCAGAGGAGCTCCAGCAGTGTAGATTCCAGCATATCTGTTCATTCTTCTCTACAGTGCTTTGTCTGTCACTGCTGTGCGGTTTTACTGATTACAATCGGAGATGAGTAACACTATCCTATTTCTGAATTGGCTGACTGGAATTTGGAAAATCTCCCTCCAAAGTATTAATACTGTTTTCTTTTGGAAATAAATGCATTTAAGGATTTGCTGTGCACAATACATGCAACAATAACATGATTATGTCTGATTAATGCAGATTACTCTGGGGTTTAATTCCCTTTCATAGCACAGCAGTTAAAATGTTCATTGAAAATTCCTTTGAGCATTACCTTAATACAGTCATTAACACACTTCAAATAAGTGGGTTAACAACTGTGCTAAAATAGAGCATCAAGGAATTCCACTGAAAAAAATAAAATTAAATCCTTGTGAATCCCAATGGGAAGAATTCAGATTTATCCAAGTCTTCGAAATTTGCACTTGCAAAACTCATTTACATTGAGATCTGGTGCCTCAGCAGTGGAAGCGCATTGAAGCAAATAGCATAAATGGTGCAAAAGACAACTAGATGTACCTCTGGAGAAAGAGAGTAATCTGAACAGATTGATAACAGGCAATGCACACGTTGAAGAGAATATCAGAAGCAATTTTTTATATGGACAAGGTCTATTTCAGGTATATGGATGAACACATTGCTACAAGTAGTGTTACATAATGAAGCCAATGTTTTAGCTCGAAGATGACTGAGGATTGTGGCCAGATTTGTGGTACCAAATTTCAATATAAATGATTTTTGTAGTACAAATTTAGTTGAATTGGATAAATCTGATTTTTCCCTTTTGGGATTCAGAGGGTTTTTTTGGTCGCAGAATTCCTCTGTGATGTATTTTAACACAAAAAATTAACCTACTTATTTTAGATCTATATGCAGCTTAGCAGAAAAGTGACATTAAGATCAGTCAAAAATGTGGTTTTATTGGGCAAAATGGCGATCCATGTTCCTAACATCTGTTTGGCTGCCCTGAGTGCAGCTGTCCTGGTTATATTGCTCAGTAGCTTCAAAACACATACAAATCCTCAGTCATCTTCTCACTAGCTTCAACATGTAACACTCTTTGAAGTAATTCAGCCTACATACCTAGGACACTTTAAAAAAAAAAAAAATTCCCTTTATATATATTTTGAAAGTGTATTTTGTTGCCCATCTTCAGATTCTAAACTTGAGTAGTTTCTAGAAACCAGATCAAACATGCCCCTTACAGGAACTATTGCTATGGACACTTCAGTTTGAATTAAAAGATCGATTACCCATTTTAAGGCTTATCGGATGTGGGCATCGCTGGCAAGGCCAGCATTTATTGCCCATCCCTAGTTGCCCTTGAGAAGGTGGTGGTGAGCCGCATTCTTGACCCACTGCAGTCCGTGTGGTGAAGGTACTCCCACAGTGCTGTTAGGGAGGGAGTTCCAAGATTTTGACCCAGTGACGATGAAGGATTGGCGATATACTTCGGAGTCAGGATGGTGTGTGACTTGGAGGGGAACTTGGAGGTGGTGGTGTTCCCATGCACCTGCTGCCCTTGTCCTTCTAGGTGGAAGAGGTCACGGGTTTGGGAGGTGCTGCTGAAGAAGCCTTGGCGAGTTGCTGCAGTGCATCTTATAGATGGTACACACTGCAGCCATGGTACGCTGGTGGTGGAGGGAACGAATGTTTAATGTGGTGGATAGGGTGCCAATCAAGTGGGCTGCTTTGTCCTGGATGGTGTTGAGCTTCTTGAGTGTTGTTGGAGCTGCACTCATCCAGGCAAGTGGAGAGTATTCCATCACACTCCTTACTTGTGCCTTGTAGATGGTGGAAAGGCTTTGGGAAGTCAGGAGGTGAGACACTCGCCACAGAATACATAGCCTCTGACCTGCTCTTGTTGCCACAGTATTTACGTGGCTGGTCCAGTTAAGTTTCTGGTCAATGGTGACCCCCCCCCAGGATGTTGATAGTGGGGGATTCGGCAATGGTAATGCCACTGAATGTCATGGGGAGGTGGTTAGACTCTCGCTTGTTGGAGATAGTCATTGCCTGGCACTTGTGTGGCGCGAATGTTACCTGCCACTTATCAGCCCAAGCCTGAACGTCATCCAGGTCTTGTTGCATGTGGGCATGGACTGCTTCATTATCTGAGGAGTTGTGAATGGCGCTGAACACTGTGCAGTCATCAGCGAACATCCCAATTTCTGACCTTATGTTGGAGGGAAGGTCATTGATGAAGCAGCTGAAGATGGTTGGGCCTAGGACACTGCCCTGAGGAATTCCTGCAGTGATGTCCTGGGGCTGTGATAATTGACCTTCAACCACCACAACCGTCTTCCTTTGTGCTAGGTATGACTCCAGCCAGTGGAGCGTTTTCCCCCTGATTCCCATTGACTTCAGTTTTACTAGGGCTCCTTGATGCCAAACTCTGTCAAATGCTGCCTTGATGTCAAGGGCAGTCACTCTCACCTCATCTCTGGAATTCAGCTCCTTTGTCCATGTTTGGACCAAGGCTGTAATGAGGTCGGGAGCTGAGTGGTCTTGGCAGAACCCAAACTGGGCATCAGTGAGCAGGTTATTGGCGAGTAAGTGTTGCTTGATAGCACTGTCGATGACACCTTCCATCACTTTGTTGATGATTGAGAGTAGACTGATGGTGCAGTAATTGGCTGGGTTAGATTTGTCCTGCTTTTTGTGGACAGGACATACCTGGGCAGTTTTCCACATTGTCGGATAGATGCCAGTGTTATAGCTGTACTGGAACAGCTTGGCTAGAGGCATGGCTAGTTCTGGAGCACATGTCTTCAGCACGATAGCCGGGATGTTGTTGGGGCCCATAGCCTTTGCTGTATTCACTGCGCTCAGCCATTTCTTGATATCACATGGAGTGAATCGAATTGGCTGAAGACTGGCTTCTGTGATGGTGGGGACCTTGGGAGTAAGCCGATATGGATCATCCACTCGGCACTTCTGGCTGAAGATGTTTGCAAATGCTTCAGCCTTGTCTTTTACATTCATGTGCTGGGCTCCTCCTCCCGTTAGTTGTTTAATGGTCCACCACCATTCACAACTAGATGTGGCAGAACTGCAGAGCTTTGATCTGATCCGTTGATTGTGGGATCGCTTAGCCCTGTCTATAGCATGCTGCTTCTGCTTTTTAGCTTGCATGTAGTCCTGTAATGCGGCTTCCCCAGTTTGGCACCTCATTTTTAGGTATGTCTGGTGCTGCTCCTGGCATGCTCTTCTACACTCCTTGTTGAACCAGGGTTGGTCCCCTGGCTTGATGGTAATGGTAGAGTGAGGGATATGCCAGGCCATGAGGTTACAGATTGTGGTGGAATACAATTCTGCTGCTGCTGATGGCCCATAGTGCCTCATGGATGCCCAGTGTTGAGCTGCTAGATCTGTTCTGAATCTATCCCATTTAGCATGGTGGTAGTGCCACACAACACGGTGGAGGGTGTCCTCCATGTGAAGTCGGGACTTCGTCTCCACAATGACTGTGCGGTGGTCACCGTTACCAATGCTATCATGGACAGATGCATCTGCGACAGGTAAATTGGTGAGGACGAGGTCAAGTAGATTTTTCCCTCATGTTGGTTCTCTCACCACCTGTCGCAGGCCCAGACTCGCAGTTATATCCTTCAGGACTCGGCCAGCTTGGTCAGTAGTGGTGCTACCGACTCTCTCTTGGTGATGGACATTGAAGTCCCCCACCCAGAGTACATTCTGTGCCCTTGCTACTCTCAGTGCTTCTTCCAAGTGGTGTTCAACATGGCGGAGTACTGATTGATCAGCTGAGGAAGGGCAGTAGGTGGTAATCAGCAGGAGGTTTCCTTGCCCATGCTTGACCTGAAGCCATGAGACTTCATGGGGTCCGGAGTCAATGTTGAGGACTCCCAGGGTCACTCCTTCCCAACTGTATACCACTGTGCCGCCACCCCTGGTGGGTCTGTCCTGCTGGTGGGACAGGACATAGCCAGGGATGGTGATGGAGGAGTTTGGGACATTGGCTTAAATGTATGATTCTGTGAGTATGATTATGTCAGGCTGTTGCATGACTAGTCTGTGGGATAGCTCTCCCAATGTTGGCACAAGTCCCCAGATGTTGGTAAGAAGGACTTTGCAGGGTCGACTGGGCTGGGTGTGCCCTTGCCTTGTCCGTAGCCGGTGCCAAGGTCAATGCCGGATGATCTGTCCACAGCATGCAATTTCCAACCCCACCCCCTGCCCCCCTCCCCCCCTCCCATAAGTCCTGAAAAGAGGTGTCTCTACATCTGGTGTTTGGCTGCATTATTGTAGTTAGGCCGACCTCAAATTTGTCCAGGATCAGTTCTCTGTATGTCAGGCAGGCACGACTTGCACATCACCTGACTTCCAGTCGGGCATCCCAAATAATTGGAAATCTTGGCTTCTGTAACACTAATGCGATGCTCCTTGAGTTCAAATTTTGACCAGTTCCAAAGTAATTCTATGAGTAGAATCCAGAAGACAAGCCAGTCGCATCAACAAATTAAAGTCAACATGCCCTGAATCTTTTACGGTAACTGGATGTAAATAGTAAAATATTACCACCTTGCAAAACTGAATAACACAGGATTTTATTATTTTGAAAGCTGAGGTATTTTAGTAGTTGAAGCAGCTGTGCATTTACTGAAATTATGCTGTGGTTATACAGTCATTAATCTTTCTGTGGTATGATATAAAATGAGAAGATTTTGTGCATTTTTACTTTCACATCCATGCTGAACATTTCTAATGTAGTGTAAGAGAAGAAGATTACAATGAGGTTCCTGTCCTACTTCTCCAGTTTTCATTCCTAGCACCTCACCCTCTGAAGGCAGTGACTCGCGGTGAGTTACAGTTTCACAAGCCCTGCCATTCTTCCTGAATGAGTCTGGACACCGAAGTCTAGATTTTCCGATCAGTGTTATATTAATGCCACTGGTGACCGATCTTAAATAAGTAGAAACTCCAGGCTTGAATGTCAGTGGGTAATCCACCTGTAGTCAAGCACAGTCCTACTCTTTCCCCCAGTGTTCACAAACCTGCACATGCAGCAGGAAGCTGCCGAGCAGTGCTCAGAAACCAGAATCTTAACTAACTTTTCCCCAGCCCAGGGACAGTAAGGCCAATTGAATGCCACCACCATAGCTGAAATTAGGTAAATAAACTAATGTACTTGTCCCCCACTCTACGTATTTTATATTGAAAAATATATACAAATATATATGATGTTTTCTCATTTCTTTTCTAGTATCGCCCAACATGCTTCTGGAGCCAATCTACTTTTGGTGAATCTTGCAGGAGGAAGTGACAGTAATTATTGTGCCCCAAGCAGTGCTCACCTTGGCTCACAATTAATTGCCCATTCAACACTAATCATCTATGCTGACTTATCTGGAGGTGTACCTTTCTATCAGGCCTCATGATAAAATAAAATAGTTGCTTACACACAAACCCTGCCACAGTAGATTTATGCTGACAACCAGGGTGAGGCTCAGGTGGACCTGGGCATAAAACCAGGTTGTTGCTGATTTCCAGTTATGTTACATGTTGGGGGTAATTATATGTATTTACCAGCCATTTTATGCACTTGCCAGCCATTTGCGCACATTGAAAATTTAGTTATGTGATACCCAGTTCTTTTGACCATGTGGGTGAGGTGCCCTGCCAGCAAGACAGACTGTGGCTACTGATGCAGATCTAGTTTTCCTATGATGGAAATATTTCTAGTGATTTCCCAATCCTTGGAGTTTATCGTCAGTTGGCATGAGTATCGTCTATAAATGCTCTTATTTTTTGGCATTTGTCCTGTAGTACTTTATCCATAAATTTGGCCACTTTATTAGATCATTAGTACTAAGCTGGGAAATAACATGGTATAGCCCCGCTTGAGGCGTTAGAACTGGTGATGCGCAAAGTTTATAGCCAGACGAAACTTATCGCCGCCTGGCGCGATATTGGGTTGCATCGCCCCCAAAGGGGATTGAGGCGCTAAATCAGCCATTGCACGGTGCTCTTAAGGCGCAAAAGGTCAGGCGCTACTCAATATCGACGTGGACGGGCGCAGCGCAGATGAACTCAATTACGGGAACGCACGAGACCTCCAGGCGCCGGCCGGCTCTTAAAGGGGTGGGTCAGTCAGCCTGAGCTTCAACACCCAACGCCCTGTAGGCCTCAGATTCGGCGCTCGCCCTAGTCTGGCGGTACAAACTTGTTCATCATGGAGAAGGTTAGACAGAGAGCAGAGCACTTCAGCACTGAGGCCCTGGACCACTTGGTGGCTGCAGTTGAACACCGTCGAGAGGTCCTGTATCCGGATAATGGCAAGAGGCCGAATCAGAAGGCTTACCGACGATCTTGGAGGGAGGTTGCTGTGAGGGTCAACTCCAGCAGCATGGCGACCAGGACCCCTGTTCAGTGCAGGAAGAAATTCAACGACCTCACACGGATCGTTAGGGTGAGTGATGGTTTACCAAACTTGTGCTTCCCTCCATCTGCAGCTGACTTCGGCCACCCTGTTGCCATGATGCCCCAATGGCCATCTGTCAGCAAGCACCCATGGCCCTTTCTGGCCACACACATGGACAGATGTCTCAAGGCCTCATGTAAGGGCTCTTGCACCATGGGGGGCATGCGATGAGGTCTCAAGGCCTCATGTAAGGGCTCTTGCACCATGGGGGGCATGCGAGGAGGTCTCAAGGCCTCCTGTAAGGGCTCTTGCACCATGGGGGGCATGCGAGGAGGTCTCAAGGCCTCATGTAAGGACTCTTGCACCATGGGGGGCATGCGAGGAGGTCTCAAGGCCTCCTGTAAGGGCTCTTGCACCATGGGGGGCATGCGATGAGGTCTCAAGGCATCATGTTACAGAACTTCCCCTTATTTCCCCTGCAGTCCAAGCTGGCGATGATTCGAAAGGAGCAGCGTCGAACCGGTGGCGGACCTCCACAAGTGGTCACTCTCACGGATCTGGAGGAGAGAGTGCACCAGATACTTGGAGGACGTCTGTCTGGTCCTGTGACCACTGCATCTGCCGACCCCATTACCGACAGCGAGGGTAAGACTCTCAGCTTTTTCACCTGTTGCCTTCCACTTGGTCCCCCCGCCAGCATGCATCCTCAGTGTGCAGCCATGACAGAGCCTTGCCGCAATCTGGCATGCCTTTCAGCAAAGCTGTACTTTTGCTAAAGCCACTCTTCCACCTCCCACTTTCAGATGAAGCAGCACCAACTCGGGCTCAACGCGCTGAAGCTGCCAGTGCCAGTGCCACCGGAGGCGAGGACCAGGAGGAATCCGGACCAGCCATTGCAGAATCCGGGGAGCTAACACATCTACAGACTGGGGATAGTAGTCCCCTGGAGGGGAGGTGGGGGGGCTCTGAGGATGAACCAGTTGCCGGACCAAGCGGCATGCAGCCACGCACGGGGGATAGGCAAGTGCGGCCACCGTCTCCTCGCAGGGCAAGGCAGGTCGTTATGACTGCTGCACAGAGTGCAGATGAGGTCCGTCGCCTGGCTGAGATGAGCAAACAGGCCCGGCTCAGACACACGGAGCTGGTGGCTGCAGTGGAGAAGATGCCTGAGTCAATATATTCATTGGCTAGGAGTATGTTGGACTTTGGGGCAACAATGGAGAGGACTCTGCAGGGCTTTGGGGCAACAATGGAGAGGACTCTCCAGGTGTTCGGGGAAACAGTGGACAGGTCTATCCATGGCTTCGGGGCAACAATGGACAGGACTATCTAGGGCTTCGGCCCAACAATGGAGAGGACTGTCCACGGCTTTGAGTCGGCTATGGAAAGTGTTAAGTCTGTGTGTTATATTGAGAATCACTACACAGACCACAAGAGTAAAATTTAACAGGTCTTTACTGGTTGAAGGTCAGGGCGGAACTGCCCAATAAATCATTACACAGCGCTTAAATACCGGTGTGGTCACCGCCGGTATTACAGTATACAGCAGCCAAGATAAAGTAGTGCAACCCTTAAAATAGTTCTCTTAAAGGTGGAACGGTTACAAAATAGTTCTCTTGAAGGTGGAACAGTTACATACACTACAATCCTCCCTTTTTAGCTTAAACGTATATATTCCCCATTAAACATAATATCATAACATATATACACGACTTCATGTAAAAACAGTTCACAGATTCAGTCTCTGAGGCGGCGCCTCCTGCGCCTCCTAACTCGGTCCGGATAACGCCTCGGTGGTGTAGTAGTTTCTTGTTGCTGGGGTGACTCATTTAATAGTCCTTCACTGGACTTAACAGCTTGAACTTTCGTAACTGCAGAACCAGCATTGCTGACATCTAACAGCTCGAGTACCTTGGGAAGTTTTTCTACTTCCCGCCTGATTTGGCTCAGTTCGGAGGGACCACGTGCGTGACAGCTCAAAGTAGCAGACTGCTTCTCTTCCACTGTGATGTTCTGTAGTTCTTTGACTACCTTTGACGGAGGCTCTTTAATAGTCAGCCTCGCCTCAGATTTTGATTTCCCTGCGATAAACTGCAGCAAGCCGGTCATCTTACAAGTTGTTTGTTTCAGAGTGAGACGATGAATAGTGCCACGATGCTCAATGTCCACATCTTCAGAAGCATGAAGAATTTCACCATTTAGTATCCATTTTGGAGGCTTCACATCCGCAACTGAAAGCTCACACTCAAGAATGGCGTCACTTGGCTCTGTCACTTCCACATCACATATGGGTTTAATGATGGCAATTGATTGCTCTTCTACATATAACTTTGCTGTGCTTTGGTCATCTATGGCATCGCACATGTAGTTGCCTTCATCTTCAAAAGCGACATTATTAATAACGAGCTTCCTGTACACATCTTCACTCACAATCTCATATTTATTACTGGGATGAATCTCTTTGTCTTTGTAATATCACTTGACAGCAGCATTTGGCCTGGAAACCTTGCATTCGAAAATGACACGATGTTTCTCCATGCCAATCTTCTCTCTTAAGGGTTTCACAATTTTAACTGGCAATTCTTTAATTCGAAGCAAAGCTCTGGAAGTAGCGCTTTCAGCAACAAACTTGATCTCTGCAGCATCTTCAGTTTTTGCCTCTGCCACCACTTCCCTGAGTGGCTTATTACTGCTGACACTGCTCACAAAAGGGTGCTCTTTCTTCTTAGCTTTCAACTGATCGATGAATTTGACATAATCCCTTTCTTGCTCAGCTTTGATTCGTTTGGCCTCATCGCGCAGACGGTTTGTGTGTTCCTGTTCCATTTTCTCAATCAGCTGCTTCTGTTGTCTTTCCAGATTCTCCCACTCTGTGTCAAAGAACTTTTTCTTTGCATTCATCTCTTGCTCAAAACGGCGAATCATTTGTTCTAATTGCTGTTGTAATTTGAAATTGAGTTGAGTTCGAGCCCGGTGTTCCTCAGAAATGTGCATGTCTGTAGACTGGACAGACTCAGAATTCTCTGTCAAACTATGTTGTTGTTGTTCAGTGGAATTCTGTTCTGATACTTTGTTCTCTCCTGAAGCATTTATGCTCTCCTTCGTTTTTCCATCATTAGACTGCAAGTCCATTTTAGACTTGTCTTTTGCACCTGGGCTGATCTTACCATCATCAGTTCCAGAGTCTGAGCTGATCCTGGGTAGGCGGCAATCTTCCTCGCCGTCAAAGAAACTGCACGGCTCGAGTCTTCCCTCGCGATCGGACGTGATGACAGTTCTGGTGAAGTTGTAGTCGTATTCCATATCCTCGTCAGAAGATGTGCTTGGATCATCGGCTCCGTCTACCTGCCCTTGAGTTGGCTGCTCTCCTCTTTTCTTCTCCGAAAGATCTCGGTAGAATGGATAATCCTCTTCACCATATGACTTGCCACCATAAAAGGGAGTCAACCCGAAAAATGTAGTTGAGTGGGCCCGGGCACTGCGTCGGGGGTACCTCCTTTTGTTTGAATCATTATCCTGGGCTTTGTTCCCGTCACCATCCTCCTGTGAAGTCTGGTTTCCGCACTGCAGCACGTGCTTCTGAAACAGGTTTTTCACCCTTTGTTTATAGACTTTGTTGCACGTTGGACACCTCAGGACTTCCCGCTCATTTTCTGGATTTTCCGTCATTGCTTTTAGGGGGTGCCAGTCCATATTTATTTTCCTGATCCACTCCCGTCCCAGAAGTGGTGGACCTCCCTCAGGTAGTACATATAAGTCCATTCCTTGGTGCTCTTTGCCCTTGTGTCTCACCTTGACTTTTATCCTTCCGATGGGGTATACTCTTTGCCCCGTGTATGTCTTTAATACTATCTTCGTATTCCGTAGGGGAATATGTGTGAATAACCTTTTGTAATCTTGCTTATTCATGACCGTCAACGCCGATCCGGTGTCCACTTCCATCTTCACCTGGACCCTTGCTATTTGAAGTGTGACCCAGATAGTTTGTCGGTCAGCTTCCTTACTCACGTTGTGAATTCTCAGACTACCCAGTTCCTTGCTGTTGGAGTCTGAATCCGAATTCTGTTCATCTGAACTCTTCTCAGCCACCTTGTGTACCTTGCTGCACTTTTCCTGCGGTGACTTTTTGTTGCTGGTCTTCTTTCCTGACCGGCATACTTTAGCTATGTGACCAAGCTTGCCACATTTTCTACATTCCTGGTTTTTAAACCAGCATTGGTTCTGATCGTGTGTTGTCTTCCCACAACGATAACATTTCGTTGTACCCAAAGCCATTTGATCTACGCTGAGTACCGCTGCCTTCAGCTGCATTTCCGCGGTGCCTCTTGCTGCGGCTTCGTGCGATGCTGCAATAGAGACAGCCTTATCAAGTGTAAGATCATTCTCTTCAAGTAGCCGCTTTTGTGTTCCTTCTTTCGACAATCCGCACATGAATTTGTCTCTCAGTGCCTCTGTCAGTCCTTCCCCAAACTGACAGTATTTCGCTAGCTTACGCAGTTCAATTAAGTACTCCACGTTGCCTTCCTCTTTCAGTTGCGTTCTCGCATAAAATTTAAATCATTCCGCTAACATCAGCAGTGTGGGGTTCAAATGATCCTTCAGGACAGCAACAATATTAGCGAAAGTCTGATCCGCCGGTTTAGCTGGTGATAGAAGATGCTTCAATAACCCGTATGTCTTCGCACCCATTGAGTTTAGTAAGGTTAGTGCTTTATCTTCATTTGATATTTTATTAGCCTTACAATATATCTCTATGCGTTCTACATACGTGGCCCAATCTTCAACATCGGGATCGAAATCGTTGATGTTACCACGCTTAGGCATCCTTGCAATCTTCTTGAGACAAAAATAATTTTTTTTTTTTTACAAAATGGCGGTTTCCCGCGCTCGTCTTCTTCCCCCGCCTACGAAAATGGCGGCTTCCCGCGCTCGTCTTCTTCCCCCGCCTATGAAAATGGTGGCTTCCCGCGTTTGCCTTTCTCCCCCGCTGGCTGTAATGGCGATTGCCGTATTTCTGCGTTCGCCCTCCCCAGCGGTTTCAAATCGTGCCTCCCAGCCCCTCTTGCAGTCCGGTCCTTTCCCCCCCCCCCGGCTGCGGCTGAGTTCTCCGCGGTTTTTTATTTTTTTATTTTCTCCTGTGCCTTACGATCCCGGTCGCTGCGCCTCGCGGCCTCGGTAGCTGCCCGGCCTTTTTCACCGGTCGCGGTCGAGCTCTCTCTCGACGCTGTTGCATCTCCCAGCCCGCTTGTAGCCCGGTCTCTCACACCAGCTGCGTTCCCGCTTGTAGCCCGGTCTCTCACACCGGCTGCGTTCCCGCTTGTAGCCCGGTCTCTCACACCGGCTGCGTTTGCATTCACTGCGGCTTCCGTGCCCTACGCTGCCCCAGTCTCAGCGCCTCTGGCCCCGACTTCTGTCCGGCTCTTTTCCCCGGCCGTGGTCGAGTTCTCCGCCCTTATATCCTCCGTTCTTTTGTTATTTTCTCCCCTACTCACAGTCAATGTGGCCGACTTGCTTCTCGTCGCTGATCGGCTCACCCACCACCGTGATAGAAGGGACGACCACTGCCTGTTGCTGATGGAAGGCTTCGTGTCAGAATTCTTCCTCCTTCCTTTGCTCTGCAGACTCGAGTCTTCTCTCAGCAGAGTGATGAGGGCGGATGCCTCTTCTCGACGCCCGTTAAACTGCCTTGGATGTATCTCTGCCGCAGGGTAAGATCGTACTCGTCACCACTGTTAAGTCTGTGTGTTATATTGAGAATCACTACACAGACCACAAGAGTAAAATTTAACAGGTCTTTACTGGTTGAAGGTCAGGGCGGAACTGCCCAATAAATCATTACACAGCACTTAAATACCGGTGTGGTCACCGCCGGTATTACAGTATACAGCAGCCAAGATAAAGTAGTGCAACCCTTAAAATAGTTCTCTTAAAGGTGGAACGGTTACAAAATAGTTCTCTTAAAGGTGGAACGGTTACATACACTACAGAAAGGACTGTTCAGGGCTTCGGACAATCCCTGGAAAGGTCTGTGCAGGGCTTGTCCGAGGCAATGGAGCGGTCGGCACCTGGCTTGTCCGAAGCTATGGGAAGAACTGTCCAGGCCTTCTCCGAAGCACTGGCACCTGGCACACAGGTCCTCACTGTTGCCACGCAGTCACTTGCTGGGCTCCTCCACAGCCAGATTGACGCAACGCGATCTCTCACTGCAGCCACTCTCTCTGCATCAGACAGGATCACCCCGGGCCCTTCCACTCCCGTACAAGGCCAGGAATCAGTGGAGCATGCGATTGTGGCGGATGAGCCGAGCCGCTCCCCTCAGATAGCCAGTGTGTCATCCGACCATGGTGCAGGTGTCCTCTCTCGGCAGGAGACCATTGCACATGCCAGCGCTGGGACGCCTGCATTGCAGCTGCCACCACCTGCAGGCCACACTGCTTCCAGCCATGGTCACAGCAAGCATCCTGCGTCCGCACCCTCCAAGCCCAGAGGTCAGCCAGGCCGTCCCTCAGGGGCTTCTGCGCTTCCAGACAGTCAGGAGGCGTCCCCCAGCCTTGAGCCCGCCACTGGGGTTCAATTACGTAGGAGCAGCAGGGAGGGAAGGGGCCGGGCGCGAAAGAGAAGTTGTTCTCCCTCAAGGGGCCAGTTGTAGAGGGAGGTGCCGACCTGACCCGACCCCCGACCCGTCCGATATTCTTTTCTCCCCCCTAACCTGACCTGACCCCCGACCCGAACCGCGGCCCGTCCGATATTCTTTTCTCCCCCGACCCCCCCGCCGACCCCCACCCCCCGCCGACCCCGGCCCCCCGCCGACCCCCACCCCCGACAAATTTCCCAATACCTTCTGAAATCCGAAAAATTCCGAAAACCGAAACTCAGCTGGTCCCAAGGTTTTCGGATAAAGGATAGTCTACCTGTACTGATTTGTGCTCACAGCTCATCTATAGTTTCCATAGTCGGAAAAGTCTCTTATGAACCAAGACCTGCATCTTTATTAGCTGCTATGTATGGTGTAGCAGAGCTCAGGTTTAATAATTAACTCCAAATCATAGTAAACCAAGTTGGATTGAAGAATGCATTGGATGTCAACACCTTTCCCAATTCAGAAGGTGGAAAAATAACATGCCGCCAATCCACTGCATACAGGCTAAACTGCTTGGTTGGGCTTATTTAAGAATTGAAACAAAAAAACAAGAGGTAGTAAAACACTAATGAGTGTCTTTTCTTTTGAAGATCAAATATTCTTTTGTAATAGTCAAGCAATCGAAATGCTATGCTTTTTTACGGCTTGGTAAACAATTGGCCCAGAAATTCGGGTCGGAGGCTTCCCGCAGGTGCAAGCCTCCGACCTGCACTTACCTTGCACGCCGGCCATTGAGCTGTGGGCCCCCGTGGAATTGCGATCCTGGGCCTCCTTCAACTGCCGGCGCGCAGTGCTTGCATATCCCAGGGGCGCAGTTAGTTTGATGCATCCCCTGGGATCACGTGGGCCATGGAGAGCCAATGGTAGCAGGGAATGCTTCATTCATAAGTTTGACGGGAAGAGCTGTCAAACCTATAAATACTATAAGCCCCAAAACAACACTAAAACTTCAAATACATTTTTTTTAAATCACATTTTAAAATAACTATAAATTACATGAAATAACTATTTTAGACAATAATTTAAATTTTTGAAAAAATTAATTACATTTTCTAACGGGGCTAAAAATAAACTTACCTTTCTTTAAAGTATTTAAAAATAATAAGCCTGTGGAAAAAAATGTTTCAATTTTAATTAATTAACCACTTATATATATCGGCGACCACTCGAATTCGAGTATGGTATGTCCTTCATCTACTTGTGGGTCTTCAGGTGGCTGTGGAGGCCAATCCGAGATCCACAGACTCTACTACAGTGTGGGCATGTAAGACTATTGGTAGTGACTGGAGTATGGGTCTTCTTAAGTTGTTGTCTCTCCTTACGGCGCTGGCGTTTATCCTCAGTGGCACACTGGAGATTCTTTTCATGTAGTACGGCACCGTTGTGGATGCATTTTCTCCAATTGTCTCTGTCCAGTGCGATTTCCTCCCAGTTATTAATATCGATATGGAACTTTTTAAGGATTACTTTGATGTTATCTTTGTAACGCTTCTTTTGACCACCAGGAGACCTCTGCCCTTCCTTCAACTGGGAGTACAGAACCTGTTTTGGGAGACGTGAGTCTGACATGCGAATGACATGTCCAATCCATCGGAGTTGATGCTGCATGATGAGCGTAGTGATGCTGTAGATATTGGCCTCTTCAAGTATACTCCAGTTGGTACGCTTGTCCTCCCAGCTGACCCTCAAGATTTTGCGTAGAGAGCGTTGGTGGTATTTCTCTAAGGCTTTGAGATGTCTACTGTACGTAGTCCAGGTTTCAGCTCCATATAAAAGGGTGGGAAGGATGATGGCTTTGTATACAAGAATTTTAGTTTGGACTTGGAGGTCATGATTTTCAAAGACTCGTCTCCTCAGTTTAGAAAAGGCTGCACTTGCACAACTCAGGCGGTGATGGATTTCAGAATCAATGTCAGCTTTGGAGGATAAATGGCTACCAAGATATGGAAAGGTGTTGACATTTTCAAGGGTGTTATTATCAATCTTTATAGAGGGAGGAGTTGCAAGCTGATTAGGTGATGGCTGGTGGAGCACCTGGGTTTTCTTTATATTCATGGTGAGGCCCAGAAGTTAATTACATTTTCTAACGGGGCTAAAAATAAACTTACCTTTCTTTAAAGTATTTAAAAATAATAAGCCTGTGGAAAAAATGTTTTAATTTTAATTAATTAACCACTTACCTTGTTAAAAGCAGGCCTTGCGACTGCTTTTTACACGTCTAACTTCTGGAGACTTACCTTCCCGGAGAAACCTGGAAAAAAAACGTAAGTTCAATGCGCACGCGCTGCCTTTCCCGCGCCTGCGTTCCACCTCTTAACCCCTTCTTTCAGGGGAATGGAAGTTCCGGTTTCCCGCGCATGCGCAGTGCATGCACAAAACCGGCACTTTAGTTGGGCCTACGCGTGAGTACCCCGTGCGTACTTACGCGTTGGGACCCGAATTTCTGGGCCATTGTGGTAATAGCTTGAAATTCTTTACTTTCTTTTACATATTTCCCTAACCACAACTTCAAATTCTGACTCTGTCAAACAGTTCTAACAAGCCATATCACCCGTCAAAGTAACCATCTTTCTTGATTTCAAAATACAAGGCAATGCCCCGCTACTAGTGGACTGATTACCTCCTGTCTTTCCTTTTGAAACTTAGCAGAAACCACATCCATATCTTACCCATGATACGTAGTGACCTTCATTTTTAAAAGGGCTTTTCATGTAGTACTTTATCAAAAGCCTTTAGAAATGAGGGTACATTACATCATAGGGCTTTCTGCTGTCAATTTGATATGCCACTTCCTCAGAAAAAAGTCAATCAGGCAAAAACTATCCCTTCTAAGGCCATGTTAGCTGTTATTTATTAGGCTATTTTTGTATGGGTGCTCTTTCATTTTGTTCCTAATTAATGATTCCATAAGTTTTCTATTATTGAGTTCACCCAATATTTTATCATGAGGTCATCACTTTTGCATGATATGAATCTGCTAAGGAGGCCACTCTCATAAAAATTGATGGTGGCGTCGCTATGTGTTATTTTGTTAGGTGCATGAATCCTGTTATTGGAAGTTTTTGTTTCTTTTTAAGGGAATAGGAACATTTATTTTTTTTATTTTTTCTTATTCCGAGTCTTCAATGGCCTGACTGGTGTAACACTAAGCCACGTCAAGCACAATGTCCTGGATTCAATATGCAATCCATGCTGAGTCAGTAGATCTCAGCCAGGGTAGCAATTGGGCCATTAAAATTGACCTCGGCACCCTTGGGGCCAGAGAGGGGAAAAGATCCATTAGGCTTTCTGCTACTAATTACTGTCCAGCCACCTCTGCAGCAAAGTGCATGTATGTATGGACATTGGGCAAGAACAAGATGAGCTCAGCTGACATTCACTGGGCTGAAACATTTGGGTGAGGTACCAGAGAGCCCCTGATGTCTGTGAAACATAGGAAGATAGGAAGAGGAGGAAGCCATTCAGCCTGTACCGCCATTCAATGAGACCGTGGCTGGAGCATAACAAAAGTTGACCATCGGCAAGAAATGGGAACAAAATTGAAAATTCAAGTAACTTACTCAATGGATTCCTTCCATGTATCCACTATTCATTTTGTGATTAATAAAAATTACCCGCTACAAAGTAAATACAGAATACATTAAGATTTATGGGATATGATTTACAATCTATGAGTTAGCTTGCCTAATATGTAACAAGCAATAAAGTTCCCAGGAGCTTTATAATGTATCTGTTTACACCATAGATTAAAATTAACTGAGTAAAGAATTCAGTAACATTAATTATGTAAAGAGGTAAAAAAAATATGTTTAATGTTGTATTATATTCCTTTGTGGATTGTTTTCCATGCAGCTGGAGACAGTGTGATTGCTAATTAAGTGACTACTCTAAACATTCTTTAAATTCATTCTTCTTTTTTTTCACCTCTTCTCCTGGATGCAGTGACTTGTGCTGAATACATTTCCACAAGTATCTGTAGCCCTGCAGTTCCATGTGTAGGATTCGCAAAATTGGATTTAATATTAATAAGGGTTAAATGGCAGAAGAGGCCGTGATTCTAAAGACTGTTTTAAAAGAAGCCCAGAAAAAGGGGCATATAAAATGGCCACCGTATCATGTGACCAGCTTATTGGGACACTTTAAAATGGTTCCTGCGCAACCTCAGACAGCTATGTGGATTGAACCCTTAGTAAGTTCTGGAAGCCGTTTTCTGAGAGAACGAAACCTGACCCACAGGCATGCATATGGATTAGATGCAGATCCACTTGATGTGCCTCAATAATTCCGAGACTCGAAGTTAGCAGAACAAAAACAAGGCTTTTATTAACTTAGAAAGTAACACGTAAGAGAGAGAGATGTCTTCCTTCTGGAGACTGAGGCCAGACTGAAGCTAGCTTACAAACGGGGCCAGGTATGGGCGGAGCCCCACACACAGCACATTCCAGTATACAATACAGCACATTCCAGTACACAATACAATGAGGTCTGGGGGAAGGGAAATGACACTGAAACCGATCTCAGTCACAGGCAGTGGTGAATGGAATATTTCATCACATTCACCCCTTCTATAGATTTAGTCTGTTCGGGGGTTTGATAGTCCTCTGCGACCGACGTGGCTGTTGCGGTGCCGCGGGTGTCGGCTGGGTGTCCCCGGTAGCCTCCTGGGTCTCTGCCGGGGGTGCCGCCAGGGTTGTTGGCGGGGTAGTTGGAATATTTCATCACACCACTCAAGATCGGCCTGGAGACAGAGGCCATCAAGATGCTGCCCCAGACAAAAGGGGACAATTTCATATTCATGAGAACAGCACCCAGGACTAGATAACGAGATCAGCAGGACATTCAAAACAATGAAAGCCATTTCCAACCAGAGATGGGCCTGTTACCAGCCGCTTAAAATGATTTTAAATATAATAACTGGCCCGCTGTGCTCAAAGCCCGCCAAAGTTAAAACAAAGATTAACCTGATTTTGGGTGGGAAGTGAGGCCTCGGGAAGAAAGGTATAACTGAAGAGACCTTTCAGCAGTTGAAGCATGGAGTGCAGCACCCCGGACACGCTGCTTGAGGAGGAAGAAACAGCTTGGAAGAAGACGCTGGAGGAAGCTTGAATCAACAAGCTCGGACAGTCACAAAGAGAGCCGAGAAAAAGGACAGTTTAAAATCGGACAGTCGTTGCAGCCCCAGCAGCCTGTCCAGCTTTTGAGCTGGGCAAAGAGGAGCTGGCTTGGGGAAAGATCAGCGGACTCTGCTCCACCGTTGGAGAAATCAGAAGGACAATTCTGACTGTATAAAGAGTCATTTCGGAACCAGCGTCTCGCCCCGGGGAAGACCATCGGGAGATCATCGACCATCCCCGGGTCGTAGCTGAAGGTAGAAGGGGCCACATCAGCCCAAGGCTCCCCTGACCAGGGTCGAGCCGACGATCCTCGACCTCGCCGACATCCAGGCCTGCCGGTGTCCAGCCGCCCCCGACCCCCACCTCAGGAGAGAGGTGTGGCGCAGTTCGCAGGGGCTCCACGATCCACGTGGAGACGAAACGCTTGAAAGGACCAAACACAGACTCGTTTTCAAAACCTTGCACTTCCTAGTGGGATTGGTGAGCATGTTTCTGGCCCTTCACAATCAGATCTAGATAGGTTTAATAAGGGGGTGGATTTAAGGGTACAATTAACATGAGTTGTTGTCCCTCAATGTTCCGTGTGTTTCCTTATTTCATGATGATCTTTGTAGAGTATAAGATGCCTGTATTTGCCTTAGTTAGTATAATGTCGTTATGATTTGTTTGTGTTTGTTTTTCCCTCTCATGTACTGTACTCTTATCTGTGTTGCATTTGAGTTGATATTTTTCCATTTGCAATAAAATTTCATTTTGATTCATCAAACTTGGTCTACAAGAGTCTTCTCTACATTGTAGTTCCTGCGCCTAAGTCCAGAGTATAGAATCTAAGGGGTGAGTGGGTCGAACCACTCAAGGTTTTACTGTGCAAGAGAGAGAGGCCTCTAGAGAGAGAAACCACAGGGAAACCTCTCGAGGAAAACCCCTTACACATGCTCAAATAGCCATTTTTCAGTTGCAATCCTAGAAGACATGTCAGTGGACTAGTTGACTGATCCTGTCCTCACCTGCCATGCACTTCCAGCAGTGCGTCCCAGAGTAGTGATTAGCACCAGGAAACACTGGACGATTTTTCTCCTCCGCAATTCAGAGACATGAAGTCCAATTTCAGAGGCCCTAATTGAGACAAGGTAATTCAGCACAGAGCAGGATACAATCTGAGACCTTACTGTTTTATGTGGCTCAATTTAACTTCTTGACATCAGAGGAATACAGAAAAATCCTAAAAACTATACTTTCTTTCCATGAGATATGAAAAATATTATATCTGTCATGTATTAAAGCTTGCATATATCCCACACTTCCTTAAGTATCACTTACTCTTTTCATCACACTTTCCCCATCACATTTGGTTGATTGGTTCAAAGTAAAACAGTAGTAAATCAAAACTGAAGAGTTGGGGAATGTAAGGAAGCCAGGAAAGTGGCTAGAACATTGGCAATGAGAAATTGCTAAGGACTTAGGAAAACAACCAATCCTGATTGGCCAGCCAAGTGAACCTACCCAGGAAAGAAAGGAGAATGTGAACCAATTGAATCACTCAATCTTTGCTTTATCAAGTCAGAAAGGCACAAGCTATTTGGCATACTAGCCTTGTCATCAATTCTTAGATTTGGTTGGACCATATTGAAATTTACCAGCTTACTATTCCAAAATCACCCTGGAGGGCAAGGACAGCACTTGGCTTCCATAATTTATAAGTAATATCTCCTTACCCCTTATTTATCCTGCTCCCCCTCCAGCCTTGTCTCCAATACCAAATGTGAGGAGCTTGTGAATTCCTTTCTTACTTGAGATCAACTACAAAATTGCCTCTGCCCCATCCTCTCCTGTTACATAGAATGTACAGCATAGAAACAGGCCATTTGGCCCAACTGGTCTATGCTGGTGTTTATGCTTCACACAAACCTCCTCCCACCCTTCTACATCTCACCTTATCAACATATCCTTCTATTCCTTTCTCCTTCATGTGTTTATCTATAGTCCCATTAAATGCATCTATGCTATTCACCTCAACTAATCCATGTGGTAGTGAATTCCACATTCTCATCATTCTCTGGGTAAAGAAGTTTCTCCTGAATTCCCTATTGGATTTATTAGTTACTATCCTATATTTATGGCCCTTAGTTTTGGTCTCCCAACAAATGGAAACATCTTCTCTACGCCTACCCTCTCAAACCCCTTCATAATCTTAAAGACCTCTATCAGGTCAACTCTCAGGTCAATTGTCTACCACTGATGTCTTCTCACACTGGTGTCTGGTTCCACAGGCACCAGTTGTCGTCCTCGTACCATGCCGAAGTGGGCATTACTGTGCCAATACATGAAATGTTGGTAGGCTAGTCAACCACGTGGGTGCATCACAGCTGAGCCTGATCCTGTCCCCGCCCGACATACACGCACTCGTGTGTTTCCGGGCAGTGGTCACTGGACAGCGAGCAGGAGTGGGAATGCTGGCTGATTGTTCCACTTCCTAACCGAAGTGTTTAAATATATGTGTACCTGGTAGAATAACTATCATAAACTTCTAAAATATAGATCTACATATTAGTACTCATTCTGCAATGGCGATATGAGACTTTGAATGCTACAGAGAACCAATGAGCAATGAGAATGTCTGGAGTGTAATTAAAAACCCAAGATATTAATGGGCTTTCACAACAATTAACATTACCTCTAAACGAGCTTACGTGTCAACACCATTCACACAGAATGTGATGACATATGGTGCCCACATTTGTCCTACGTAATTAAATTTATAAAAGATGCAACACAATGGAGCTCCTGGGGAACTTCAAGCTCGTCTTGTTGAGGCTAGTATAAGCAGCCAAGATGACACTGCTGAGGAGTCCTTGGTATGTGAACTTAATTGGTGCCTAAATCTCTCGTGCGCTGCATGTAAAGGGTTGTGTTTTATTATCTCATTGACTTGATTTAATAAAGATTATTAACCAGACGTGTCGGTGTTTCCTAGGTAAAGGATGTATGAAAATATCCTATATTACATCCACATAAGGGCAATAGGGATATATGACTATCTTATAATACTATAATACTCCTCAGGAGGTCACAGATGTGTTGTCTTGGGTTTTATCTCTTGTAAAGCTATTAGGTTTTGATTTGTTAACTTTGTGGTTTGCAAATTCCTTAGCTCTGGACTGTGGTTGCAAATAATGGTGTAAGAGTATCCTCCACAATTTCAGTGTGTTAGGCAAGTGGACTTAGGAATGTTTTGATTCCTGCTGTTTGGGGTTTTGTTGAGAGAAGTTTTGTTGTGACCTGACAGGCACTGCCTGAAAGGGTAGTGGAAGCAGATTCAAAGGTAACATTTGAAAGGGAATTTGGATAAATACTTGAAGGGAAAACATTTACAGGGCTATGGGGAAAGAGCAGGGGAGTGGGATTAATTGGATAGCTCTACCAAAGAGCTGGCACAGGCACGATGGGTCAAATGGTCTCCTTCTGTGCTGTATTATTCTAATGCTTTTAATAAGGGAAATATGATAATATCTCATAATATCTCCACATAAGGGAAATAGTGATATATGACAATATCCTATAATATCTTCACATAAGAGCAATAGGGATATACAACACTGTTCTCCTTTTCCCCCACATCTCCCAACCACTCTAGCCCCAAATCCTTGTCAGTTTGCAGTCCGTCCCCAGCTCTCCATTTGCCCACTCAAAACTTATCTCTTCCCTGACATCCACTTCCTGCTACAGGTTGAGCGTCGCAAATCCGGAGATCCGGACTCCGGGATGATTGATGGCAGGGGTCCGGAATCTGTAAAATGTTCTGGAATCCGGACACCCTGAGGGAGGCTTACCAAAAACGCAACCTGGGCCCAGACATTTCCGGACTCGGCACATGTTTCTGATGTCCGAAGTCTGGAAATATCGCAATCTGGGCTCGGGCGTTTCCGGACTTCGGACATCAGAAACACGTTCCGAAGTTTGGAAAAACCTGAAAACCGGCTCGGCCTCGGTCCCGAGGTTGCCGGATTTGGGACACTCGACCTTTACTTTGATACACTCCCCATGCCGCATTTGGCCGATCAACTAATACCCCTAACTCTAGGCTAACTGACATAGTTAACGGTTACTTTTCCTCAGGCACTGTCCCTCACTCCTTCAAAACTGTTGTTGTCATCCTCCACAGAAACAATCTACACTCAACCCATCTGTCCTTTCTCACTATCACTCCATTTCTAAAGTTTTTTTTAACTTATTCTTGTGATGTGAGTGATGTATGCTAGATGGAGGCTGCTGTTCTAAAATATTTTGTCTGCCATTTTTTTTCTCAATAACTGAAATTCCTAATGTTCACAGTAAGGTTTGTAACATACAACAACACCAACAACTTGTATTTATATAGCACCTTTAACATAGTAAAACGTCCTAAGGCGCGGCACAGGAGTATTTTAAGACAAAAAGTTGACACCGAGCCACAAAAGGATAAATTAGGGCAGGTGAACAAAAGATTGGTCAAAGAGGTAGGTTTTAAGGAGCGTCTTAAAGAAGGAAAGAGAGGTAGCGAGGCGGACAGGTCTAAGCATGAAAATTCTACAGCTTAGGGCCTAGGCAACAGTAGGCACGGCCACCAAAGGTTGAGCGATTATAATCAGGGATGCTCAAGAGGGCAGAATTAGAGGAGCGCGGATATCTCGGGGGGTGGGGGGTGGTTGTGGGGCTGAAGGAAGTTACAGAGGTAGGGAGGGGCGAGGCCATGGAGGGATTTGAACACAAGGATGAGAATTTTGAAATTGAGGCACTGCTTAACCGGGTGCCAATGTCGGTCAGCGAGCACAGGGGTGATGAGCGAACAGGACTTGATGTGAGTTAGGACATAGGCAGCCAACTTTTGGATGACCTCAAGTTTACGTAGGGTAGAATGTGGGAGGCCAGCCAGGAGTGAGTCTAGAGGTAACAAAGACATGGATGAGGGTTTTAGCAGTGGATGAGCAAGGGCGGAGGCGGGTGATGTTATGGAGTTGGAAGTAGGCGGTCTTTGTTATGCTGCAGATATGTGGCCGGAAGCTCATTTCAGGGTTGAATATGACACCAAGGTTGCGAACAGTGTAGTTCTGCCTCAGAAAGATGTTGGGGAGAGGAATGGAGTCATTGGCTAGGGAACGGAGTTTGTGGTGGGGACTGAAAACAATGGCTTTGGTCTTCCCAATATTTAATTGGAGAAAATCCAGAACTGTATGTCTGACAATTTAGAGACCATGGAGGGGTCGAGAGAAGAGGTATGAGGGTAGAGCTGGGATGTCGCCAGCGTACATATGAAACTGAAGCTGTGTTTTTGGATGATGTCGCCAAGGGGCAACATGTAGATGAGAAATAGGAGGGGGCCAAGGATAGATCCTTGTGGGACACCACAGGTAACGATATGAGAGCGGGAAGAGAAGCCGTTGCAGGTGATTCTCTGGCTAGGATTAGATAGATAAGAATGGAATGAGACGAGTGCAGTCTCACCCAGCTGGACGACGGTGGAGAGGCGTTGGAGAAGGATGGAGTGGTCAACCGTGTCAAAGGCTGCAGACAAGTCAAGAAGGACAAGGAGGGATAGTTTACCTTTGTCACAGTCACAAAGGATGTCATTTGTGACTTTGATGAGAGCTGTCTCAGTACTGTGGCAAGGGCGGAAACCTGATTGGAGGGATTCAAACATGGAATTGCGGGAAAGATTGGCATGGATTTGATTGACAACAACACGTTCAAGGACCTTGGCGAAGAAAGGGAGGTTGGAGATGGGGCGGTAGTTTGCAAGGAGGGAGGGATCAAGGGTTGTTTTTTTGAGGAGAGGGGTGATAATGGCAGATTTAAGGGAGATGGGGACAGTACCTGAGGAGAGAGAATCGTTAACAATATCAGCTAACATGGGAGCTGGGTGGTCAGCAGATTGGTGGGAATAGGGTTGAGGGAGCAGGAGGTGGGTCTCATGGATAAGATGAACACAGAGAGGTCATGCAGGGAGATTGGAGAGAAACTGGAGAAAGACGTGAGTTCAGGGCTAGGGCAGAGGGAACCTTAGAGGAAGTTTGGCCGAGTGGGCTAGGGGAAGGAAGGGACGTGGCAGAGGCAGCTGAATGGATGGTCTCAATCTTAGAGACAAAGAAGTCCATGAGCTCCTCACACTTGTTATCAGAGGTGAGGGTGGAGGAGACAGGGGAGAGGGGTTTAAGAAGACGGTTAGCAGTAGAGAATAGGAGCTGGGGTTTATCTTTGCATTCCAGAATGATTCTGGAATAGTGAACAATTTTGGCAGATGAGAGCAGGACCGGTTAATGCTTTATGTGTTCCAGCCAGATCTGGTGATGAATAGCTAAACCAGTTGTCCACCATATCCATTCAAGTCTGCGTCCCTTGCACTTAAGGGAGCAAAGATGAGAGCTGTACCAGGGGGAACAGCCAGGGTGAGAGAGGGTAATTGCTTTAGTAGGGCTAGGGCATCAAAGATGGTGGTGAGGGTGTGTAAGCAGATCGGTAGCTGCAGAAATGTCATGGTGAATGAAGGGCCAGAGGCTGGACAGTTGGGATTTCATAAGTGCAGTTGTAAGAGAGTTGGGAGAGAGTTTTTTCCAGGGGCGGGCACAGAAGGAAGTAGGGTTGGGGCGGGTGGGGGTGGAAGGGGGATATGGGTAGCGAGCAATACGAGGAAATGGTCAGAGATGGCCTTATCTGCAATTGATATGATGGGAGTATACAAAAAGGCATTAAAAATCACATACTTCACAAAACATTATTAAACTTAACCTCAAAGCTGTCTTTTGTCTCTTCACTGATGTTTTTACTTGAAGGCCTTAGCCTCTTCCAAAGGTCCTGGGCTTGGACTTTTGCCCAGAACTGTGACTCTATAAGCTGGGGTGGGGGAGGGGGAATGGGGGTAGGGACAGGAACATATCTTGCAATCTTAGCATATGCAGTGTGCACAATTTCCCCAGGTATATGTTCAGATGTTTTTCAAAATTACTTAGACAAAAGCAAGAAAACTAATTTCAAATACTTTATTCAGGTAAAGTTTATGTTGTGTTTATTTTAAAACAGAAAAGTTTTATGTGTTTGTGTAAAAACAAAGACCCACTTCAAACATAATGCATAGTGCTGATTACACATATGTGGCTGCTTTTCCTTGTGTTCAAATTGTGTCTTTGTGTATAATAATATTTCACTTTGTATGGTTTTGAAAATGATTTGAGTACAAATCAGGTGATAAAATTGAGTCGCTTTCTAACTAAACTGTTTAATGAGAGCCATCAAGCTGAGAGAAAGAGACACATAGACAGAGAAGGAGATCACGCCAAACAAAGAAAGAGAGAACACAGAGTGAGAAACAGAGAAGAAACAGAAAGAGAGAAGGAGCATCTGTGGAAGCTATCGAAGATACAAGACACTGATTTAAACATGTCATTGTAATTATGTATTTTTCTATTTATCACCGTAGAATGCTTATTCTTTGGTGATGTTTTCTTAAGAGACAAAACTTAATTTTGAAAAAATGTCAGTAAAACAGAGCAGACTAATAACAACACTTGTGCTTGTTTATATTTGAGGAGCTAATTACATTACCTGTGCTATCCCATTTTAAACATTCCAATTAATGACAGCTTTGTTAGTTATAGAATCAGTACATGGTCAGCAACCACAATACTAAAGTGCTTTTTGCACTTACTTCCTGGCCTGAATCCAGTTTTAACTGACAGTTTGTAAATGTGCTGTGAGCTGTCTGGCAATTTGGAACAGTCTGGAATTGGACTGCACAGATTCTCCTGGGCCTATCTCCACCTCAATACTGCCTGACCCCTGCCTTCCCCTCAGTTCTGCCAGATCAAGGCTTGTCCACAATGTTGTCAGATGTGGAATTCACCATAATACTCCAGGGCCTAGAAATTGAGTGCCCTTAGCGCCGATTTTGCGGCGCTAGAGGGCCTAGCGCTGCAATTGGCGCCGGCGCCGAAATTGCCTGGGGCCCTTCCGCCGCGGTAGACCGGTAGCGCTGCGCCGGCACCGATGACGTCATCGGTGTGCGCAGCGTCCCGGTTGCCATGCCGACGGGCCCCAGCGCCGAAATTCAGTTGCGGCCGCCTCGCCCGTGGCAGCCGCAACTAAGACTCTGGCAACAGAGTCTTACAAGTCTTTGCGCCGGCGCATTAAAGGCCCCGCGGCGGCCGGCCGCTTTCCCGCCGGCCGCCTGGCCGCAGCTCCCTCCCCGGACTTCCCCCCCCCCCCCCCCCGGAACAGAAGCAAGCCCGGCACTTGTCCGAGGTGCCGGGCTCATTTTTAAAAAGATTTTCGCGGGCCGCGGCCGGGTGCAGGCAGCTCCTCCTTAAGGGAAGGAGGAGGCCTGCACTTCCCGAGCCTGCCGCACCGCATCGGGTGCCGCAGCGCCGGAATTGCGGCGCGAAACGGCAGTTAGCGCCGATTTACCGCCGCAAAGACCCTTCAGTAGCGCCAGCAGCCGTTTGGGCGCGGCCCTGCTGAATTTTTGGCGCGCGCAGGGGGACTTAGCGCCGGCACTACCTTCCGGCGCTAAAGCCCTGGCTAAGCCAAAACTCAATTTCTAGGCCCAGGACTCTGCTATCCTGTTACCCAGTGCTCTCAGACCATAGCATCTCCTTCCCAGTGTTCCCAATGCAGGGACACCCCTCCCAAACCCAGGAACCTGAACACACACCAATGGTCCCGGACTATGCTCACTTCCAGTGTTACCAAACCTTGAAATCCCTCCCCAGAGATACCAGACTCCAGGATCCTCTTCCACAGTATTGACAGGCCTCAGTACCTGCCCCCAGTCAGTACTCTGAGGCCCTGGGATTTCCCATCCTAACCCACAGTACTTTCACATTCCCACATCCCCAATAATGCTACTAGACCCAGACACCTGCTTCCAATGGTGACACATTATCAAGATCCTCCCCAATGTAGTCATACTGTCATGCCCAACTCTTCCCCACCCCCTCCACACACATACACAATGCTGCGAGATCCTGCTCCCTCCACCCAGTTCTGACTCCCTCTAGAGTCCTCCTTTGTACTCCTTACCTCATCACCCTTCCCAATATTGCCACCTCCTATTCCCTTCACTCCTCTTGGCACCAGTGCTGACAGACAATACTGTTACATCTCACCAATGGACCCATACCATAGGATCCTCCACAGCATTATTGTACCCCGCAATCCACCGCATTAATGCAAAACCTTATTCCGGCCCCAAATAATGCTGGACCTGAAGGATCACCCAATATTTCGAACCCCACCTTCCAATGCTACCAAATCATAGATTCATCCTTCACAATACTGTCACATCTCCAAATCACCCCCAATGCTACCAAAGTCCAACACCCCCACCCAATAAAGAAGAAAAAAAGTTGCATTTTTATATGTGCTTTTCATGATCTCAGGACGTCTCAAAGTGCTTTACAACCAATGAAGTACTTTTGAAGTGTAGTCACTGTTGCAATGTAGGAAATGCAGCAGCTGAATTGCATACAGCAAGGTCCCATAAAGAGCAATGAAATAAACGTGGTTGAGGGATAAATGTTGACTAGAACATTGGGAGAACTCCTCTGTTCTTCTTCAAATAGTGCCTTGGGATCTTTTATGTTCTCCTGAGAGGGTAGACTGAGTCTCATTCGGATTACGACACCTCCAACAGTGCAATACTCCCTCAGTACTGCACTGACATGCCGAACTAGATTGTGTGTTCAAGCCTCTGGAGTGGGGCTTGAACCCATGACCTTCTGACTCAGAGGCTACCACTGAGCTAAGGTTGAAAATGAGCTACTTCTAAACCCACAAACCAGTCCTCGTCTACCTCTAACCTCCTAAATGTTGTCTACCATTCTCCAGTATATTCTGAGCTATATAAAATGTTAGAGATAAGAATCAAATACATAGGTAAAGAAACATGTAATAATCAAAGCCATTCATTTAGAGGTTTCAGTGAGAAATGGACAGTCACAGAATTCAATCCCCAACGCACCACTTAAAAATCCACATGCCATGTAATAAAAGCAGAGTTTGTATCTTCAACCACTACATGTCAGTGGTCCTGATAGGACATTGAATGTTACGTGGAATAACAGCCCTATTGTTGTAAAATAACTTATCCCCTTGCTCACAGTGAGCAACATCACGGAGGATCTGCTAGCACACTTACTACAAGCAGTGCAACACAATTGTAATACTGGGTAAGACGCCAAGACGTCATTTCATTAACAATTAACTTTGGACTATTGCTTTAACGTGTACAATTCAGGTGATAGAAACAAGATAGAATGTGCTCTTTAGCTGTCTGCTCTCTGCCTCTTTCTTTCCCTTCTTCCATCTCCAAGAATTACAATTTTCACAAAAATGACAATTTGAAACTGCATTGAGGTATCAAATACGTACACACTCTTACCAGGGTGAGAACCAGGACAGAACACTAGCTTGTAACCATCCATGGAAACCATAACCAAGAACAATACTCACCCAATCTTCTCTTCGGCAGACCCTCAGAACCGAGGATGACTTGCTTCCACATTAAAAATGAGTTCTCAGGTGAGTGATGAGTCCAATGCAGGACCTACAGTCTCTGTCACAGGTGGGGCAGATGGTGGTTGAAGGGTCGGCTGGGTGCGGTGCTTGGGTTGAAATGCGCTCCTTGCGCTTGGCTTCTGCTTGCTCCCGGCGAACAGATTCGAAGGGCTCGATTTTCATTGAGCCGTGGAGTCGGGCTTGGAGGCGTGCGGGGGGGTTAAAATCGCAAAAACTGGTGAGCGGGACCCCCCCAGCCTGGTTCCCAAATCCGAGCAATTTTACCACAGGCATGTCTGATGGTCCCGACTCCGTCCCGCATCCAGCAGGCGGGACTGACCTTTAAGGCCCTTAATTACCACTAAATGGCCTCTATAATCCTATTTTAAAAGGCCGTGCGAATTTAACCCAATTCCCACGTAAAACACGCCTGGTGGGAAACACGAATGTGAAACCTGGCGGGAGCACTATTGGATTGCTGACTATCAAATGCAGGTCAACCATTAAAGATAAGATTTGATCAGCCATCATTTGCAGGTGGCAGGACTGTAGTGTATGTAACCGTTCTACCTTTAAGAGAACTATTGTATGTAACCGTCCACCTTTAAGAGAACTATTTTAGGTGTTGCACTACTTTATCTTGGCTGCGGTATACTGTAATACCGGTGGTGACCACACCGGTATATAAGTGCTGTGTAATGAGTGATTGGGCAGATTCGCCCTGACCTTCGAATAGTAAAGTCCTGTTAAAGTTTACTCTTGTAGTCTGTGTAATAATTTGCAATATAACACACAGATTTTACAAGGACTTAGTGGTCTCAGGTCTGGGGCAACTTTTAGAAGGCTTAACCACACCTGTGGAAGGTTGGAGCCTCACACCCATCTCCAGTGTGGCCTCCTGGGAAACCCCTCTCGCCACCTTCACTCAGCACTTCCTCAACGGAGGCATATACCAGAAGCATGGGAGCCATTTATTTCCTTCCCATCTGGGCATTAGAGGAGCTCGAGCACCAGACGCGGCAGCAGCAGAACCAGGAATAACAGCAGCACCAACAACAGCATCAGCAGGAGCGCCAGGCTGCTGCTCACCCACCTGAAGCTGCACAGGCCAGAAGGGGCTAACGTCTGGAAGCCCATCGGCGCAGGAGATACCCCCCAAACAGGGTCTACAGACGCAGGGTCACGTATCTCAACATGTCTGAGCAGCCGTGCCAAAGGTGGCTCCAACTTTCGCGAGAGGTAGTGACTGACATCTGCGCAATGCTACAGCAAGACCTGCTGCCCAGAGGACCAGGTGGACAAGCATTACTGGTGGCCATCAAAGTCACCACCGCACTCAACTTTTTTGCCTCAGGCTCATTCCAGGGATCAGCAGCAGACATTAGCGGCATCTCCCAGGCAGATGCACACACTTGCATCACGCAGGTAACCAATGCCCTCTTTGCCCTCGCGCACAATCACATCCATTTCACCAAGGATTGAGCAAGTGTCACAGCGCGAGCGGTTGGATTAGCTCATCTGGCAGACTTTCCAAGGGTGCATGGCATCGTTGACTGCACACATGTGGCCCTTAAGGCACCCCATCGCAATCCAGGTATTTTGGTCAACCGCAAGGGCTTCCACTCCCTTAACGTTCAGCTGGTGTGTGACCACAAGAAGGAAATTTTGCAAGTTTGTGCCATGTACCCTGGCTGCTGCCATGACTCATTCTTACTGCGCCAGTCTAGCGTGCCTCCGCTATTCAGTCCGCCAGACCAACTTAACGGATGGCTACTTGGAGACAAGGGCTATCCCCTGAGGACGTGGCTAATGACGCCGTTGAGGAGAACATCCAACGAAGCTGAGGAGAGCTACAACTCCAGCCACATTTCTACCAGAGCCATAATCGAGCAAACCATTGGTTTGCTGAAGATGCGCTTCAGATGCCTGGATAGATCAGGTGGAGCCCTACAGTACTCAGCAGCCAGGGCCTCCAGAATCGTCGTGGTTTGCTGTGCACTTCACAACATGGCACATCGTCGTGGCTTGCAGATTCCTGAGGACCAAGTGGCTCCTCACATAGCCTCCGCAGATGAGGAGGAGGAGGAGGGCGAAAACGAACATCCTGCAGAGGCCCATCAACCAGCGGCAGCATTACGCGAGAACATTGCTGCCCGGGATGCAAGGAACGCACTCATCCTGGCCAGATTTGCTTAGCCTAGTCAATCAAACACTTTTGCCTCGCAGCTTCTTACCAGAGCATTGACAATGGTCAAGAACCAGAGGATTCCTAGCACTCTGACCACCATACTGACAGATGCAAGTATTCCTAAGGCCTCAATGTGGAAGTCCCAATAGCGAAATGACAGACGCCACAACTGCAACATTTGCCATCAGAATTTTTATGTACAATTACGACGTGATGGCATTTTTACACTAAACACAAAATTCCACCCAAGTGACTACCCTTGTGATTACTTGTGCTTTAGCTTCCTCTTATGCGAGCTCCTACGTAGTGCTTCCCCTGCGGCTTCAGCAGATGTGGAGGCCCCTTGCTCACTTTGCTGCTGCTCCTGTCTCGACACCTTTGGCAGGCATCCTCTGGGGTTGTGAGCCTGTGAGGGCTCGTCAACAGTCTGCTGCTCCTGCGGCTGTGCAGGGGTTGAGACGTCTATCTCACTTGGGTGTGGACTCCGGTGGGGCTCTGACCGAGGGCTCTGCAGTGGCATGGGAGTGTGAGCGCTTGGAGAGGAGCCCCCACTTCCTTGAGGTCTGCCACTAACCTCCCTCTCATTGGTCAGGTCCCCCTCAGCGCTTGCAAGTGGCTGGAGAGCACCTTGCTGCACATCATGGGGGCCATGGGGACCCGTATCTGCAATGGCAGTCCTACTCAGAAGGACTTCCATGAAGGCCTGGTTTCTCTGTTCAATAGATGCCCATCGCTCCTCAAGAGATGTCATTCTATTCTGAACAATGACCATGTTTTCCATACCCTGGCGACTAAGCTCCTCCATGGCCGTAGCCCTCCTCTCCTCTACCGTAGCCATCCTCTCCTCTACGATAGCTAGCCTTACCACGGAGGTAGAAAGCGTTTCCACGGAGGTAGCTATCCTTTCCGTGGTGATGCGTTCATGCGCCAATGACTCCACAAAGGCTCTGCTCATGTTCGCTATGACTCCTCCATTCACTCCACACTCGCAGCGACCCTGGAGACAAAACCTGCCAGAGACTCCTGCATCTGTGCCTGGAGTTCCATCACCTCTGATCTTATGGATGGACCCAGAAGCAAAGGGTCGACATGCTGCTGAGCTGAGCTGGCAGAGTCCTGCGCCCTCCAACTAGGATTCTCCACTGCTGTCCCTGTCTCCACAATCTGCTGATGCTCACTTGTGAGCTGTGATACACCAGGTGACAACACTACTCTATGTCCCGAAGGTCCCACCGAGGTGTGAGTGTCTGCGCTGGTGCTGTTTGCGCTGAATTCTGCTGACGCTGCGCCCTCAGAGGTTGCAGCTTCCTCTGAGGAGTCTGGCTGTTCAGCCTCTTCTTCCTGGCTAGGGGGAATGGATGCTTGTGATGGTCTTGTGGGGGAGTGAAGGAAAGAGTCAGAGATGTGATGCAAAGGCTACATGCACATAGCTTTTTGCAGATGCTCATAAGTGCATCTGTTAGAGCTTCACAATCATTATCAGCGACTCATGCAATATCAAAGAGAGAGATGGGAAACATTTCTGTCACCAGCTTGCTGTGTTGCACCCGTCTGTCCGTCTCCCACGCGCGAATCATCCTCAATACCCATAATTGGCCTCCTCCCAGGGGATCAGGTGCCCTTGCCCTCCTGCTTGTCATTCAAAGCTCCCTCATACTGCACAGTCAAGAAGCTTGGCAGTCTGCAGAAGAAGCAAGGCTTGCTGTGGACCTTAAATGCAGCAGCAATGATGACGTCATCGGAGGGGACTTTCAGTCATGAAAAACCCATTTGCAAAGGTTTCCCACACGTTGGAAATCAATTGACCACTTAAGTTAAAATTGCATCAATCTCCCACATCCAATTAGATTCGTGTGGGAAACACGAAATTCGGATAACGTGACACCAGCCCGCACCCGAGTTAAAATCCAGCCCGAGGTGTTCGGCGCCTTCCCGGATGCTTCTCCTCCACTTTGTGCGGTCTTGGGTCAGGGATTCCCAGGTGTCGGTGGGGATGTTGCACTTTTTCAAGGAGGCTTTGAAGGTGTCTTGAAGCGTTTCCTCTGCCCACCTGGGGCTCTCTTGCCGTGTCGGGGCTCCGAGTAGAGCGCTTGCTTTGGGAGTCTCATATCGGGCATGTGAATGATGTGACCCATCCATCGGAGCTGATCGAGCATGGTCAAAGCTTCGATGCTGGGAATGTTGGCCTGAGCAAGAACACTGATGTTGGAGCACCTATCCTGTCAATGGATTTGCATGATCTTGCGGAGGCAGCGTTGGTGGTACCTCTCCAGTGCTTTGAGGTGCCTGCTGTACATGGTCCATGTCTCTGAGGCATACAGGAGGGCGGGTATCCCCACTGCTTTGTAGACCAATGTACCTCTGTTGATATGATAGCAAAATACTGCAGATGTTGGAAATCCGAAATAACAACAGAAAATGCTGGAAAAACTCAGCAGGTCAGGCAACATCTGTGGAGAGAAATTTGAGTTGACGTTTCGGGTTGGACCCTTCTTCAAAACTGGAAAGAAAAGAAACTAGATCGGAGGCAGGGCTGCGATCGGACAAAAGAATAAAAGAAACAAAAGAAGTAAAAGAGATTAGAAGCTAGACGAGATGGTAATAGGCTGGGATTAGGTGTAAAGTGTACTGGCAGGGCAAAAGATAGCTGCCAGGTGTGAGAGTGAAACAAAAGGAAAGGGGGGGGGGGGAAAGGAGTGGAACAATTACAAGAGAAAATGAAATGGGGGCCGAGCTTATGATCTGAAATTGTTGAACTCGATATTGAGTCCGGAAGGCTGCAGACTGCCTAATCGGAAGATGAGGTGCTGTTCCTCGAGTTTACGTTGAGCTTCCATGGAACAATACAAGAGGCCAAGGACGGTGAGGTCCGACTGGGAATGGAGCGGTGAATTAAAATGACAGGCGACCGGAAGCTCGGGGTCACCCTTACGGACTGAACGGAGGTGTTCCGCAAAGCGGTCACCCAATCTGCGTTTGGTCTCCCCAATGTAGAGGAGACCGCATCGTGAGCAGCGAATACAGTATACTAGATTGCGAGAAGTACAAGTAAATCGCTGTTTCACCTGGAAGGGGTGTTTGGGGCCCTGGACAGTGGGAAGGGGGGAGGTATAGGGGCAGGTGTTACATCTCCTCCGCTTGCACGGGAAGGTGCCAGGCGAAGAGGAAGGGCTGTTTGGGGTGATAGAGGAGTGGACTAGGGTGTCTCGGAGGGAGCGGTCCCTGCGGAATGCTGAAAGGGGAGGGGAGGGGAAGATACGTTTGGTGGTGGGATCACTTTGGAGGTAGCGGAAATGCCGAAGGATGATCCGTTGAATGTGGAGGCTGGTGGGGTGAAAGGTGAGGACAAGGGGAACCCTATCGTGGTTCCGGGAGGGAGGGGCAGGGGTGAGGGCAGAAGTGCGGGAGATAGAACTGACACGGTCGAGGGCAGTGTCAACCACAGTAGAGGGGAATCCTCGGTTGCGGAAAAAGGAAGACATGTCTGAAGCACTGGTGTGGAAGGTGGCGTCGTCGGAGCAGATACGGCGGAGGCGGAGAAACTGGGAGAATGGAATAGAGTCCTTACAGGAAGCGGGGTGGGAGGAAGTGTAATCCAGGTAGCTGTGGGAGTCACTGGGCTTGTAGTAAATATTGGTCGATAACCTATCCCCAGAGATGGAGACGGAGAAGTCGAGGAAGGGAAGGGAAGAGTCCGAGATGGACCATGTGAAGGTGAGGGAAGGGTGGAAATTGGAGGCAAAGTGAATGAAATTGTCAAGTTCGGGGCGAGAGCAGGAAACGGCACTGATACAGTCATCAATGTATCGGAAAAAGAGGTGAGGGAGGGGACCCGAGTAGGACTGGAACAAAGATTGCTCCACATAGCCCACGAAAAGGCAGGCATATCTAGGACCCATGCGGGCACCCATGGCAACACCTTTGATTTGGAGGAAATGAGTGGAGTTAAAGGAGAAGTTGTTCAATGTGAGAACAAGTTCAGCCAGGCGGAGGAGGGTCGTGGTGGATGGGGACTGGTCGGGCCTCTGTTCAAGGAGGAAGCGGAGCGCCCTCAGGCCATCCGGGTGGGGGATGGAGGTGTAGAGGGATTGTACGTCCATGGTGAAAAGGAAGCGGTTGGGGCCAGGAAACTGGAAACTGTTAAAGTGGCGGAGGGCGTCCGAAGAGTCGCGGATGTGGGTGGGAAGAGACTGGACAAGGGGAGAAAAGATAGAGTCAAGATAGGAAGAGATAAGTTCTGTAGGGCAAGAACAGGCTGAAACGATGGGTCTACCAGGGCAGTCCTGTTCGTGGATCTTGGGAAGGAGGTAGAAGCGGGCTGTGCGGGGTTGGGGAACTATGAGGTTGGTGGCAGCAGGGGGAAGATCTCCAGAGGAGATGAGGTCAGTGACAGTCTTGGAAACGGTGGTTTGATGTTCGGTAGTGGGGTCATGGTCCAGGTGGAGGTAGGAGGAGGTGTCGGAGAGTTGGCGTTCAGCTTCCGCTAGGTAGAGGTCAGTACGCCAAACAACAACAGCACCACCCTTGTCAGCGGGTTTAATGACAATGTCAGGGTTGGATCTAAGAGAATGGAGTGCTGCAAGTTCAGAGGGAGGTAGGTTGGAGTGAGTGAGGGGAGCAGAGAAATGGAGACGGCCGATGTCACGGCGGCAGTTAGCGATGAAAAGATCTAGAGAGGGTAAGAGGCCAGGGGGAGGGGTCCAGGTAGAACGGGAATTCTGCAAGCAGGAGAAAGGGTCAGTTGTGCGGGGGGAAGACTCCTGGCCAGTGAAGTGGGCACGGAGACGAAGGCGGCGGAAAAAGAGCTCAACATCGTGCCGAGCTCGAAATTCATTGAGGTGGGGGCGTAAGGGGATGAAGCTCAGGCCTTTGCTGAGGACTGATCGTTCAGGGTCAGAGAGTGGAAGGTCAGAGGGGATAGTGAAAACGCGGCAGGGGGTGGGATTGGGAGAAGGGGGGTCAGAGGAAAGTGAAGGGGAAGAAGGTTCCGGAGGGGCGTTGGTGTCCAAGAGTTGATGAAGCTTGCGATCCTTGACATCGGAAAGGAAGAAGAAAAGTTTTTTGTTGAAGCGTCGGATGAGTCGAAGGATGAAATGGAACCGCTACCTCCAAAGTGATCCCACCACCAAACGTATCTTCCCCTCCCCTCCCCTTTCAGCATTCCGCAGGGACCGCTCCCTCCGAGACACCCTAGTCCACTCCTCTATCACCCCAAACAGCCCTTCCTCTTCGCCTGGCACCTTCCCGTGCAAGCGGAGGAGATGTAACACCTGCCCCTATACCTCCCCCCTTCCCACTGTCCAGGGCCCCAAACACCCCTTCCAGGTGAAACAGCGATTTACTTGTACTTCTCGCAATCTAGTATACTGTATTCGCTGCTCACGATGCAGTCTCCTCTACATTGGGGAGACCAAACGCAGATTGGGTGACCGCTTTGCGGAACACCGCCGTTCAGTCCGTAAGGGTGACCCCGAGCTTCCGGTCGCCTGTCATTTTAATTCACCGCTCCATTCCCACTCGGACCTCACCGTCCTTGGCCTCTTGTGTTGTTCCACGGAAGCTCAACGTAAACTCGAGGAACAGCACCTCATCTTCCGATTAGGCAGTCTGCAGCCTTCCGGACTCAATATCGAGTTCAACAATTTCAGATCATAAGCTCGGCCCCCATTTCATTTTCTCTTGTAATTGTTCCACTCCTTTTCCCCCCCCCCTTTCCTTTTGTTTCTCTCTCACACCTGGCAGCTATCTTTTGCCCTGCCAGTACACTTTACACCTAATCCCAGCCTATTACCATCTCGTCTAGCTTCTAATCTCTTTTACTTCTTTTGTTTCTTTTATTCTTTTGTCCGATCGCAGCCCTGCCTCCGATATAGTTTCTTTTCTTTCCAGTTTTGAAGAAGGGTCCAACCCGAAACGTCAACTCAAATTTCTCTCCACGGATGTTGCCTGACCTGCTGAGTTTTTCCAGCATTTTCTGTTGTTACCTCTGTTTATATGCTAGCTGGAATGCGAGACTGAACTCACTAAGTTTGAAGAGCAAGGCCTCACTAACGACGTTCTAAATCTTTAATTAACTAGCTAAATAGAAGGTAAAAGTGTTTGCTTTCTAATTACGGACTTAAGACCTCCTAGCCCAGGATGTGACTGTATTGTGCCAGTTAATAATAAATTGTGATACATGCCAAGATATCTATGCATACATCACAGCTACAGGAACTTATAACCCTAGTCAGAACTAAATAAGTTGAAGATTAAGGCCCTACTATTAAAGGTTCTTATCTTGCTGTTTAAACATTGGGTTAAGTGATCTTGTTTCAGGAAATTTCTGTGAGCCCCTCCTGTTTTTACTCATGTCGTCACAAGCCCGTCACAGTGAATGTACTGGAGTGTGCTTTGCAATACAGAAATCCAGAGAACAAATGCACAGGACCAGCTCCCATATTTACATTACTGAAACTGACGGCCTTAACCCACGTTTATGATCCAATTAATTTACTGAACATTGGGTCATTTTCATTATAGAGTGCAGCTGATGGTATGCGACCTACACTTACCATCATACCGTAAGGGTGTCACATATTCTTCTATAAAACTATCTGACCAGCTAAACCATCCAGTTCAGCCTCATGGTGTGGTGGTATTCATTTAGCTAAGTGACCTTGAAAGTCGTATCAATCGCGTTTACTGTAAGAGGTGATATGTCTGAGTCAAAATCCACCATTACAGGAGAAGAAAGAACTTGCACTTATATGGTGCCTTTCATGTCCTCAGAGTGTTGCAAATGCTTCGTAGATATTTAAGTACTTTTAAAGTGTAGTCACCGTTGTAAAATAGGGAAATGTGGTGCACAGCAAGGTCCCACCAATAACAATGAAATAATTGACAACAATGAGATAATTATGATAAATGGGCTTGGTTGAGGGATAAATGTTGGCCAGCACACTGGGAGAACATCCCTGCTCTTCAAGTAGTAACATTGGATGTCCACCCGAGAGGGCAGATGAGGTTTTGGTTTAACGTCGCATCCGAAAGACAGCATCTGCAGTAATGGAACATTCAGTACAGGGCTGAAGTGTCTGCCTAGATTATGTATTCAAGTCTCTGAAGTGGGGCTTGAACCCGCAACCTTCTGATTCAGAAGTGAGAATGCTTCCACTGAACCAATGCTGACACCTTGATGAACAAAAGAATAGCACAAGAATTTGGGGTAATTAAATCCAGTAGGAAAGTTACATGGTGAAATGCACTTGTGAAAAGTGAGAAGCATATGTATGGCCAACTGAACTCAAATAAATTTAAAGCCTGAATTAAACAGACTGGGTAAATGTTTGACACTAAATTTCAGTACCAAATAAGAAATAAATATTAATACAAAAAGAAAATACTGCAGATGCTGGAAATCTGAAATAAAAACAGAAAATGCTGGAGATACTCAGCAGATCAGGCAGCATCTGTGAAGAGAGAAACAGAGTTAACGTTTCAGGTCGATGACCTTTCGTCAGAACTGGAAAAAAGCAGGAAATGGAACAGATTTTTAAGCAAGTGTAGGGGCTGGGAAAGGGGGGGAATAAGAAATAAATATTGACGTGGTTTAAGTCTCATCTGAAGGATGAAGAACTCTCGACTCTAACAATGCAGCCCTTCTTCAGTACTGCACTGGAGTGTCACCCTAGATTGTTTTCCAATCCTGGAGTAGGGTTTGAATTCACAAATGACTGACTGAGGTGAGAATGCTAGCCAACTGAGCCAAGCTGACACTATACAATGAAAATAAGCATTTCAGAATAAGGGAATTTGCCTAACTTCCAAGGGCATAAGGAGGTACATGAGCTATATGGTTTAGGATGGACATGTAATGAGAGGAAATGTCTCTTTCCACCTCCCTCTGCTCCTTGCACTGGTAACAGTGCAGAGGATTAGTGAGGATGAGCACTGAGACCAATGCATGCTTAAAACAAAGGCAACAGACAGAAGCATCCAGTGGAAAGCTGGAAGTGATTTTTTGCATTATACCACAACTACTTCTCACTCTGTGACTCATCGAGGAAGTCGATGCAAGATAAACTGTGCCGGGTTTGTTTAGGACTAGGATTGTAACCCTACGTATTGTGAGTGCGACAGAGTATTCAGAGGAAGATTGATTTATTGTACATAATGAAAGGAACACTGGAGTTGTGACTGCCACGCTAAGCTCCATCGAGCATTTAAACCCTGACCTAACCCAGATCTGCATGCAAGTTGCACTGTCCAGAGAGTTTCTGCGTTATACTAGGTAATTTCAAGGTTCATCAAATTTAGCAATTTGGTGCATTTTCCTGATCTATAATTTTTGAGTGCTGAATCTGTTAAAATGATCAAAAGTGTATATTTACAAAGTGACTCCAAAAAGAGATGTGGTTCATAATTTAACCGTGAGCAATTTTATTTTCTTAATGCCATATTCAATCTTTTTAAGTGGAAATTTAGCCTCCTTAGCTTCTTTGTACAGTTATCAAAAACGTGAACTGTAGACTGCAAAAACAGTTTTTGGCATTAGTCTTTACTTTTTTGGATCACTGTCAAACACAAAGCTCCAGAAACCCATTGTAAATTATGAATCTTGTCCCCTTCATACACTGAACTGTAGTTCTGAGAATGCTGAGCCGATCTATGAATGCAATGAATTTACAGGTTTCATGTCTGCAAGTATTACTAAAGACAAAATACTTGAGTATTAAATGTAAAACAATGGATATTTGAGAGTGATTAAAGGTAGTAATTTAATCAAGGATTTAGATGCTATCATATTCAATAACAACAAAGCTGCTTGAGCAGTTAATGAACATCATCTGAACCATGGGATTACATTACAACCTTGAATTCACTCCTGACATTCAGTTTTGTTTATAATATTTCATTTTGATTTCAATTATTTTCAATTTTAGTCAGTTTCTGTGCAAAAGATAGCTGTTGAACAGATGTTGGTTGATGTATATTGTCATTCTCATGAAAAAAATAATGATTGCGATGTTATCACTGCTAGTTTCTTGAGAAATGCAGTTTATTACTGATTAATTCTACAGTTGGATGTTGATTATCTACTATAATGCGGCAGACTCCCTTGGAGGATAATTGATATTTCTCAGCAGCACTCTCCTCCATTGCTGTGCTTGCATGATTACAGACATTGGAATAGCTAATCTATCATCTGATTTACTGGCTCAAAACTCTCCCACAAATACTGTTAACTCCAGGCACTGGACTAGAGAAAGCCAGCCAAAAATATTCCCTTAGCAGCAACCACGGCCACCAACCAACCCACCCTCCATTTGCAGGAGTGAGGCCTAAATGCAGTATGCACTTATCTGTAGTGATCCTGTCGATAGCCTCCACCATGCTGATCTCAGTAGACCCGCCAGCTTTAAAATCAATAGGGAGCCTGTCTGTTTAAATATGCCAGCGTCCAGAGTATGTGTCGAAAGTAACATTGGCTGATGGAGCTGATCTATCAAAAAGGAATGAGCTTTTTGGGCCTAATTCCCTTTCCTGTTTCTAGAAGTTCTTGTACATTAATAAATTCACAGTAGACTGGTAGCCCTAAACCACCAAAATAACAGTTAGGCTTATAAATTTTTAAAATGTGGAAAGCCTGTTGATTTTTGTTGTTTGCAATGTGCAGATCCTAACTGTGAAAGTAAACGTCCACTTCAGACACTGTCGTGGTATGAAATATAAGCATTTGTATGGTAAAATTATGTTGAAATTTGTGATCTGTACACAAAGGATATTAGCACTGATTTTAGAATTATGGTTAGCAAAATTAATGAGATTGAAAATGTTATTGGGCTTACAAATGCAAGTGTGTAGTCCGACTGACTTAAATAAAAACCTGCCCACTTTTAGATCCATCTGCAAAGGTAGAGCGGCTCCTTTCAATGCCATTCCTTGGCACTAGGAGGTGTACAAGACTAGCCCACGGTGACTCATCATCCAATTTTTCTTCCATGTAGAGAGAAATAATTGATTTGTACTTAGTGTCCTTTCCCAACAGTAAAACTGAAAGTAGGAACTGAGCCGGTAATGGCAAGTGCCATGCTGGAATCTTCCATTTCATGGTAGATCATGTCAGCGCACCAGTGTACTGCTCTGTTGTACTGTCCTGATAAAGGGAATTAGGATGTATCAAATTTCTCGGGGAAACTGCAACATATTACACCACCCATTGCTCTAGGCCTTCAGGAGTTGAACAAAAAAATTAATCATCAGATAATGTACATATTAATACTAATCCAGAAAATCAAATCTGCTTTGCTTTGACAGTATTCAAATGTAATGTGCACTATTTTTAATTAAAGTACTCCATTATATATATCACTCAACCCATTTTCACAAATTCCCATGTGCATTATGTAAGTATTGTAAATTAATTAGGTATAAAATCAAATGATTTATGAACAAAATTGATTTGTGAGTTAGACTGTGAAGCTCTTCAATCTATCCATACAAATTATGCTAAATGTGTTGTTACAGGGACAACCAACACAGTGGCTTAAACAAGAGTCCTACAGATGTATTTTGAGTACTTTGAGTACTGTTTAGCATATCAGTTGGTCCCCACAGTGTGAATTTATTCTCCCTGCTGACTTAATTTCTCTGTCAACATCTCTAATTCTATCCAGAATCTAACATAAATAATATAATTGCAGTATGTTTGCCTCATATTCCTTACCCAAAATGAAGCTGTAAAGTGACATTTTAAAGCACATTTCTGTAAATTATTTTGTCAGCCTCTTAACACTACGTCACAACTTATTAAAGCCCAAGTGACTTAATTTAGCAGTTCTGTTAGTGAAAATGTGCAGTTGAACTCTTTCATATACATTTACCATAAGTGTTGTGTATGTAATATGTGTGCTACTTTGAACCTATGGACAGGACTGCACTACTTGTAGGGCGTAGTGATACGCAGTACCACTCCTGGCCATAGGGGTATAAATAGTACTGTGGGTATTGATCTCCCCTCAGTTCCCGCCTGTGGGCATGAAGTAAAGACCTACGTGTAGTCCCTACCTCCAACCAGTAAAGACCTGTTTTATTGTTACTGATTAAGTCTGAGTATTAATTACTTGAACAACTCACAGACTTAACACTGGCGACGAGTCAGGTTCTTACCCTGCGGCAGTTGAAGAGAGGTTTCAAACATCACCACCCCACTAGAAGCGACAGGCTTTAGGACTCTGAAGCCTCCATCAGCGACTGAGCACTGGAGTGCAGCAGCCATCCTGACAGCTTCCAGCGACTGACAGAAGTCTTTCTACAGTTTCCTTGTTCAACCTAGGTGGTGGGGTAAGCCGTGCAGCGTTGGCTGCAAAGACAGGGCTGGGGAAGTTGGAGAAGATAAGGGCGATCGCAATCCCTGATAAGAGCCGCGGTGAAACGCGCGAGCGGGTAAGCCAGAGCCCAGGAGGGAGCGAGCAAGAGCCGCGCGAGCGGGTGAGCCAGAGGCCGGGAGCCGCTTCAAGTGCGAGGCGCAGCACGGGCCAGCGATCGGGACCGAAGATAAGGGCCGCACTCGGGGGCTGAAGGGAGATGGCGTCGGGGGACGGGTGAAGACCGCCAAGCGTGGGAAAACCGCCATTTTGTGGGTGGAGGACGACGGCAAGAGCGGGAAGCCGCCATCTTTGATAACAAGTAAACAAAATAAAATCTGAGAAATTGCAAATCTACAATGCCTAAACACGGGAATATTAGTACCTTTGATAGTGACCTCGAAGATTGGGCCATATATGTTGAAAGAGTAAAAAATTATTGTAAGGCCAATAAAATTCGTGACCAAGATAAAGCTCTAACATTATTAAATTTAATGGGTGCGAAGACATACGGGCAATTGAAACACCTGTTATCACCAGATGAACCGGCAGATAAGACGTTCGATGAGATTGTTACTGTCCTGAAAGATCATCTAAACCCCACGCCGCTGATGCTAGCGGAACGATTTAAATTTTACGACAGAAGGCAGCTACAGCATGAAAGCAATGCTGAATATTTGCTGGAATTGCGTAAATTAGCGAAATATTGCCAGTTTGGAACGGGACTGACAGATGCACTACGAGACAAATTTGTGTGTGGTTTATTTAAACAGGATACACAAAAGCGACTGCTCGAGGAGAATGAGCTGACGCTTGAGAAGGCAGTCACTATGGCAGCAGCACACGAAGCCGCAGCGAGAGGCACGGCAGTAATGCAGCTACGGTCACCGGAGCTCAGTGCACACAAATTGGGTGTGAGTTCTGGCAAATGTTATCGTTGTGGAAAGACAATGCATGATCAGAACCAGTGTTGGTTTAAAAACCAAGAATGTAGAACTTATGGTAGGCTTGGACATATAGCTAGAGTATGCAGGTCAGGGAAGAAGACCAGCAACAAGAAGTCACCGCAAGGAAAATACGCAAAGGTACACAAGGTGACCGAACAGGAGTCCGATTCAGACGCTAGCAGTAATGAACTGGCTAGCTTAAGCTGTAATGAACTGGCTAGCTTAAGAGTACTCAACGCTGGTAAGGGTGCAGACCTCCAGACAATTTGGGTCACTCTTCAGATAGAAGGAGTCCAAGTAAAACTGGAATTGGACACTGGATTGGCATTGACGGTCATAAATAAGAAAGATTACGGAAAGTTATTCCAACATATTCCCCTACAGGATACGGGGATTATATTGAAAACATACACGGGGCAAAGAGTGTACCCCATCGGGAAAATAGAGGTTGCAGTGGTCCACAAGGGCGAAGACAGTCAAATAATGGACTTATATGTGATATCTGAAGGAGGTTCTCCACTACTTGGATGGGAGTGGATTAGGAAAATGAATATGGACTGGCATTTCCTACAAACAATAACGAGTGAGAACTCGGTGAAGATAGTCGGCCCAGACTCTGGAACGGATGATGGTAAGCCCAACTCAGGTGCAAAAGACAAAGTTTCCACACAGAATTCCACTGAGCAACAACAACATAGTTTAACTGTGGATTCTGAGTCTGGCAAGTCTACTGATGTGCCCATTTCTGAGGGACACCGGGCTCGAACTCAACTCCATTTCAAACTACAACAGCAATTAGAACAAATGCTTCGCCGTTTTGAGCAAGAGTTGAATGCAACGAAAGAGTTCTTTGATACAGAGTTGGAGAATCTGGAAAGACAACAGAAGCAGCTGATGGAGAAAATGGAGCAGGAGCACACAAAACGTCTGATGTCAGAGGAGTTAACGGTCAGCCAACTCCTGCATATGCTGAAGGACAGGACTCTGAAATGGGAAAAACTTGAACACGAACTTCAATATTCAAACGAAAGGGGTTCGGAGCTCTCAAAGGTTATTGGAAGAGCTGAGGTGGCAACACAGACTGAGATGACTGCAACAGAGCAGCACTTGGATGCCAAAAGTACGCTGACTCACGTCAACGTAGAACAACAGACCGCTGAAACAGCTGCTCCGGTAGAGGAATTGAATAGTCCGATCAATCAATCTCCAAAAGAAGTTGAAGTAGTAAAATCTCAAATGAGGTCATTAGTAAACGACTTGCTGAAATCCCAGAAAAAGCTGGATGAAGAGGTACGCATGAAGAAGTCTCTTCAGGAAAGATGTCTGGACTTGGAACAAAAGCTGGCTAACGCCCAGCTGGGTATGGAGGAAATAGAAGACCCTCTCGCTGGCCTAGATCAGGACGACACCGAATATTACTATGTCCTGTCCTGCCCAACTTGTAACTTCGACTCCCACCATACAGAAATCATGGAGGAGCACTGAAAGTCTACGGAACATCGGGAGAAGGTGGCTCTACTACGGAAAAAGGAGGAAGAGAAGGAGGAACTGCGCATGCAGCTGGCAGCTGACAATGGAGACCAGAGAGTCTCCAAGAAGCAGAAAAGGAAAAGTCGAAACAGAAGATGACCCATCTGAACCATTATTACCTCTACCAGATCACACACGTGGTCCCTCCGAACGGAGCCAATTCAGTTCGGAAGTTCAAACTGTTAAATCCATGGGAGGACTATTGAATGAGTCACTCCAGCAACGTGAACCGACTACACCACAGAGATTGAATCTGTGAACTGTTTTCCGCAGAGACTGAATCTGTGATCTGTTTTGACATGAAGTTATCTATGTATCTATGTTATTCTGTTATGTAAACCTGAAGTTATATATGTATATATGTTATTACGTTATGTTAAATGGGGAGATGACTGTAAAGCTAGGAAGGGAGGAATGTTGTGTATGTAATATGTGTGCTACTTTGAACCTATGGACAGGACTGCATTACTTGTAGGGCGTAGTGATACGCAGTACCACTCCTGGCCATAGGGGTATAAATAGTACTGTGGGTATTGATCTCCCCTCAGTTCCCGCCTGTGGGCATGAAGTAAAGACCTACGTGTAGTCCCTACCTCCAACCAGTAAAGACCTGTTTTATTGTTACTGATTAAGTCTGAGTATTAATTACTTGAACAACTCACAGACTTAACAATAAGGTGATTTTACTATAACAATTAATTCTTTTACAGACCCTAGTCATTTTGGATTTGATACAGTTTCATCCAGATATGGATCATTTGTGTATACATCTCTTCCTTTGACTTGGACAATGTTTAGTCTATTCCAATGTACACTTTTTACTATTATTGTAGCCACTTACAGATCTTATAGGTGTCCTTATGCACACGGGGTGCTGAATGCATTGATTGTCACTTTAAAACAAATCTACTGAGTTGAATAGTGTTGTGGGTTAACACGTTTTATTTTGGCCTCCAGAACCTGGCTCTGAATTTGGTTCAATATAAAGAGGAACAAGTCTCTGATGTTTGCTGGCTATAACTGATAACGGACCTAAATAAAATTAGTTTGGGCTGTTAACCCAGTTCCTAGTGTTCATGGGTCCATTATACAAAACTGCCCATAGTTTAGAACAGATAGGCACTAAATTGTTGGTCTCGCATATAGAGTAGGAGATCGTAACTAATGATGCGGTAGTGGATGCTCTTCTGAGACCAGGATCAGCATGCATTTCTGAGACACTGCAGAGGAAGCTATCTTCTGCAATCTGGTTGCGTTCCATCTGACCTGAGAGTGCTTCATCCTGTCACTGTGTGGCAGAAGTAGTTAGCATTAATTTTGTTTCTCAATAAGGTACTTATTGTAATAATAAGGTACCTTCTCACTTTGAAAAAAATAATTAAAAACATTTAGTTGACTAATTTTTGATTTGATAAATGACTAATTATATAACTAAATCTGAAACTATAAAGGCCGATTCAGTGGTCCTGGCTAAAAGACTGAGCAAGATCCAAATTGTGCGTCAATAGAATGATGAGCTGGCCTAACCAGACACTGCAAAGCCAACTCATGAATATCATTATCACACGCTTCCTACACAGTTTGAGCCTTGTGCATAGGGCCTTGTAGGTTATTACAAACGCGAGGCCCTTAAAGTGCTCCAACTCAAAGTTAGAGGCCAGTGACCACCTTTTGAGATTAAAAAAAAATGTTCTGTGCATTTTAAAGCTCAAAAATGATTCTGAAAATCTTTCTGCTTTTGCAAAGGCTGAATTAGCAGGGGAAGGAAGAGAAGTGACAGCCAAGGACAGAAAACCCAATGGCTCAGATTTAGCTGTAATAATAACGGTGAGGCCATCAGCACTCGCCATTATTACAGGGTAAATCTGACAGCAACTTTTGGCATCCGCTCTGTGCAGTTAAACATAGAAATCCATAAGTTGCTGTCAGAGATGCCCTGCTCCCCCAGAAGATGTGCTGTCACAGTCCTTGCCGATATACTCAGCACTGAAATCACTGTAAAGGCGTGAACTTGGGATAATTACCCACTAGTTCTACACTAAAGACAGCTGTAAAAGTTAGGGTTGGTGCATTTACGAGTAAGTGAGTTTTTAATGGCATAATAAGTGATAATTACTGTTGAACAACCTCACTGGCCCTGAAAAATTAATTTTACAAGTGTGGAGTCTCATTCCCTCAGAAGAAAATGAATGTTGCAGATTTTCTTTTTAATTAGATTATTTTTTACTTTTTCTTTTTGTCTCCTTTATTTCTCTTCCTTAATCCCATCTGTATTTCACAATCTTTATTTTGCTTTCTCTACATCATTTAAATCTAATTTATATTTCCTGCTTTATACTTCCTGGTTTGGACTCTGGGGCCCCGATTTTCCCCCAGCCGTCGGGCGGGTTTTCAGGCGTGTGGGGGGGGGGGGAAATCCCGAATTTGGGGGTCCTGACACCATCCCACCCAAAACCCCGCCCCACGTAAGTTTCAGGGGCGGCGGGTACTTGCCCCGCACTGGGACCCGCTGAAACCAGGTGAGAAGGGATTAGTGCCAATTAACTGCCTGTTAACAGGTAGTTAACAGGCAGTTTTTAGCCTAATCCCTATTTTGAGGGGTTTTGTGTGGGTTTCCCGACAGCTGTAAACCACGCCAGGTTAGAGCAGGCGGGCCGTCGGGTTGAAGGACTTGGAGGGGTCGCGATGTCAGTGTTCAGGTGAGTGATGAGTGCATAAGTGTAAAGGTAAGTGTGTTTGGTGTGTTTAAAGTGTGTAAAGAACTTTTACTTACCTGTACTTACCTTCACAGCCTTTCTTCCTGTAGCCGTCGGGAGCCCATCACTCACCCAGAACTTAAAGCTGAATGGCTGCGATCTGTCAAAAGTGACAGCCTTCAGCTTTTAGTGCCGGTAAGAGTTCTAACTGAGTCTGTGCAGAATGACTCATGTTAGACCTCAGAGTGTCAGTGTTTCACAGCTTCAAACAGCTGTGAAACGCTGATATTTCATCTATCAAAAACTCTTGACAGATGAAATTGCAGTCTGTGATGTCACCTGTTGCCGGGTGGCCCTTAATTGGCCTGCTGAGCCCGCTGGGTGGGCTCAACAAGGTCAATCAAGGGGAAATCGCGCGGATTGGCCGGACGTCGAAGTAGGCGGGTCAAAAACTTGAAAGGGGAAGTCCCGCCTTCTTCCCAACAGGTTTGGGAAAATCTACCCCTGCATGTCTCAGTGAGGATTTTTCAATCTGATTGTTTGAACAGCCTCACTGTTGCTTGCTCTTTTCATAGATGCCACAGATCCCCTGTAGAGAGCACCAAGCTGGAAAAGATGCCAAATTAGTGGAAATCTCTGCTGACAAGCCGGCAAAAAGTCTGTGGGCAGTTGTCAGCGAGGTGAACGGTGAAAGCTGTTCCTTCACTGCTGAGAGCAAAGTCCGGGCCATTGTAAAAGTAGTAACAAAATTTGTGGGCAATTGGCATAGATGACTGATAAGGTAATGGTAAGACACATTCTATTAACAATTTTCTAGACTAAATTTTTGTGTTAAAATATTTTGGCCAAGTCTTTAGATCCAAGTACATATATATTGTTGAATTTCTTACTTACATTATAACAGGAATTAAACATATTTAAGGAAACAATCAATTTGTAAGATTAAGCACTAAGAGGATGTCATGTTGAAGATACAATAGATTCTATTAGAATCATAGAGCACAGTAGGCGGCCATTCAACCCATCGTACCTATGCCAGCTCTTTGAAAGAGCTATCCAATTAGTTCCACTCCCTTGCTTTTTCCCCAGAGCCCCGCAAATTTTCCCTTCAAGTATTTATCCAATTCTCTTTTGAAAGTTGCTATTGAATCGGCTTCCACTACCCTTACAGGCCGTGCATTCCAGATCACAACAACTTGCTACTTACTTTTTATTCCTCATCTCATCTAGATTCATAGATTTAGAAACTTAGAGCACAGAAGGGGGCCCTTCGGCCTATAGTGCCTGTGCTAGCTCTTTAAAAATTAAACAGATACTTCGGGGGGGGAATTTTCCCAGCCCTGAGGAGGCGGGTTTAGAGGCGGGACTGCCGGGAAAATGGCAGAAACTGGGAGTGGGTACCGACTGCAAGGATCAATGCTTGGGCCTCAGCTATTCACAATCTAAATCAATGATTTGGATGAGGGGACTAAATGTAATGGGGCAGAAATTCCTCCCCAAATGCGTGAGTATGGAAGGGGTACTCACGCGTCTGGCCGGAGGAAATGCCGGTTTTCAGCATGCACAGCGCATGCGCTGAAAACCGGCATTTCCTCTCCTCTCACCCAAGAGTTGAAGAGGCTAGCGCATGCGCTGTAGGGGGCAGCGCGTGCGTCTTGGATTTCCTCTGTTTTGGGGGATTTGCGCATGTGTAAAGGCCTCCGGTCTTTACGCTTGTAAAAAGCACACGTAAGTATTTATTTTTACAGGTAAGTGGTGTTTTAGTGCAATTTAGAATTTTTTTTCCCACAGGTTCATTATTTTAAAGAATCTACAATAAGGTAAGTTTAGTTTTAGACCCTTTTTATTAAAAATTTATTTTTTCAAAAAAAAAAATGATTGTTTAAATTATTTTTTAAAACTTATTTATACTTAATTTAATGATTGGGATGTTTTTTAAAATTTTATTTAAAGTTTAAGTAGTGTTTTGGGGTGCAGTACTTCTCATGAGTTTGACAGTTCTTACTCTCAAACTTATGAATGAAGTTTCCCCTCCCCTGATTGGCTGAACAGTGCTCACCTGATCCCAGCCGGCACATCGCACTAACTACGCCGCTGGGTCAGGTTAGCACAGCGCGCCGACATCAGAACCTGGCCACTGAAAGGAAATCCACTGCGGGCCAGGTTTCAGATGTCGGCGCGCAGTGTGAGCGCACATCGGGGGCTTGCACGCGCGGCAAGCCCCCGACACCAAGTTCTGGGCCATTATATCCAAGTTTGCTGATGATACAAAGCTGGGTGGGAATGTAAGTTGTGAGGAGGATGCAAGGAGACTTCAAGGAGATATAGACCAGCTAAGTGAGTGGGCAAGAACATGGCAAATGGAATATAATGTGAAGAAATGTGAAGTTATTCACTTGGTAGGAAAAATAGAAAAGCAGAGTATTTTTTAAATGGTGACAGATTGGGAAATGTTGGTGTTCAGAGAGACCTGTACACGAATCACTGAAAGCTAACTTGCAGGTATAGGAAGCAATTAGGAAAGCAAATGGTATGTTGGCCTTTATTACAGGAGGATTTGAGTATAAGAGTAAAGACATCTTACTGCAATTATATAGGGCCTGGGTGAGACCAGACCTGGAGTACTGTGTACCGTTTTGGTCTCCTTACCTAAGGAAGGATATACTTGCCATAGAGGGAGTGCAACAAAGGTTCACCAGGCTGATTCCTGGGATGGGGGGGATTGTCCTATGAGGTGAGATTGAGTAGATTAGGTCTATATTCTCTAGAGTTTAGAAGAATGAGAGGTGATCTCATTGAAATATACAAAATTCTTACAGGGCTTGACAGGGTAGATGCAGGGCAGATGTTTCCCCAGGCTGGGGAGTCTAGAACCAGGGGTCACAGTCTCAGAATAAGGGGTCGGCCATTTAGGACTGAGATGAGGCAAAATTTCTTCACTCAGAGGTTGGTGAATCTTTGGAATTCTCTGCCCCAGAGGGCTGTGGAGGCTCAGTCGTTGAGTATATTCAAGACAGAGATCGATAGATTTTTAGATATTATGGGAATCAAGGGATGTGGGGATAGTGCAGGAAAGTGGATTGAGGTAGAAAATCAACCATGATCTTATTGAATGGCAGAGCAGGCTTGAGGGGCCAAAAGGCCTACTCCTGCTCCTATTTCTTATGTTCTTATTTTCTTAATGAGGACACTAAGAAACAAGAAAGATGTAATATTTGATCCCATTTTGGTTTCTACAAAATATATTTTCCTTACCTAGAATTTTCCTACCAAAAATATTTGTTGCAACTAATTCAAAAAGTTGAAGGACTGTGCTTTGCAGCTGTTGATAAGTGAATAGAAGAAACCTCCAGATCTTTCGATATCTGCTCATTTAGTCTCAGATTCTGCCTATGACAATAGTTCATTTGCCATTTAACTTCCTCCTTCTATAACCTGTTGTCTGATGATCTGTTCTTTGTTTTACAAAGGTTCTACTGTAGTATTTGACATTCATTATAGTTAATTCTGCACTAAACCTTTATTTAATGGCCTGGAAATTGTGGTCGGAGGCAAACCGCAAGAAAACTACGTACATACCTTGGCCTAGAAATTCGGTGGGGTTAGCGCCCAATTAGAGGCGTTAGAGGGCCTTGTGCCGGAATTATAGCCGCGATCAAAATTGCGTTGGGCCCTACCATCAGCGTTAGCCGGTAGCGCTGCGCCGGCACCGATGACGTCATCGGTGTGCGCAGCGTCCCGGTTGCCGTGGTAACGCGGCCGGACGCCCAAATTCAGTTGCGGCCGCCTCGCCCGTGGCAGCCACAACCAACGATTGTTCAACGGGATGTTGCAGCACGTAGCGCCGGCGCATTAAGGTGGAGCGGCGGCCGGCCGCTTTCCCGGCGGCCGCCTGCCTGCACCTCCCTCCCCGGACTCCTCCACCACCCCCCCGCAGCACTGATGTGTGTGGCCCGCGAGCCCGGCACTTCTCCGAGGTGCCGGGCTCATTTGTCGGGCGAATCGACCGGTCAGCGGTCGGCTGCAGGCAGCTCCTCCTTAACAGAAGGAGGAGGCCTGCAGTACCCCAGCCTGCCGCACCGCATCGGGTGCCGCAGCGGGGGATTAGCGCCGCAAACCTGCATTCAGCGCCCATAGCGAGGCGCTGAAACCCTCCATTAGCGCCCGCAGCCGTCTGGGCGCGGGGCAGCTGAATCTTTGGCGGGCGCAGCGGCAATTATCGTGGGCGCAAAATTTCGGCCGCAAAAGCCCTGGCGGAGGCAAACCTAATTTCTAGGCCATGTGTCTCCGGAGCTTCAGACTCTTGTGATCCTGGGCCTGCAGGCGTACACCTGTGTAAAGGCCCACGGATCTCAGGGGCGCATGCGGTTCGCAAGCGTCCCTGGGATCACATGGGCCAGGCCAACCAATGACAAAGGGGAATTCCTATTATTCTTATGGGGATTTCATTTACATACGGAATCCTCATAAGCATATTAGAAATCACCTAAAAAATACAATTTCACAACACTGAAATAAAAATAAATGATCACAGGTTCAAAATTAATTAAAATACCCTTTAATTAAACATTTAAAATATTTAAAAAATTGGAAAAATAACTTTATACATTTAATTTTAAATGTAAGTGAATGTTTAAATCATTTTATAAATTTTATTTTAGCTTTTATTTTAACCCTTATGCTGGTAAAAGAAGGCCTTACGCTTGCTTTTACCTGGTGAAAGGCTTTTGTGGGTATTCACTGGGCAGTAGTTGAGCAAATAGCCCAACTCTGTGCCAGCGAAAGTGAATTTACAGCCGATGCGGACGATCTGTCGAGGAAAAACTTGACAGATCACAAGTTCTGGGTTTTTGCGCATGCACATCGCACGCGGAAACCCGGAACTTGCCAGGCCATTCACAGCACTTACGCTGTGCGTACACCGTCATAGGCCCCATAAATTCCAGGCTATTGTTTCTTCATGTGAGAAGTAAGGTCATTTAGTCATTCATACATGCCAGCTGTCAGCTTTTCAACCACCATGTCATGTCAGTATTTCACAAGAACATTTCACAGGCTCTGGGTGTCATCCAGTATCTCACCAAGTGGCCACACTTTATGAGTCAGCTTTGACAAGGAGAAGTTGGCATATTGTTCCACCAAGGAGGACTTCAAAGTTGAATCCAGTCCAGTGTTCATCTGACATCCACATGCATGTAGTTTTCAGCAGGGGTCACTGGATCCAATCAGGAGCAGGAACATTGATTGATTTTCCCCTTCCTGGCCTAGGGGCCCTCAGCATTTTTTAATTGAATGTTGTATGATGACATTGTAAATATTTGTGTGCGCACTGCAGATTTAAGTAACCCATACTGCACACAGCCAAAACAACTAGTCAGGATTTTCAATGTCTCCTTTATAATTATTGCAAGTCCAGGTACCCAAAAAAGCAACTCTACTTAACAGGAAAAGATTATTTACTTACGAATACGTTTTTGGACAGCTCTTCTTTCTTCAGGCCATGTGTAGGTATTTTGTGAACACAAGTGTTCAGAATGTAATTTGGAATCCTAAACCTAGAATTCAGAAAATGGATTCTTTTTTAATTACAAAGGTGTGTAGGGACCCACTGAAACATTCATTCAGTGTAGTTAGCTCCAAGTAAATACACATTTTATTTGAGTGTAGAACTTCACTATGTATTCACTCCTGTTATAAACAGTTCCTGATTCAAACAGAAAATGTTCCTATCGTACTGAATTTTTAATGCTCAGTGCACTAAATATAATCAACCTGCAGTCCAATTTCACTGAGAGACAGCAGCATTTTTGTGAGTTGATCTTTTTGTTTCATGTCTTCCATTGTTTTGGTTTCAATTGAGTTGCTGAGTGAATGATTAAATGGGCTGTGGTAAGAAATTTATAGATTTGGATATTTTATTTGTGGTTTATAGAATCCTGATTCAAGCAGAACATTTCTTGGCAGCATTGTCTGGCTGTTGTGAGGATTCAGTAATTGACTCCTGTGCAATCAAATTATTTTACCCCTTATGCTGGTAAAGGAAGGCCTTACGCCCACTTTTACCTGGTGTAATGGTTTCGTGGGTATTTGCTGGGCAGTAGTTGAGCAAATAGCCCCACTCTGCGCCAGCGAAAGTGAATTTACAGCCGATGCGTACGATCTGTCGAGGAGAACCAAGTTCCGGGTTTCCGCATGCGATGTTGGAGTGATGCGAATGTAAATCCCAAATCTAATCAAAGTTTTTTTTTATTCTGCAGACTGGGTTTTGGGAGAACATCTCTCTCCTGAACTTACACTGCAATCACACTTCCAGTCTCTCCTGAACTTACACTGCAATCACACTTCCAGTCTCTCCTGAACATACACTGCAATCACACTTCCAGTCTCTCCTGAACTTACACTGCAATCACACTTCCAGTCTCTCCTGAACTTACACTGCAATCACACTTCCAGTCTCTCCTGAACTTACACTGCAATCACACTTCCAGTCTCTCCTGAACTTACACTGCAATCACACTTCCAGTCTCTCCTGAACTTACACTGCAATCACACTTCCAGTCTCTCCTGAACTTACACTGCAATCACACTTCCAGTCTCTCCTGAACTTACACTGCAATCACACTTCCAGTCTCTCCTGAACTTACACTGCAATCACACTTCCAGTCTCTCCTGAACTTACACTGCAATCACACTTCCAGTCTCTCCTGAACATACACTGCAATCACACTTCCAGTCTCTCCTGAACTTACACTGCAATCACACTTCCAGTCTCTCCTGAACTTACACTGCAATCACACTTCCAGTCTCTCCTGAACTTACACTGCAATCACACTTCCAGTCTCTCCTGAACTTACACTGCAATCACACTTCCAGTCTCTCCTGAACTTACACTGCAATCACACTTCCAGTCTCTCCTGAACTTACACTGCAATCACACTTCCAGTCTCTCCTGAACTTACACTGCAATCACACTTCCAGTCTCTCCTGAACATACACTGCAATCACACTTCCAGTCTCTCCTGAACTTACACTGCAATCACACTTCCAGTCTCTCCTGAACTTACACTGCAATCACACTTCCAGTCTCCTGAACTTACACTGCAATCACACTTCCAGTCTCTCTTTGAACCAAAGGGAAATTACGTTGAATAATTGCAATGTGTTTGTGTTGAATTGACCACACTCATGTAAAGCATAATTGCATCACAACATCATGATGATATAACTCGTTATTCCATTAGACTTTGTGTGTCATTATATCCTCTGTTAATGATGTGATGTTGTGCATGCATACATAACTGGGAGCATTCCGAAATTGTACTGGCACAGCATTGTTACTAACTAGAGTTGGACCAGCAGCAGAGACTGACCCATCAAATATGGGCCTTCCTAGTTGCCAGTCTTACAGAATCCAATAAATTTCCCTTCACATGGCTGCTGGCTGCAGGATACCTTGGCTATGAGAGATAGCAACTGAAGGCCAGTATAAAAACAGCTTCCGTGCTTCAATCTTATAAGTGGCAGTGGCTATAGCCTAGAAGTTACTGTTCGCAATATTAGTAGATGTTCTTATAACACTCCTGAACGAAATGGGTTAATACTTCCATTAAAATAGCAGGCAAAGGTAAGTCATACCAACTTGTTAATTGTTCATAAGGTAATATTGCCAATGGTAATTTCTAGGTTTATGTTTCTAACAGAATGTGAGTTAAGCTCATTAGCTTCCCACCAAACTGGCAAGCAGTCATTCTGAATCTAACAGAGTGTTCGGCAACTTATGATGCAACAATACACTGCTGAAATGGACGGCACGCTCCAGGATTGTGTTTCAGTAACATGTAACTTATAGATTGGTTCAATATTATAAATATTCTGAATCCTTTATAGTACCTGGTAAATGTCATTTCAACAAAACATGGAAGGATTGTTCCTTTAATATATGTAAAATGGGGAACCACTGAAGTCATTCCCAAGCAAAGTAAAATTTCAGATAAAAAGAAATTATAAGACAAATTGACATGAACATTCTTAACTTTATTTTTTCTACTTCTTATTTCGTAGAAATACAAGACTTAAAAAAAACCGCACAATTATTACCATACAAGAGTTTTTAAAATACTATCATTACCATGTTTGTGGAATTAAACTTAAAAAAAAAATGTTTCAAGTTATCGAAGCAATGGAAAGTATCGGCACTCTTTGTGTAGTTATTTATATTTATTACTCTTTCAGTTTCACACAGTGGTGAGCTGAACTTTTCAGTCAGAGGAACCCGTCAGAAGAGTATTGGAATTCAACGTGTAGATTTATTTTGGTACAGAACATGTACTGAAATCATGTATTTGATAGTTGTGTCCTTTAAATAATTGTGGGGATCAAAAACTGTTTCTTGTTTTATGATTGTTGCCTGCAGTTTGGGAACATATGGGAAAAATTACCATAGTTTCTAACTAGCTAACTAGAGGGACATAGCCATTCAAAACATCTTCACTGACTGATGATGAATGACTAATGAATTTTCCATCAGATGCTGAATGTGCGAATGTGTACAGTGAAAGCTCTCGATAATGATCACCTTTGGGAACTTGTACACATTCAAGTCACAATCGTTAATTGGTTGTGTAGTAATCAGAGCCAGTCCTGAGAGCGTGCAATCATTCCATACATCTGCATGGGTGCCTCCTGAGGTTGGGTGAGCCCATTTGGCAAGAAATAAGACCACCACGCTACATAATTATCCTTATTCATGCATTTCCTCCTTCTAGGGCTTCCAATTTAATCATTTGTACCGATCATTCATTTTCTCTCTCTTTCTCACTCACTCTCTCCCACTCACTCTCTCTCTCTCCCACTCTCTCTATGCCCCACTCTCTCCCTCCCCACACTCTCTCTTTCCCCCACACACTTTCTCTTTCCCCCGCACCTCTCTTCCCCCCGCTCCTCTCTTCCCCCCCCCCGCCGCTCCTCTCTTCCCCCTGCTTGTAGGGGGTGGCCGTGTGGTGGTGTTTGGCGCGTACGTACGCCCAGTCAGTTATGCCCCTGACTGTTTTGTGAGCGGTTTGAATCGCTCCCACGCCCCTGGGTTCTAGACACCGGACTTAGGTACAAGGCGACGGTCCAGAGAAGACTCGAGTAGACAGGTGGTTGGATGTAAACAAAAACAAAGATTTTATTGAAGAGGAAAAACTTGATACAATCTCATGGGAAAAATTACTAGCGTACACTTCTACCGGCAAAAATACAAATGCAAAAGAATAATAATAACTATACTTATGCAGGGAATGGGGAACACATGGCACATCGAGGGAAAACAACTATCTTAACAATCCCCTTATCCTTATCCCACCCCCTATACCTAACTAGATTAAGCTATGAGGGGTCAAAACTTCATGCTCACCAATCAAAAGGTTTGTTAGACTCAAAACAGCGGTTGGGTTCAGGGTTCGCTCTTGGTGCTCTCTGGAGCCTGCCGTCGTCACGTGGCCTCCAGGCGCTGCAAGGGCATTGTCCAGGTTCGAGTACCCCAAAGTTAAAGTCTCTGTTTGTGTACTTTACCTTGCAGGGATGATTCTTCGTCGACAGCCGCCAGATTGAGTTGGTGTGCAGTTATTCGAAGGTCGGCCGAGGCTGAAGGCCCGATAATTTGAAGCCTCCCCTCAGTTCGTCTCCTCAGTTGGTCTTCTTCAGGTGGCCTTTGTGGTGTATGTAACCTGTTCCACCTTAAGAGAACTTAAGCCTGTTCCACCTTAAGAGATGTACTACTTTCTCTGGCTGCTGTATACGTAATACCGGTGGTGACCACCGGTATATAAGTACTGTGTAGTGATATTGTATTTAGTATAGTCCTGACCTCCAACTAGTAAAGACCTGTTGAACTTTATTCTTGTAGTCTGTGTCAGTAATTAATCTTAATACAACTGGAACACACAGACTTAACAGTGGCGACGAGTCTGATTCTTACCCTGCGGCAGTTTATATCCACGGCGGCTTCGTCCACAGAACGGACGTCGAAGAGAGGCATCCACCCTCATCACCCTGCTGGAAGACACGTCGCGCGGCAGGCATCGAGAACCCGGAGTGCAGAAGACATCCTGAACTCGAAGCCTCCATCAGCGGCAGTCAGCTATCTTCTTTCTACCTCGGTGGTGGGTAAGCCGGTCAGCGACGCGAGCAGAAAGTCGGCCGCGTTGGCTGTACAGACGGGGGGAGGAAGACGGAGGAATAAGGGCGGTGAGATCGATCGCGACCGGAGATAAGGGCCGGGCCGCATTCGGGCCGAAAGGCGCAGCGCGGGGACATCGATCGCGGCTGGTGATAAGGGCCGGGCCGCTTTCGGGCCAAAAAGGCGCAGCGTCTGGGGTGACTGAAGGCGCGAGAGCCGCGGTGAAGGCGAACGCAGCCGGTGCTAATAACCGGGCTGCAAGAAGGGCTGCGAGGCGCGACATCGGGGAAGCGCAAATGCCCGAGGGAGCTGCGGTGAAGTGGAGACAGCGTCGGGGGAGTTACTAACCGCTGGGAAAGGGGAGCAGCAGCGGCACGCCAAACGCCATTGCAGCCAGTGGGTGAAGACCGCCAAGCGCGGGAAAACCGCCATTTTGTAGGCGGAGGACGAAGACAAGAGCGGGAAGCTGCCATCTTGGGATAAAATAAATTGCAACAATGCCGAAACATGGGAACATTGATACCTTTGATGGCGACATCGAAGATTGGGCCATGTATGTAGAACGCATACAAAATTATTGTAAAGCAAATAAAATCCCAGATGCAGAGAAAGCACGAACGTTATTGAACTTAATGGGTGCGAAGACATACGGGCAATTGAAACACCTTTTATCACCAGATTAACCGGCGGATAAGACGTTCGAGGAGATTGTTACTGTCCTGAAAAATCATCTAAACCCCACGCCGCTGATGCTAGTGGAACGATTTAAATTTTACAGCAGAAGGCAGCTGAAGGATGAAAGCAATGCTGAATATTTAATGGAATTGCGTAAGCTGGCAAAGTACTGTCAGTTTGGAACGGGACTGACAGACGCGCTAAGAGATAAATTTGTGTGTGGATTATTAAAAGAAGATACACAAAAGCGACTGCTCGAGGAGAATGAGCTGACGCTTGAGAAAGCGGTCACTATGGCAGCAGCACACGAAGCCGCAGCGAGAGGCACGGCAGTAATGCAGCTACGGTCACCGGAACACAGTACAAATAAATTGGGTTTGAGTACTGTACAATGTTATTGTTGTGGAAAATCAACACACGATCAGAGCCAGTGTTGGTTTAAAAACCAAGAATGCAGAACGTGTGGCAGGCTTGGCCACATAGCTAAAGTATGCCGGTCAGGAAAGAAGACCAGCAACAAAAAGTCACCGCAAGGAAAATACATAAAGGTGCACAAGGTGACAAAGACCAGTTCGAACGAACAGAAGTCAGATTCAGACGCTAGCAGTAATGAACTGGGTAGCTTAAGAGTACACAACGTTGGTAAGGATGCAGATCTCCAGACAATTTGGGTCACTCTTCAGATAGCAGGAGTCCAAGTAAAGATGGAATTGGACACTGGATCGGCATTGACGGTCATGAATAAGAAAGATTACAAAAGGTTATTCCAGCATATTCCCCTACGGGATACGGAAATTATATTGAAAACATACACGGGGCAAGGAGTGTACCCCATCGGAAAGATAGAGGTAAAAGTGGTCCACAAGGGCGAAGAAAGCCAAGTAATGGACTTATATGTGCTACCTGAAGGAGGTCCACCACTACTGGGACGGGAGTGGATTAGGAAAATGAATATGGACTGGCACTCCTTAAAAGCACTAACGGTAGATTCCGGGGAAACAGATGTCAAACCTAAACGATTGTCCAAAATATTGGATGATGCTAAAGAGCTGTTCCAGCAAGGACTGGGAACACTGAAAGGAATTACGGCAAACATCAAGATTGATGAACATGCACAACCAAAATTTTTCAAAGCCAGACCGGTACCCTATGCAATACGACCTACTGTAGAAGCGGAACTGGAAGCGCTAGAACGTTCAGGTGTACTGTCTAAGGTAGATTGGAGTGAGTGGGCTACGCCCATTGTTCCCGTTATGAAACGTCCTTCGAGCAACAAGCCAGGAGAACCAGGGAAGGTTCGCATCTGTGGAGATTTCAAGATCACCGTTAATCCGGTGCTTCACACGGTGCAGTGTCCGCTTCCGCGGATTGAGGATATTTTTGCTTCGTTGTCTGGCGGGAAACACTTCACCAAGATAGACCTGGCGCAGGCGTACTTGCAGATGGAGGTTGATGAAGAGTCACGCCAGTACCTCACGATCAACACGCATAGAGGTTTGTACCAGTATAATAGGCTGGTTTTTGGAGTGGCATCAGCTCTGGCAATTTGGCAGAGGGCCATGGAGCAGGTATTACAGGGAATTCCAGGCACACAATGTTACCTGGACGATATTCTGATTACAGGTGATTGTGATGAAGAACACCTCGCAAACTTGGAACTGGTGCTCAACAGACTGAAAGAGTATGGACTTCGAGTTAATCGGCAGAAATGTGAGTTCTTTCAGAAGCGGATCTCGTACTGTGGTCATGTCATTGACCGGGAGGGGCTTCATAAGTCTCCTGACAAGATAGAGGCAGTTGTAAAGGCTCCCGCTCCGGATAATGTCTCTCAGTTGAGGTCGTTTCTGGGATTGATTAACTATTACCATAAGTTTCTACCGAATCTATCCACGGTACTGCACCCACTGAACGCTCTTTTACAGAAGGGGGTACCATGGGAATGGAGCGAAAACTGTAAGAAGGCATTTCGCAAAAGCAAAGAATTGATCACCTCAGAGGAAGTGTTGGCTCACTTCAACCCGACACTGCCTATTCGGTTGGCTTGTGATGCTTCTCCATATGGTATTGGGGCAGTACTCTCACACAAGTTGCCAAATGGCACAGAAAGGCCAGTCACGTTTGCATCCAGATCATTGACCTCCGCTGAGCGCAACTATGCGCAGATCGATAGGGAGGCTCTCAGCCTTGTATGGGGAGTGAAGAAGTTTAATCATTACCTGCAGGGCCAAAAATTCACACTTCTGACAGACCATCAGCCGTTGGTATCCATTTTTAACCCTAAGAAGGGTGTTTCGGTGATGACAGCACAGCGACTCCAGAGATGGTCCCTTTTCCTAGGGGCACATCAATATCAAATAGAATTCAAAGGTACAAAGCAGCATGGCAATGCTGATGGGCTGTCGCGCCTGCCACTACCTGAAGCAGAAGAGACGACGAAAGTTGACCCTGTTGAGTTATTTCATTCGACCATCATCGAGTGTTTACCAGTCACCAATGCAAGTATTGAAAGAGAAACCAGGAACGACCCGACACTGTCCCGAGTTTACGAGGTGACAGTGAAGGGATGGCCAACACATGGTGATCCTCTGTTACCGGCATTCTCGGCAAGGCGAGACCAGCTGTCCGTCTGCCATGGTACTTTGATGTACGGGACAAGAGTGATTATTCCTCCCAAGTTACGGGAAAGAGTTCTAAAGGAACTGCATGAAGGTCATCTGGGGGGAGTTAAGATGAAAAGTCTTGCTAGGGCTTATGTATGGTGGCCGGGCATTGACCAACAGATAGAGGAGTTGACAAAAAGCTGCGCTGGGTGCCAAAAAGTGCAAAATGCACCTCCGATCGCACCGCTACACCCATGGGAATGGCCTTCAGCCCCATGGCAACGCGTACATATTGACTTTGCTGGTCCATTCATGGACTCCATGTTCCTAATTGCGGTGGACGCACATTCCAAATGGCCAGAAATGATCAAGATGAATACCACTACTTCAGAAAAGACAATTGCGGTGTTAAGAACAATATTCGCAAGGAACGGATTGCCAGAACAGATATGTTCGGACAACGGACCACAGTTCGTGTCGGAAGAATTCCAAAAATTCTTAAAGAAGAATGGGGTGAAACATTATACCTCTGCCCCATATCATCCGGCGACAAATGGGTTGGCCGAGAGATTTGTCCAAACATTCAAAAAGGCAATAAAGGCCATGAACGATGATCAGATTCCGTTACAACACAAGGTGGACAATTTCCTAATGGCATATCGAAACGCCGCTCATGCAGTGACTAACCAAAGTCCTGCCATGGTGTTTTATAACAGGAGGTTGCGGTCCAGGTTGGACTTGTTAAAACCAAATGTGCGGAGGGAAGTGAAAAACAAACAGTTCCGGCATATTAATAACAAGTCCACTCGAAGTTTCGACGTAGGACAACCAGTGTTGGCAAGGGGCTATGGAAACAAAAAATGGCAGTCCGGAACAATTCGGGCCAGACAAGGACCTCTGATGTACACAGTAGATATTGGTAACAATGTGATAAGGCGTCATGCGGATCAACTGGTAGAATCAAGAGCAAGGGTCGAACCCATGGTTGCGACAGAGACAACTGTGGAAGACATTAATGAACCTGAAGCATCTACCTCAGCAGGGACTGTACCTGATGATGACGTCCAATACATAGGAAACCAACAAGAAGAGTCACCTCAGCAACAAGAATCAGAGACCACTGAAAGGCGTTATCCAAACCGAATCAGAAGGCCTCCTGAGAGACTGAACCTTTGAACTGTTTATACCTGAAGTTATATATGTATATATGTTATGATGTTATGTTAAATGGGGATATGACTGTTAAGCTAAAAAGGGAGGATTGTGGTGTATGTAACCTGTTCCACCTTAAGAGAACTTAAGCCTGTTCCACCTTAAGAGATGTACTACTTTCTCTGGCTGCTGTATATGTAATACCGGTGGTGACCACCGGTATATAAGTACTGTGTAGTGATATTGTATTTAGTATAGTCCTGACCTCCAACTAGTAAAGACCTGTTGAACTTTATTCTTGTAGTCTGTGTCAGTAATTAATCTTAATACAACTGGAACACACAGACTTAACAGCCTTCCCTCCGGTGGTCTTCCCTCCTCCCCTCGTCGCGTCCCGCCTTGCCTGGCCTGAATTGTCCATGTCCGCCCGACCCGGTGCCGGGGCTAGTTCCAGATGGTGTGGGAAAAGGGCACGGGCAAAGGCTAGGGGGTGAGCGTGGGATGGGGGAAGAGCGGCAGCCACGAGGGCGAGGGGCCGAAGAGCAGCAGCACCAGCACACCAACCAGCAAAGAGCACACCTAAGAAGCTAACTCCTTGCTACCCGAGGGGGCCCTCAATTATACCTTCGTCGAAAACCCTTAACTGCCCACCAGATCAGGTTAGTTCTTTGTTTTAATCTTGGCGGGCTATTTTAAATAATGGTAGCAATCCATACTAACTGGTTTTAGATGGTCAGTAATCGCATCTACCAGCCCGATAATTGACTTGTATTGTCCTGAAAGTTCCTTGATAAGCCTGTCCGACCTCGATGGCTCGGTTAATCTGTTTCCGATAATATATGCAGACTGCTAGATGGCCTTAACTATCGGCCTAAACTGATATTAGATTTGCCTCCAATTCGGTCTAATGCATAATTCAGAGTCCTGTCTGGTTCCAAAACACGTCTCTCTTCACAGAAGCCGACAGCTTGTTTTTGATTTCTCCAAGCTGTCTGCGTTGCAGAGTCCATTTTAAAATCTCACAGGCTTTCTGCCACGAGGCACGGACACCATTTTGGGTACCCTTTTTCATTTAAAAAGTCCACACAGGGTCCCGTTTACCAATAACAGCCTTTGGGGAAATGCAGAAATTTTGCAAATCTTACACGCTCCTCTTTCCCCCACTCCTCTCTCTTTTCCCCCGCTCCTCTCTTTCCCCCCCGCTCCTCTCTTTCCCCCCGCTCCTCTCTTTCCCCCCGCTCCTCTCTGTCCCCCTGATCCTCTCTTTCCCCCCGCTCCTCTCTTTCCCCCAGCTCCTCTCTTTCCCCTGCTCCTCTCTTTCCCCCGCTCCTCTCTTTCCCCGCTCCTCTCTTTCCCCCCGCTCCTCTCTTTCCCCCGCTCCTCTCTTTCCCCCGCTCCTCTCTTTACCCCACTCCTCTCTTTCCCCCACTCCTCTCTCTTTTCCCCCGCTCCTCTCATTGCCCCCGCTCCTCTCTTTCCCCCGCTCCTCTCTTTCCCCCTCGCTCCTCTCTTTCCCCCTCGCTCTTCTCTTTCCCCCCCGCTCCTCTCTTTCCCCCGCTCCTCTCTTTCCCCCGTGCCTCTCTTTCGCCCCGCTCCTCTCTTTCCCCCCTCGCTCCTCTCTTTCCCCTCGGTCCTCTCTTTCCCCCCCGATCCTCTCTGTCCCCCCGCTCCTCCTTCCCCCCCGCTCCTCTCTTTCCCCGCTCGCTCCTCTCTTCCCCCCGCTCCTCTCGTTCCCCTCGCTCCTCTCTTTCCCCCCTCACTGCTCTATTTCCCCCCGCTCCCCTCTTTCACCCCTCGCTCCTCTCTTTCCCCCACCGCTCCTCTCTTTCCCCTCGCTCCTCTCTTTCCCCCCTCGCTCCTCTCTTTCCCTCGCTCCTCTCTTTCCCCCCTCGCTCCTCTCTTTCCCCCTCGCTGCTCTCTTTCCCCCGGCTCCCCGCTTTCCCCCCTCGCTCCTCTCTTTCCCCACTCGCTCCCCTCTTTCACCCCTCGCTCCTCTCTTTCCCCCACCGGTCCTCTCTTTCCCCTCGCTCCTCTCTTCCCCCCTCGCTCCCCTCTTTCCCCCCTCGCTCCTCTCTTTCCCTCGCTCCTCTCTTTCCCCCTCACTCCTCTCTTCCCCTCTCGCTCCTCTCTTTCCCCCTCGCTCCTCTCTTTCCCCTCGCTCCTCTCTTTCACCCCTCGCTCCTCTCTTCCCCCCCGCTCCTCTCTTTCCCCTCGCTCCTCTCTTTCCCCCTCGCTCCTCCCTTTCCCCCTCGCTCCTCTCTTTCACCCCTCGCTCCTCTCTTTCCCCCTCGCTCCTCTCTTTCCCCCCTCGCTCCTCCCTTTCCCCTCGCTCCTCTCTTTCCCCCCTCGCTCCTCTCTTTCCCCCCTCGCTCTTCTCTTTCCCCCTCGCTCCTCTCTTTCCCCCACTCCTCACTTCCCCCCGCTCCTCTCTTTCCCCCCTCGCTCCTCTATTTCCCCCCTCGCTCCTCTCTTTCCCCCCTCGCTCCTCTCTTTCCCCCCTTGCTCCTCTCTTTCCCCCTCGCTCCTCTCTTTCCCCCACTCCTCTCTTCCCCCCTCGCTCCTCTCTTTCCCCCCTCGCTCCTCTCTTTCCCCCCTCGCTCCTCTCTTTCCCCTCGCTCCTCTCTTTCCCCTCATTCCTCTCTTTCCCCCCCGCTCCTCTCTTTATCCTCGCTCCTCTCTTTCCCCCCTCGCTCCTCTCTTTCCCCCCGCTCCTCTATTTCCCCCCTCGCTCCTCTCTTTCCCCTTGCTCCTCTCGTTCCCCTCGCTCCTCTCTTTCCCCCTCGCTCCTCTCTTTCCCCTTGCTCCTCTCTTTCCCCCCTCGTTCCTCTCTTCCCCCTCGCTCCTCTCTTTCCTCCCCGCTCCTCTCTTTCCCATCTCGCTCCTCTCTTTCCCCCCTCGCTCCTCTCTTTCTCCCCCGCTCCTCTCTTTCCCCCCTCGCTCCTCTCTTTCCCCACTCGCTCCCCTCTTTCACCCCTCGCTCCTCTCTTTCCCCCACCGCTCCTCTCTTTCCCCTCGCTCCTCTCTTTCCCCCTCGCTCCCCTCTTTCCCCCCTCGCTCCTCTCTTTCCCTCGCTCCTCTCTTTCCCCCTCACTCCTCTCTTCCCCTCTCGCTCCTCTCTTTCCCCCTCGCTCCTCCCTTTCCCCCTCGCTCCTCTCTTTCCCCCCTCGCTCCTCTCTTTCCCCCTCGCTCCTCTCTTTCCCCCCTCGATCCTCTCTTTCCCCCTCGCTCCTCTCTTTCCCCCTCGCTCCTCCCTTTCCCCCTCGCTCCTCTCTTTCACCCCTCGCTCCTCTCTTTCCCCCCTCGCTCCTCTCTTTCCCCCCTCGCTCCTCTCTTTGCCCCCCGCTCCTCTCTTTCCCCCACTCCTCTCTTCCCCCCGCTCCTCTCTTTCCCCCCTCGCTCCTCTCTTCACCCCGCTCCTCTCTTTCCCCTCGCTCCTCTCTTTCCCCCTCATTCCTCTCTTTCCCCCCTCGCTCCTCTATTTCCCCCCTCGCTCCTCTCTTTCCCCCCTCGCTCCTCTCTTTCCCCCTGCTCCTCTATTTCCCCCCTCGCTCCTCTCTTTCCCCTTGCTCCTCTCGTTCCCCTCGCTCCTCTCTTTCCCCCCTCGTTCCTCTCTTCCCCCTCGCTCCTCTCTTTCCTCCCCGCTCCTCTCTTTCCCCCTCGCTCCTCTCTTTCTCCCCTGCTCCTCTCTTTCCCCCTCGCTCCTCTCTTTCCCCCCCGCTCCTCTCTTTCCCTCGCTCCTCTCTTTCCCCCGTTCCACTCTTTCCCCTCGCTCCTCTCTTTCCCCCTCGCTCCTCCCTTTCCCCCTCGCTCCTCTCTTTCACCCCTCGCTCCTCTCTTTCCCCCTCGCTCCTCTCTTTCCCCCCTCGCTCCTCCCTTTCCCCTCGCTCCTCTCTTTGCCCCCTCGCTCCTCTCTTTACCCCTCGCTCCTCTCTTTCCCCCTCGCTCCTCTCTTTCCCCCACTCCTCTCTTCCCCCCGCTCCTCTCTTTCCCCCCTCGCTCCTCTATTTCCCCCCTCGCTCCTCTCTTTCCCCCCTCGCTCCTCTCTTTCCCCCCTCGCTCCTCTCTTTCCCCCTCGCTCCTCTCTTTCCCCCACTCCTCTCTTCCCCCCTCGCTCCTCTCTTTCCCCCCTCGCTCCTCTCTTTCCCCTCGCTCCTCTCTTTCCCCTCATTCCTCTCTTTCCCCCCCGCTCCTCTCTTTATCCTCGCTCCTCTCTTTCCCCCCTCGCTCCTCTCTTTCCCCCCGCTCCTCTATTTCCCCCCTCGCTCCTCTCTTTCCCCTTGCTCCTCTCGTTCCCCTCGCTCCTCTCTTTCCCCCTCGCTCCTCTCTTTCCCCTTGCTCCTCTCTTTCCCCCCTCGTTCCTCTCTTCCCCCTCGCTCCTCTCTTTCCTCCCCGCTCCTCTCTTTCCCATCTCGCTCCTCTCTTTCCCCCCTCGCTCCTCTCTTTCTCCCCCGCTCCTCTCTTTCCCCCCTCGCTCCTCTCTTTCCCCACTCGCTCCCCTCTTTCACCCCTCGCTCCTCTCTTTCCCCCACCGCTCCTCTCTTTCCCCTCGCTCCTCTCTTTCCCCCCTCGCTCCCCTCTTTCCCCCCTCGCTCCTCTCTTTCCCTCGCTCCTCTCTTTCCCCCTCACTCCTCTCTTCCCCTCTCGCTCCTCTCTTTCCCCCCCGCTCCTCTCTTTCCCCCTCGCTCCTCTCTTTCCCCCTCGCTCCTCTCTTTCCCCCCTCGCTCCTCTCTTTCCCCCTCGCTCCTCTCTTTCCCCCTCGCTGCTCCCTTTCCCCCTCGCTCCTCTCTTTCCCCCCTCGCTCCTCTCTTTCCCCCTCGCTCCTCTCTTTCCCCCCTCGCTCCTCTCTTTCCCCCTCGCTCCTCTCTTTCCCCCTCGCTCCTCCCTTTCCCCCTCGCTCCTCTCTTTCACCCCTCGCTCCTCTCTTTCCCCCCTCGCTCCTCTCTTTCCCCCCTCGCTCCTCTCTTTGCCCCCCGCTCCTCTCTTTCCCCCACTCCTCTCTTTCCCCCACTCCTCTCTTCCCCCCGCTCCTCTCTTTCCCCCCTCGCTCCTCTCTTCCCCCCGCTCCTCTCTTTCCCCTCGCTCCTCTCTTTCCCCCTCATTCCTCTCTTTCCCCCCTCGCTCCTCTATTTCCCCCCTCGCACCTCTCTTTCCCCCCTCGCTCCTCTCTTTCCCCCCGCTCCTCTATTTCCCCCCTCGCTCCTCTCTTTCCCCTTGCTCCTCTCGTTCCCCTCGCTCCTCTCTTTCCCCCCTCGTTCCTCTCTTCCCCCTCGCTCCTCTCTTTCCTCCCCGCTCCTCTCTTTCCCCCCTCGCTCCTCTCTTTCTCCCCCGCTCCTCTCTTTCCCCCTCGCTCCTCTCTTTCTCCCCCGCTCCTCTCTTTCCCCCTCGCTCCTCTCTTTCCCCCCCGCTCCTCTCTTTCCCTCGCTCCTCTCTTTCCCCCGTTCCACTCTTTCCCCTCGCTCCTCTCTTTCCCCCTCGCTCCTCTCTTTCCCCCCTCGCTCCTCTCTTTCCCCCCTCGCTCCTCTCTTTCCCCCTCGCTCCTCTCTTTCCCCCCCGCTCCTCACTTTCCCCCTCGCTCCTCTCTTTCCCCCCTCAGTCCTCTCTTTCCCCCCTCGCTCCTCTCTTTCCCCCCGCTCCTCTCTTTGCCCCCCGCTCCTCACTTTCCCCCTCGCTCCTCTCTTTCCCCCCCGCTCCTCTCTTTCCCCTCGCTCCTCTCTTTCCCCCCTCGCTCCTCTCTTTCCCCCCTCGCTCCTCTCTTTCCCCCCTCGATCCTGTCTTTCCCCCCCACTCCTCTCTTTCCCCCCCGCTCCTCTCTTTCCCCCTCGCTCCTCTCTTTCCCCCCCGCTCCTCACTTTCCCCCTCGCTCCTCTCTTTCCCCCCTCGCTCCTCTCTTTCCCCCCTTGCTCCTCTCTTTCCCCCTCGCTCCTCTCTTTCCCCCTCGCTCCTCTCTTTCCCCCCCGCTCCTCTCTTTCCCCCTCGCTCCTCTCTTTCCCCCCTCGCTCCTCTCTTTCCCCCCTCACTCCTCTCTTTCCCCCCTCGCTCCTCTCTTTCCCCCCCTCCTCTCTTTCCCCCCTTGCTCCTCTCTTTCCCCCCGCTCCTCTCTTTCCCCCCTCGCTCCTCTCTTTCCCCCCGCTCCTCTCTTTCCCCCCGCTCCTCTCTTTCCCCCCCGCTCCTCTCTTTCCCCCCTCGCTCCTCTCTTTCCCCCCGCTCCTCTCTTTCCCCCCCGCTCCTCTCTTTCCCCCCTCACTCCTCTCTTTCCCCCCTCGCTCCTCTCTTTCCCCCCCGCTCCTCTCATTCCCCCCGCTCCTCTCTTTCCCCCCTCGCTCCTCTCTTTCCCCCCTCGCTCCTCTCTTCCCCCCCCGCTCCTCTCTTCCCCTCTCGCTCCTCTCTTTCCCCCCCGCTCCTCTCTTTCCCCCTCGCTCCTCTCTTTCCCCCTCGCTCCTCTCTTTCCCCCCTCGCTCCTCTCTTTCCCCCTCGCTCCTCTCTTTCCCCCTCGCTCCTCTCTTTCCCCCCCGCTCCTCTCTTTCCCCCTCGCTCCTCTCTTTCCCCCCTCGCTCCTCTCTTTCCCCCCTCACTCCTCTCTTTCCCCCCTCGCTCCTCTCTTTCCCCCCGCTCCTCTCTTTCCCCCCTTGCTCCTCTCTTTCCCCCCGCTCCTCTCTTTCCCCCCTCGCTCCTCTCTTTCCCCCCGCTCCTCTCTTTCCCCCCGCTCCTCTCTTTCCCCCCCGCTCCTCTCTTTCCCCCCCGCTCCTCTCTTTCCCCCCTCGCTCCTCTCTTTCCCCCCGCTCCTCTCTTTCCCCCCTCGCTCCTCTCTTTCCCCCCTCGCTCCTCTCTTCCCCCCCGCTCCTCTCTTTCCCCCCCGCTCCTCTCTTTCCCCCCTCGCTCCTCTCTTTCCCCCTCGCTCCTCTCCTTCCCCCTGCTCCACTCTTCCCCCGCTCCTCGCTTTCCCCCCTCGCTCCTGTCTTTACCCCCTCGCACCTCTCTTTCTCCCCCGCTCCTCTCTTTCCCCCAATCCTCTCTTTCCCCCCGCTCCTCTCTTTAACCCCTCGCTCCTCTCTTTCCCCCCGCTCCGCTCTTTCACCCCGCTCCTCTCTTTCCCCCAATCCTCTCTTTCCCCCCGCTCCTCTCTTTAACCCCTCGCTCCTCTCTTTCCCCCCGGTCCTCTCTTTCTCCCCCGCTCCTCTCTTTCCCCCAATCCTCTCTTTCCCCCCGCTCCTCTCTTTAACCCCTCGCTCCTCTCTTTCCCCCCGCTCCTCTCTTTCCCCTCGCTCCTCTCTTTCCCCCCGCTCCGCTCTTTCCCCTCGCTCCTCTCTTTCCCCCCGCTCCGCTCTTTCACCCCGCTCCTCTCTTTCCCCCCGCTCCGCTCTTTCACCCCGCTCCTCTCTTTCCCCCCGCTCCTCTCTTTAACCTCGCTCCTCTCTTCCCCCGCTTCTCTCTTTCCCCCCGCTCCTCTCTTTCCCCCCCCGCTCCTCTCTTTCCCCCCCGCTCCTCTCTTTCCCCCCACTCCTCTCTTTCATAGAAACATAGAAGATAGGAGCAGGGGTAGGCCATTCGGCCCTTCGAGCCTGCTCCGCCATGCAATGAGAATATGGCTGATCATTCAAATTCAGTACCCTGTCCCTGCCTTCTCCCCATATCCCTTGATCCCTTTCGTCTTAAGAAATATATCCAACTCTTTCTTGAATATATTTAATGAACTGGCCTCCACCGCCCTCTGTGGCAGAGAATTCCACAGGTTCACCACTCTTTGGGTGAAGAAATTCCTCCTCATTTCAGTCCTAGATGTCCTACCCCTTATCCTTAGACTGTGACCCCTGGTTCTGGACTCCCCGACCATCGGGGACATGGTTTCAGCATCTAGTCTGTCCAGGCCTGACAGAATTTTATAGGTTTCGATGAGATCCCCTCTCAATCTTCTAAACTCTAGTGAGTATAAGCCCAATCGACGCAATCTCTCCTCATACGTCATTCCTGCCATCCCAGGTATCAGCCTGGTGAATCTTCGCTGCACTCCTTCCATGGCAAGAATGTCCTTCCTCAGATAAGGCGACCAAAACTGCACACAATACTCAAGGTGCGGTCTCACCAAGGCCCTGTACAACTGTAGCAAGACATCCTTATTCCTGTACTCGGACCCTCTCGCTACAAAGGCCAACATACCATTTACCTTCTTAACCGCCTGCTGCACCTGCATGCTTACCTTCAGCGACTGGTGCACAAGAACACCCAGGTCTCTTTGCACTTCCCCTTCACCCAATCTATTGCCATTCAAATAATAATCTGCCTTCCTGTTTTTGCCTCCAAAGTGGATAACCTCACATTTATCCACATTATAGTGCATTTGCCATGTTTCTGCCCAATCACCTAACCTGTCCAAATCGTACTGGAGTTTCATGACATCCTCCTCACAGCATACCCTCCCACCCAGCTTTGTGTCATCTGCAAATTTGGAGATATTACATCCAATTCCCTCATCCAGATCATTAATATATATTGTGAACAGCTGGGGCCCTAGGACTGATCCTTGCGGTACCCCACTAGTCACTGCCTGCCACTCGGAAAACGACCCGTTTATTCCAACTCTTTGCTTTCTGTCCGCCATCCGGTTCTCTATCCAAGTCAATACCTTGCCCCCAATCCCATGTGCCTTAATTTTGCATGCTAATCTCTTATGCGGGACCTTATCGAAAGCCTTCTGAAAGTCCAAATACACCACATCCACTGGTTCTCCCTTATCTATTTTACCAGTTACATCCTCAAAAAATTCCAGTAGATTAGTCAAGCATGATTTACCTTTTGTAAATCCATGTTGACTTTGTCTGATCCTGTCACTGCTTTCCAAGTGCTCTGCTATTACATCTTTTATAATGGACTCTAGCATTTTCCCCACTACCGATGTCAGGCTTACCGGTCTATAATTCCCCACTTTTTCTCTCCCACCTTTTTTGAATAGTGGGGCAACATTAGCTACCCTCCAATCCATGGGTACTGTTCCAGAGTCTATTGAGTTCTGGAAGATGACCAGCAATACATCTACTATTTCTAGGGCCACTTCCTTAAGTACCCTGGGATGTAGATTATCAGGCCCTGGGGATTTATCAGCCTTCAGTCCCATCAATTTTCCTAACACCATTTCCCTACAAATACTGATTTCTTTCAGTTCCACCCTTTCATCAGACCCTATGTTCCCCGGTATTTCTGGGAGGTTATTTGTGTCCTCCTTTGTGAAGACAGAACCAAAATATGTATTTAGTTGGTCTGACATTTCTTTGTTCCCCATTATAAATTCCCCCGATTCTGACTGCAAGGGACCTACGCTTGACTTCACCAATCTTTTTCTCTTCACATATCTATAAAAGCTTTTACAGTCAGTTTTTATGTTCACTGCAAGCTTACTCTCATATTCTATTTTCCCTTTCTTAATTAATCCCTTTGTCCTCCTTTGTTGAATCCTGAACTGCTCCCAATCCTCAGGATTATTGCTTTTTCTGGCCAATTTGTATGTCCTCTCCTTGGATCTTATGCTATCCCTAATTGCCCTTGTTAGCCACGGTTGAATCACCTTTTTTGTTTTATTTTTATGCCAACCTGGGATGAACAACTTCTGTAGTTCATCCATTCAGTCTTTGAATGTTTGCCATTGCCTATCCACCGTCAACCCTTTGAGTGCCATTCCCCAATCAATCCTACCCAACTCGCTCCTCAGACCATCGTAGTTTCCTTTATTTAAATTGAGGACCCTAGTTTCTGAGTCAACTACTTCATTCTCCATCTTAATGAAGAATTCGATCATATTATGATCGCTCCGACCCAAGGGGCCTCGTACAACAAGATTGCTAATTAATCCTTTCTCGTTACATAATACCCAGTCTAAGATGACCTGATCCCTGGTTGGTTCCTCGACATATTGGTCCAGGAAACCATCCCGTAAACACTCCAGGAATTCCTCCTCCACAGTATTGTTACTAATTTGGTTGGCCCAATCTATATGTAGATTAAAGTCACCCATGATGACTGCTGTGCCCTTATTGCACGCTTCTTTAATTTCCCTTTTAATGCCATCCCCAACCTCCGCCTTACTGTTTGGAGGTCTATCTACCACTCCCACTAATGTTTTTTTCCCCTTAGTATTTCTCAATTCTACCCATACAGATTCCACATCATCAGAGCTAATATCCTTCATTACCATTGTGTTAAACCCTTCTTCAACCAGTAATGCTACCCCACCTCCCTTTCCTTTTTGCCTATCTTTCCTGAATATCGAATACCCCTGGATGTTGAGTTCCCAGTCTTGGCCATCCTTGAGCCACGTTTCCGTAATCCCAACCAAATCATATTCGTTTACCTCTATTTGCGCAGCCAATTCATCCACCTTATTACAAATGCTCCTCACATTAAGTCACAAAGCCTTCAGGCTTGTTTTTTTAACGCTATTAGACCTATTAGAATTATTATTTACTGTGGCCATGTTTGATTTCAACCCTTGATTTCTCTGACTGCCACTTTTGTTTTTCTCCTTCCTATCTTTTGCTTTTATCCTTGTTTCCCTTTCCTCTGTCTCCCTGCTCAGGTTCCTAACCCCCTTCCATTTTAGCTTAAACCCTCCCCCACAGCACTAGCAAACAAACCCCCTAGGACATCGGTTCCAGCCCTGCCCAGTTGCAGACCATCCAGTTTGAACTGGTCCCACCTCCCCCAGAACCGGTTCCAATGTCCCAGGAATTTAAATCCCTCCCCCTGAATCCCTCCCCCGGCACCATTCCTCTAGCCACGTATTCATCTGAAGTATCCTTCTATTTCTACTCTGACTAGCACGTGGCACTGGTAGCAATCCTGAGATTACTACCTTTGAGGTCCTGTTTTTTAATTTACCTCCTAACTCCCTATATTCCGCTTTTAGGACCTCATCCCACTTTTTACCTACATCGTTGGTGCCTACATGCACCACGACAACTGGCTGTTCACCCTCCCCTTCCAAGATGTTCTGCAGCCGCTCGGAGACATCCTTGACCCTTGCACCAGGGAGGCAACACACCATCCTGGAGTCTCGTTTGCGGCCGCAGAAACGCCTATCTATTCCCCTTACAATTGAATCCCCTATTACTATAGCTCTACCATTCTTTTTCCTCCCATTCTGTGCAGCAGAGCCACCCCTGGTGCCAGGAAGTTGGCTGCTG
>NC_140992.1:86813033-86906288 GCF_052327205.1 Somniosus microcephalus | reverse complement strand
TTCCCCCCCTCGTCCTCCTCTCTTTCTCCCCTCGCTCCTCTCTTTCCCCCCTCGCGCTCCTCTCTTTCCCCCTCGCTCCTCTCTTCTCCCCGCTCCTCTCTTTCCCCCCTCGCTCCTCTCTTATCCCCCTCGCTCCTCTCTTTCCCCCTCGCTTCCTCTCTTTCCCCCCGCTCCTCTCTTTCCCCCTCGTCCTCTCTTTCCCCCCGGCTCCTCTCTTTCTCCCTCGACTCCTCTCTTTCCCCCCGCTCCTCTCTTTCCCCCTCGCTCCTCTCTTTCCCCCCTCGCTCCTCTCTTTCCCCCCGCTCCTCTCTTTCTCCCCTCGCTCCTCTCTTTTCCCCCCGCTCCTCTCTTTCCCCCCTCGCTCCTCTCTTTCCCCCTCGCTCCTCTCTTTCCCCCCCGCTCCTCTCTTTCCCCCTCGCTCCTCTCTTTCCCCCCTCGCTCCTCTCTTTCCCCCCTCGCTCCTCTCTTTCCCCCCTCGCTCCTCTCTTTCCCCCTCGCTCCTCTCTTTCCCCCCCTCGCTCCTCTCTTTCCCCCCTCGCTCCTCTCTTTCCCCCCTCGCTCCTCTCTTTCCCCCCTCGCTCCTCTCTTTCCCCCCTCGCTCCTCTCTTTCCCCCCTCGCTCCTCTCTCTTCCCCCTCGCTCCTCTCTTTCCCCCTCGCTCCTCTCTTTCCCCTCGCTCCTCTCTTCTCCCCACGCTCTCTCTTTCCCCGCTCCTCTCTTTCCCCCCTCGCTCCTCTCTTTCCCCCTCGCTCCTCTCTTTCCCCCTCGCTCCTCTCTTTCCCCCTCGCTCCTCTCTTCCCCCGCTCCTCTCTTTCCCCCGCTCCTCTCTTTCTCTCCGCTCCTCTCTTCCCCCCTCGCTCCTCTCTTTCCCCCTCGCTCCTCTCTTTCCCCCCTCGCTCCTCTCTTTCCCCCTCGCTCCTCTCTTTCCCCCTCGCTCCTCTCTTTCCCCCTCGCTCCTCTCTTTCCCCCTCGCTCCTCTCTTTCCCCCCCGCTCCTCTCCTTTCCCCTCGCTCCTCTCTTTCCCCCCTCGCTCCTCCTCTTTCCCCCTCGCTCCTCTCTTCCCCTCGTTCCCCTCTTTCCCCTCGCTCCTCTCTTCCCCCCGCTCCTCTCTTTCCCCCCCGCGCCTCTCTTTCCCCCCTCGTTATTTCTTTCCCACCCGCTCCACTCTTTCCCCTTCGCTCCTCTCTTTCCCCCCGCTCCTCTCTCTTTCCCCCTCGCTCCTCTCTTTCCCCCCGCTCCTCTCTTTCCCCCCGCTCCTCTCTTTCCCCCCGCTCTTCTCTTTACCCCCCGCTCCTCTCTTCCCCCCTTCGCTCCTCTCTTTCCCCTCGCTCCTCTCTTTCCCCCCCCCGCTCCTCTCTTTCCCCCCTCGCTCCTCTCATTCCCCCCGCGTCCTCTCTTCCCCCTCCGCTCCTCTCTTTCCCCCCTCGCTCCCTCTCTTTCCCCCCTCGCTCCTCTCTTTCCCCCTCACTCCTCTCTTTCCCCCTCGCTCCTCTCTTTCCCCCGGTCCTCTCTTCCCCCGCTCCTCTCTTCCCCCCCGCTCCTCTCCTATCTCCCCCTCGCTCCTCTCTTTCCCCCTGCTCCATCTTTCCCCCCGCTCCTCTCTTTCCCCCCCGCTCCTCTCTTCCCCCCCGCTCCTCTCTTTCACCCCCGCTCCTCTCTATCCCCCGCTCCTCTCTTTCCCCCCGCTCCTCTCTTTCCCCCCCGCTCCTCTCTTTCCCCCCTGCTCCTCTCTTTCCCCTCGCTCCTCTCTTTCCCCCCTCGCTCCTCACTTCCCCCCCGCTCCTCTCTTTCCCCTCGCTCCTCTCTTTCCCCTCGCTCCTCTCTTTCCCCCTCGCTCCTCTCTTTCCCCCCTCGCTCCCTCTCTTTCCCCCCCGCACCACTCTTCCCCCCCGCTCCTCCCTATCTCCCCTCGCTCCTCTCTTTCCCCCTCGCTCCTCTCTTTCCCCCGCTCCTCTCTTTCCCCCTCGCTCCTCTCTTTCCCCTCTCGCTCCTCTCTTTCCCCTCTCGCTCCTCTCTTTCCCCCCTCCGCTCCTCTCTTCCCCCTCGCTCCTCCTCTTTCCCCCTCGCTCCTCTCTTTCCCCCTCGCTCCTCTCTTTCCCCCTCGCTCCTCTCTTTCCCCCTCCTCCTCTCTTTCCCCCTCGCTCCTCTCTTTCCCCCCTCGCTCCTCTCTTTCCCCCCCGCTCCTCTCTTTCCCCTCGCTCCTCTCTTTTCTCCCTCGCTCCTCTCTTTCCCCCCTCGCTCCTCTCTTTCCCCCTCGCTCCTCTCTTTCCCCCCGCTCCTCTCTTTCCCCCCGCTCCTCTCTTTCCCCCCTCGCTCCTCTCTTTCCCCCCACTCCTCTCTTTCCCCTCGTTCCTCTCTTGTCCCCCGCACCTCTCTTTCCCCCCGCTCGTCTCTTTCCCCCCTCGCTCTTCTCTTTCCCCCCCGCTCCTCTCTTTCCCCCCTCGCTCCTCTCTTTCCCCCCTCGTTCCTCTCTTTCCCCCCCGCTCCTCTCTTTCCCCCGCTCTTCTCTTTCCCCCTCGCTCCTCTCTTTCCCCTCGCTCCTCTCTTTCCCCCCTCGCTCTTCTCTTTCCCCTCGCTCCTCTCTTTCCCCCCTCGCACCTCTCTTTCCCCTCGCTCCTCTCTTTCCCCCTCGCTCCTCTCTTTCCCCCTCGCTCCTCCCTTTCCCCCTTGCTCCTCTCTTTCCCCCCGCTCCTCTCTTTCCCCCTCGCTCCTCTCTTTCCCCCCGCTCCTCTCTTTCCCCCCGCTCCTCTCTTTCCCCCGCTCCTCTCTTTCCCCTCGCTCCTCTCTTCCCCCCTCGCTCCTCTCTTTCCCCCCGCTCCTCTCTTCCCACCCGCTCCACTCTTCCCCCCCCGCTCCTCTCTTCCCCCCTTCGCTCCTCTCTTTCCTCCCGCTCCTCTCTTTCCCCCCGCTCCTCTCTTTCCCCCTTCCCTCCTCTCTTTCCCCCCGCTCCTCTCTTTCCCCCCTCACTCCTCTCTTTCCCCTCGCTCCTCTCTTTCCCCTCGCTCCTCTCTTTCCCCCTCGCTCCTCTCTTTCCCCCCGCTCCTCTCTTTCCCCCCGCTTCTCTCTTTCCCCCCGCTCCTCTCTTTCCCCCCTCGTTCCTCTCTTTCCCCCCGCTCCTCTCTTTCCCCCTTCGCTCCTCTCTTTCCCCCCTCGCTCCACTCTTCCCCCCCGCTCCTCTCTTTCCCCTCGCTCCTCTCTTTCCCCCCGCTCCTCTCCCCCCCGCTCCTCCCTTTCCGCCCGCTCCTCCCTTTCCGCCCGCTCCTCTCTTCCCCCCCGCTCCTCTCTTTTCTCCCTCGCTCCTCACTTTCCCCCCGCTCCTCTCTTTCCCCCGCTCCTCTCTTTCCCCCCGCTCCTCTCTTTCCCCCCTCGCTCCTCTCTTATCCCCCTCGCTCCTCTCTTTCCCCCTCGTTCCTCTCTTTCCCCCCACTCCTCTCTTTCCCCTCGTTCCTCTCGTTCCCCCCACTCCTCTCTTTCTCCTCATTCCTCTCTTCCCCCCTCGCTCCTCTCTTTCCCCCCTCGCTCCTCTCATTCCCCCCTCGCTCCTATCTTTCCCCCCGCTCCTCTCTTTCTCCCCTCGCTCCTCTCTTTACCCCCCGCTCCTCTCTTTCCCCCCTCGCTCCTCTCTTTTCTCCATCGCTCCTCTCTTTTCTCCCTCGCTCCTCTCTTCCCCCCTCGCTCCTCTCTTTCCCCCCTCGCTCCTCTCTTTCCCCCCTCGCTCCTATCTTTCCCCCCGCTCCTCTCTTTCCCCCCTGCTGCTCTCTTTCCCCCCGCTCCTCTCTTTCCCCCCTCGCTCCTCTCTTCCCCCCTCGCTCCTCTCTTTCCCCCCTCGCTCCTCTCTTTCCCCCCTCGCTCCTCTCTTTCCCCTCGTTCCTCTCTTCTCCCCACACCTCTCTTTCCCCCCGCTCATCTCTTTCCCCTCGTTCCTCTCTTCTCCCCCGCTCTTCTCTTTCCCCGCTCCTCTCTTTCCCCCCTCGCTCCTCTCTTTCCCCCCGCTCCTCTCTTTCCCCCCACTCCTCTCTTTCCCCTCGTTCCTCTCTTTCCCCCCGCTCCTCTCTTTCCCCCGCTCCTCTCTTTCCCCTCGCTCCTCTCTTCCCCCCTCGCTCCTCTCTTTCCCCTCGCTCCTCTCTTTCCCCCTCGCTCCTCTCTTTCCCCCTTCGCTCCTCTCTTTCCCCCTCGCTCCTCTCTTTCCCCCCTCGCTCCTCTCTTTCCCCTCGCTCCTCTCTTTCCCCCCCGCTCCTCTCCTTCCCCTCGCTCCTCTCTTTCCCCCCGCTCCCCTCTTTCCCCCCTCGCTCCTCTCTTTCCCCTCGTTCCCCTCTTTCCCCTCGCTCCTCTCTTCCCCCCCGCTCCTCTCTTTCCCCCCCGCGCCTCTCTTTCCCCCCTCGTTATTTTCTTTCCCACCCGCTCCACTCTTCCCCTTCGCTCCTCTCTTTCCCCTCGCTCCTCTCTTTCCCCCCGCTCCTCTCTTTCCCCTCGCTCCTCTCTTTCCCCCCGCTCCTCTCTTTCCCCCCGCTCCTCTCTTTCCCCCCGCTCTTCTCTTTACCCCCCGCTCCTCTCTTCCCCCCTTGCTCCTCTCTTTCCCCTCGCTCCTCTCTTTCCCCCCCCGCTCCTCTCTTTCCCCCTCGCTCCTCTCATTCCCCCCGGTCCTCTCTTCCCCCCCGCTCCTCTCTTTCCCCCCTCGCCCCTCTCTTTCCCCCCCGCTCCTCTCTTTCCCCTCACTCCTCTCTTTCCCCCTCGCTCCTCTCTTTCCCCCGGTCCTCTCTTCCCCCCGCTCCTCTCTTCCCCCCCGCTCCTCCCTATCTCCCCTCGCTCCTCTCTTTCCCCCTGCTCCATCTTTCCCCCCGCTCCTCTCTTTCCCCCCGCTCCTCTCTTCCCCCCCGCTCCTCTCTTTCACCCCCGCTCCTCTCTATCCCCCGCTCCTCTCTTTCCCCCCGCTCCTCTCTTTCCCCCCCGCTCCTCTCTTTCCCCCCTGCTCCTCTCTTTCCCTCGCTCCTCTCTTTCCCCCCTCGCTCCTCACTTCCCCCCCGCTCCTCTCTTTCCCCTCGCTCCTCTCTTTCCCCTCGCTCCTCTCTTTCCCCCTCGCTCCTCTCTTTCCCCCCTCGCTCCTCTCTTTCCCCCCCGCACCACTCTTCCCCCCCGCTCCTCCCTATCTCCCCTCGCTCCTCTCTTTCCCCCTCGCTCCTCTCTTTCCCCCTGCTCCTCTCTTTCCCCCTCGCTCCTCTCTTTCCCCTCTCGCTCCTCTCTTTCCCCTCCCGCTCCTCTCTTCCCCCCTCGCTCCTCTCTTTCCCCTCTCGCTCCTCTCTTTCCCCCTCGCTCCTCTCTTCCCCCTTCGCTCCTCTCTTTCCCCCTCGCTCCTCTCTTTCCCCCCTCGCTCCTCTCTTTCCCCTCGCTCCTCTCTTTCCCCCCCGCTCCTCTCCTTCCCCTCGCTCCTCTCTTTCCCCCCGCTCCCCTCTTTCCCCCCTCGCTCCTCTCTTTCCCCTCGTTCCCCTCTTTCCCCTCGCTCCTCTCTTTCCCCCCGCACCTCTCTTTCCCCCCTCGCTCCTCTCTTTCCCCCCTCGCTCCTCTCTTTCCCCCTCGCTCCTCCATTTCCCCCCCGCTCCTCTCTTTCCCCCCGCTCCTCTCTTTCCCCCTCGCTCCTCTCTTTCCCCCTCGCTCCTCCATTTCCCCCCCGCTCCTCTCTATCCCCCGCTCCTCTCTTTCCCCCCGCTCCTCTCTTTCCCCCCCCGCTCCTCTCTTTCCCCCCTGCTCCTCTCTTTCCCTCGCTCCTCTCTTTCCCCCCTCGCTCCTCTCTTCCCCCCCGCTCCTCTCTTTCCCCTCGCTCCTCTCTTTCCCCTCGCTCCTCTCTTTCCCCCTCGCTCCTCTCTTTCCCCCCTCGCTCCTCTCTTTCCCTCCCGCACCTCTCTTCCCCCCCGCTCCTCCCTATCTCCCCTCGCTCCTCTCTTTCCCCCTCGCTCCTCTCTTTCCCCCTGCTCCTCTCTTTCCCCCTCGCTCCTCTCTTTCCCCTCTCGCTCCTCTCTTTCCCCTCTCGCTCCTCTCTTTCCCCCCCCGCTCCTCTCTTCCCCCCTCGCTCCTCTCTTTCCCCTCTCGCTCCTCTCTTTCCCCCTCGCTCCTCTCTTCTCCCCTCGCTCCTCTCTTTCCCCCCTCGCTCCTCTCTTTCCCCCCTCGCTCCTCTCTTTCCCCTCTCGCTCCTCTCTTTCCCCCCTCGCTCCTCTCTTTCCCCCCACACTCCTCTCTTTCCCCACGCGCTCCTCTCTTTCCCCCCGCTCCTCTCTTTCCCCCCGCTCCTCTCTTTCCCCCCTCGCTCCTCTCTTTCCCCCTCGCTCCTATCTTTCCCCCCGCTCCTCTCTTTCCCCTCGCGCCTCTCTTTCCCCCCGCTCCTCTCTTTCCCCTCGCTCCTCTCTTTCCCCCTCGCTCCTCTCTTTCTCCCCCGCTCCTCTCTTTCCCCCCGCTCCTCTCTTTACCCTCGCTCCTCTCTTTACCCTCGCTCCTCTATTTACCCCCGCTCCTCTCTTTCCCCCCTCGCTCCTCTCTTTTCTCCTCACTCCTCTCTTTCCCCTCGCTCCTCTCTTTCCCCCCTCGCTCCTCTCTTTCCCCCCTCGCTCCTCTCTTTCCCCCTTCGCTCCTCTCTTTCCCCCTCGCTCCTCTCTTTCCCCCTCGCTCCTCTCTTCCCCCCCCCGCTCCTCTCTTTCCCCCCGCTCCTTTCTTTCCCCCCTCGTTATTTTCTTTCCCCCCGCTCCTCTCTTCCCACCCGCTCCACTCTTCCCCCCCGCTCCTCTCTGACCCCCTCGCTCCTCTCTTTCCCCCCGCTCCTCTATTTCCCCCTTCGCTCCTCTCTTCCCCCCGCTCCTCTCTTTCCCCCTTCGCTCCTCTCTTTCCCCCTCGCTCCTCTCTTTCCCCCTCGCTCCTCTCTTTCCCCTCGCTCCTCTTTTTCCCCCCGCTCCTCTCCTTCCCCTCGCTCCTCTCTTTCCCCCCGCTCCCCTCTTTCCCCCCTCGCTCCTCTCTTTCCCCTCGTTCCCCTCTTTCCCCTCGCTCCTCTCTTCCCCCCCGCTCCTCTCTTTCGCCCCCGCGCCTCTCTTTCCCCCCTCGTTATTTTCTTTCCCACCCGCTCCACTCTTCCCCTTCGCTCCTCTCTTTCCCCTCGCTCCTCTCTTTCCCCCCCGCTCCTCTCTTTCCCCTCGCTCCTCTCTTTCCCCCCGCTCCTCTCTTTCCCCCCGCTCCTCTCTTTCCCCCTGCTCCTCTCTTTCCCCCCCCGCTCCTCTCTTTCCCCCTCGCTCCTCTCTTTCCCCCCGCTCCTCTCTTTCCCCCTCGCTCCTCTCTTTCCCCCCCGCTCCTCTCTTTCCCCCTCGCTCCTCTCATTCCCCCCGCTCCTCTCTTTCCCCCCGCTCCTCTCTTTCCCTCGCTCCTCTCTTTCCCCCCTGCACCTCTCTTCCCCCCCGCTCCTCTCTTTTCCCCCCCCCGCTCCTCTCTTTCCCCCCTGCTCCTCTCTTTCCCTCGCTCCTCTCTTTCCCCCCTGCACCTCTCTTCCCCCCGCTCCTCCCTATCTCCCCTCGCTCCTCTCTTTCCCCCGGCTCCATCTTTCCCCCGCTCCTCTCTTTCCCCCCGCTCCTCTCTTCCCCCCGCTCCTCTCTTTCACCCCCGCTCCTCTCTATCCCCCGCTCCTCTCTTTCCCCCCGCTACTCTCTTTCCCCTCTCGCTCCTCTCTTTTCCCCCCCCGCTCCTCTCTTTCCCCCCTGCTCCTCTCTTTCCCTCGCTCCTCTCTTTCCCCCCTCGCTCCTCTCTTCCCCCCCGCTCCTCTCTTTCCCCTCGCTCCTCTCTTTCCCCTCGCTCCTCTCTTTCCCCCTCGCTCCTCCCTTTCCCCCCTCGCTCCTCTCTTTCCCCCCCGCACCTCTCTTCCCCCCCGCTCCTCCCTATCTCCCCTCGCTCCTCTCTTTCCCCCTCGCTCCTCTCTTTCCCCCTGCTCCATCTTTCCCCCCGCTCCTCTCTTTCCCCCCGCCCCTCTCTTCCCCCCCGCTCCTCTCTTTCCCCCCTCGTTCCTCTCTTCCCCCCCGCTCCTCTCTTTCCCCCCTCGTTCCTCTCTTTACATCCTCGCTCCTCTTTCCCCCTCGCTCCTCTCTTTCCCCCGCTCCCCGCTCCTCTCTTTTCCCCCCCCCGCTCCTCTCTTTCCCCCCTGCTCCACTCTTTCCCTCGCTCCTCTCTTTCCCCCCTCGCTCCTCTCTTCCCCCCGCTCCTCTCTTTCCCCCTCGCTCCTCTCTTTCCCCCTCGCTCCTCTCTTTCCCCCTCGCTCCTCTCTTTCCCCCTCGCTCCTCTCTTTCCCCCCGCTCCTCTCTTTCCCCCCGCTCCTCTCTTTCCCCTCTCGCTCCTCTCTTTCCCCCCCCGCTCCTCTGTTTCCCCCTCGCTCCTCTCTTTCCCCTCTCGCTCCTCTCTTTCCCCCCCCGCTCCTCTCTTTCCCCCTCGCTCCTCTCTTTCCCCCCGCTCCTCTCTTTCCCCCCCGCTCCTCTCTTCCCCCCTCGCTCCTCTCTTTCCCCTCTCGCTCCTCTCTTTCCCCTCTCGCTCCTCTCTTTCCCCCCCCGCTCCTCTCTTCCCCCCTCGCTCCTCTCTTTCCCCCTAGCTCCTCTCTTTCCCCTCTCGCTCCTCTCTTTCCCCCCCGCTCCTCTCTTTCCCCCTCGCTCCTCTCTTTCCCCTCTCGCTCCTCTCTTTCCCCTCTCGCTCCTCTCTTTCCCCCCCGCTCCTCTCTTCCCCCCTCGCTCCTCTCTTTCCCCTCTCGCTCCTCTCTTTCCCCCTCGCTCCTTTCTTCCCCCCTCGCTCCTCTCTTTCCCCCCTCGCTCCTCTCTTTCCCCCCTCGCTCCTCTCTTTCCCCTCTCGCTCCTCTCTTTCCCCCCTCGCTCCTCTCTTTCCCCCCACACTCCTCTCTTTCCCCCCTCGCTCCTCTCTTTCCCCCCCGCTCCTCTCTTTCCCCCCTCGCTCCTCTCTTTCCCCCTCCGCTCCTCTCTTTCCCCCCCGCTCCTCTCTTTCCCCCCTCGCTCCTCTCTTCCCCCCCCCGCTTCTCTCTTTCCCCCTCACTCCTCTCTTCCCCCCTCGCTCCTCTCTTTCCCCTCGCTCCTCTCTTTCTGCCCTCGCTCCTCTCTTCCCCCCCGCTCCTCTCTTTCCCCCGCACCTCTCTTTCCACCCCGCTCCTCTCTTTCTGCCCTCGCTCCTCTCTTCCCCCCCGCTCCTCTCTTTCCCCCCGCACCTCTCTTTCCCCCCCGCTCCTCTCTTTCCCTTCGCTCCTCTCTTTCCCCCCGCTCCTCTCTTTCCCCCTCGCTCCTCTCTTTCCCCTCGCTCCTCTCTTTCCCCCCGCACCTCTCTTTCCCCCCTCGCTCCTCTCTTTCCCCCCTCGCTCCTCTCTTTCCCCCTCGCTCCTCCATTTCCCCCCCGCTCCTCTCTTTGCCCCCCGCTCCTCTCTTTCCCCCTCGCTCCTCTCTTTCCCCCTCGCTCCTCCATTTCCCCCTCGCTCCTCTCTTTCCCCTCGCTCCTCTCTTTCCCCCCTCGCTCCTCTCTTTCCCCCTCGCTCCTCTCTTTCCCCCTCGCTCCTCCATTTCCCCCTCGCTCCTCTCTTTCCCCCCTCGCTCCTCTCTTCCCCCCCGCTCCTCTCTTTCCCCCTCGCTCCTCTCTTTCCCCCCCGCCCCTCTCTTTCCCCCTCGCTCCTCTCTTTCCCCCCCGCTCCTCTCTTTCCCCCTCGCTCCTCTCTTTCCCCCTCGCTCCTCCATTTCCCCCTCGCTCCTCTCTTTCCCCCCTCACTCCTCTCTTTCCCCCCCGCTCCTCTCTTTCCCCCTCGCTCCTCTCTTTCCCCTCGCTCCTCTCTTTCCCCTCGCTCCTCTCTTTCCCCCCCGCTCCTCTCTTTCCCCCCGCACCTCTCTTTCCCCCCTCGCTCCTCTCTTTCCCCCCTCGCTCCTCTCTTTCCCCCTCGCTCCTCTATTTCCCCCCTCGCTCTTCTCTTTCCCCTCGCTCCTCTCTTTCCCCTCGCTCCTCTCTTTCCCCCTCGCTCCTCTCTTTCCCCCCTCGCTCCTCTCTTTCCCCCTCGCTCCTCTATTTCCCCCCTCGCTCCTCTCTTTCCCCCTCGCTCCTCTATTTCGCCCCTCGCTCCTCTCTTTCCCCCTCGCTCCTCTCTTTCCCCCTCGCTCCTCCATTTCCCCCTCGCTCCTCTCTTTCCCCCCTCGCTCCTCTCTTTCCCCCTCGCTCCTCTCTTCCCCCCCGCTCCTCTCTTTCCCCCTCGCTCCTCTCTTTCCCCCCTCGCTCCTCTCTTTCCCCCGCTCCTCTCTTTCCCCATCGCTCCTCTCTTTCCCCTCGTTCCTCTCTTTCCCCCGCTCCTCTCTATCCCCTCGCTCCTCTCTTTCCCCTCGCTCCTCTCTTTCCCCTCGCTCCTCTCTTTTCCCCCCGCTCCTCTCTTTCCCCTCGCTCCTCTATTTCCCCCTCGCTCCTCTCTTTCCCCCCCCCGCTCCTCTCTTTCCGCCCTCGCTCCTCTCTTTCCCCCTCGCTCCTCTCTTTCCCCCCCCGCTCCTCTCTTTCCCCTCGCTCCTCTCTTTCCCCCTCGCACCTCTCTTTCCCCCCTCGCTCCACTCTTTCCCCCCCGCTCCTCTCTTTCCCCTCGCTCCTCTCTTTCCCCTCGCTCCTCTCTTTCCCCCGCTCCTCTCTTTCCCCCTCGCTCCTCTCTTTCCCCCTCGCTCCTCTCTTCCCCCCTCGCTCCTTTCTTTCCCCCCGCTCCTCCCTTTCCCCCTTCGCTCCTCTCTTCCCCCCGCTCCTCTCTTTCCCCCCCGCTACTCTCTTTCCCCCCGCTCCTCTCTTTCCCCTCGCTCCTCTCTTTCCCCCCGCTCCTCCCTTTCCCCTCGCTCCTCTCTTTCCCGCGCTCCTCTCTTTCCCCCCTCGCTCCTCTCTTTCCCCCCGCTCCTCTCTTTCCCCCCTCGCTCCTCTCTTTCCCCTCGCTCCTCTCTTTCCCCCCGCTCCTCCCTTTCCCCTCGCTCCTCTCTTTCCCCCCGCTCCTCTCTTTCCCCCCGCTGCTCTCTTTCCCCCTCGGTCCTCTCTTTCCCCCTCGCTCCTCTCTTTCCCCTTGCTCCTCTCTTTCCCCCCCGCTCCTCTCTTTCCCCTCGCTCCTCTCTTTCCCCCCTCGCTCCTCTCTTTCCCCCCCGCTCCTCTCTTTCCCCCTTCGCTCCTCTCTTTCCCCCTTGCTCCTCTATTTCCCCCTCGCTCCTCTCTTTCCCCCCTCGCTCCTCTCTTTCCCCCCCGCTCTTCTCTTTCCCCTCACTCCTCTCTTTCCCCCGCTCCTCTCTTTCCCCCCGCTCCTCTCTTTCACCCCCGCTCTTCTCTTTCCCCTCGCTCCTCTCTTTCCCCCCGCTCCTCTCTTTCCCCCCGCTCCTCTCTTCCCCCCGCTCCTCTCTTTCCGCCCTCGCTCCTCTCTTTCCCCCCTCGCTCCTCTCTTTCACCCCCGCTCTTCTCTTTCCCCTCGCTCCTCTCTTTCCCCCCGCTCCTCTCTTTTCCCCGCTCCTCTCTTCCCCCCGCTCCTCTCTTTCCGCCCTCGCTCCTCTCTTCCCCCCCGCTCCTCTCTTTCCCCCATCGTTCCTCTCTTTCCCCCACGCTCCTCTCTTCCCACCCGCTCCACTCTTCCCCCCCGCTCCTCTCTTTCCCCCCGCTCCTCTCTTTCCGCCCTCGCTCCTCTCTTCCCCCCCGCTCCTCTCTTTCCCCCATCGTTCCTCTCTTTCCCCCACGCTCCTCTCTTCCCACCCGCTCCACTCTTCCCCCCCGCTCCTCTCTTTCCCCCTTCGCTCCTCTCTTTCCCCTCGCTCCTCTCTTTCCCCCTTCGCTCCTCTCTTTCCCCTCGCTCCTCTCTTTCCCCCTTCGCTCCTCTCTTCCCCCCTCGCTCCTCTCTTCCCCCTCGCTCCTCTCTTTCCCCCCTCGCTCCTCTCTTTCCCCCCTCGCTCCTCTCTTTCCCCCCCGCTCCTCTCTTTCCCCCCTCGCTCCTCTCTTTTCCCCCTCGCTCCTCTCTTTCCCCCCTCACTCCTCTCTTTCCCCCCCGCTGCTCTCTTTCCCCCCGCTCCTCTCTTTCCCCCCCGCTCCTCTCTTTCCCCCTCGCTCCTCTCTTTTCTCCCTCGCTCCTCTCTTTCCCCCCTCGCTCCTCTCTTTCCCCCCTCGCTCCTCTCTTTCCCCCCGCTCCTCTCTTTCCCCCCCGCTCCTCTCTTTCCCCCCTCGCTCCTCTCTTTCCCCCCACTCCTCTCTTTCCCCTCGTTCCTCTCTTGTCCCCCGCACCTCTCTTTCCCCCCGCTCGTCTCTTTCCCCCCTCGCTCTTCTCTTTCCCCCCCGCTCCTCTCTTTCCCCCCTCGCTCCTCTCTTTCCCCCCTCGTTCCTCTCTTTCCCCCCCGCTCCTCTCTTTCCCCCGCTCTTCTCTTTCCCCCTCGCTCCTCTCTTTCCCCTCGCTCCTCTCTTTCCCCCCTCGCTCTTCTCTTTCCCCTCGCTCCTCTCTTTCCCCCCTCGCACCTCTCTTTCCCCTCGCTCCTCTCTTTCCCCCTCGCTCCTCTCTTTCCCCCTCGCTCCTCCCTTTCCCCTTTGCTCCTCTCTTTCCCCCCGCTCCTCTCTTTCCCCCTCGCTCCTCTCTTTCCCCCCGCTCCTCTCTTTCCCCCCGCTCCTCTCTTTCCCCCGCTCCTCTCTTTCCCCTCGCTCCTCTCTTCCCCCCTCGCTCCTCTCTTTCCCCCCGCTCCTCTCTTCCCACCCGCTCCACTCTTCCCCCCCCGCTCCTCTCTTCCCCCCTTCGCTCCTCTCTTTCCTCCCGCTCCTCTCTTTCCCCCCGCTCCTCTCTTTCCCCCTTCCCTCCTCTCTTTCCCCCCGCTCCTCTCTTTCCCCCCTCACTCCTCTCTTTCCCCTCGCTCCTCTCTTTCCCCTCGCTCCTCTCTTTCCCCCTCGCTCCTCTCTTTCCCCCCGCTCCTCTCTTTCCCCCCGCTCCTCTCTTTCCCCCCGCTCCTCTCTTTCCCCCCTCGTTCCTCTCTTTCCCCCCGCTCCTCTCTTTCCCCCTTCGCTCCTCTCTTTCCCCCCTCGCTCCACTCTTCCCCCCCGCTCCTCTCTTTCCCCTCGCTCCTCTCTTTCCCCCCGCTCCTCTCCCCCCCGCTCCTCCCTTTCCGCCCGCTCCTCCCTTTCCGCCCGCTCCTCTCTTCCCCCCCGCTCCTCTCTTTTCTCCCTCGCTCCTCACTTTCCCCCCGCTCCTCTCTTTCCCCCGCTCCTCTCTTTCCCCCCGCTCCTCTCTTTCCCCCCTCGCTCCTCTCTTATCCCCCTCGCTCCTCTCTTTCCCCCTCGTTCCTCTCTTTCCCCCCACTCCTCTCTTTCCCCTCGTTCCTCTCGTTCCCCCCACTCCTCTCTTTCTCCTCATTCCTCTCTTCCCCCCTCGCTCCTCTCTTTCCCCCCTCGCTCCTCTCATTCCCCCCTCGCTCCTATCTTTCCCCCCGCTCCTCTCTTTCTCCCCTCGCTCCTCTCTTTACCCCCCGCTCCTCTCTTTCCCCCCTCGCTCCTCTCTTTTCTCCATCGCTCCTCTCTTTTCTCCCTCGCTCCTCTCTTCCCCCCTCGCTCCTCTCTTTCCCCCCTCGCTCCTCTCTTTCCCCCCTCGCTCCTATCTTTCCCCCCGCTCCTCTCTTTCCCCCCTGCTGCTCTCTTTCCCCCCGCTCCTCTCTTTCCCCCCTCGCTCCTCTCTTCCCCCCTCGCTCCTCTCTTTCCCCCCTCGCTCCTCTCTTTCCCCCCTCGCTCCTCTCTTTCCCCTCGTTCCTCTCTTCTCCCCACACCTCTCTTTCCCCCCGCTCATCTCTTTCCCCTCGTTCCTCTCTTCTCCCCCGCTCTTCTCTTTCCCCGCTCCTCTCTTTCCCCCCTCGCTCCTCTCTTTCCCCCCGCTCCTCTCTTTCCCCCCACTCCTCTCTTTCCCCTCGTTCCTCTCTTTCCCCCCGCTCCTCTCTTTCCCCCGCTCCTCTCTTTCCCCTCGCTCCTCTCTTCCCCCCTCGCTCCTCTCTTTCCCCTCGCTCCTCTCTTTCCCCCTCGCTCCTCTCTTTCCCCTCGCTCCTCTCTTTCCCCCCGCTCCTCTCTTTCCCCCCGCTCCTCTCTTTCCCCCCACTCCTCTCTTTCCCCTCGTTCCTCTCTTTACCCCCCCGCTCCTCTCTTTCCCCCGCTCCTCTCTTTCCCCTCGCTCCTCTCTTTCCCCCTCGCTCCTCTCTTTCCCCTCGCTCCTCTCTTTCCCCCCGCTCCTCTCTTTCCCCCCGCTCCTCTCTTTCCCCCTCGCTCCTCTCTTCCCCCCGCTCCTCTCTTTCCCCCCCGCTCCTCTCTTTCCCCCGCTCCTCTCTTCCCCCCGCTCCTCTCTTTCCCCCCGCTCCTCTCTTTCCCCTCGCTCCTCTCTTCCCCCCGCTCCTCTCTTCCCCCCCGCTCCTCTCTTTCCCCCCTCGCTCCTCTCTTTCCCCCGCTCCTCTCTTCCCCCCACTCCTCTCTTTCCCCCCACTCCTCTCTTTCCGCCCTCGCTACTCTCTTTCCCCCCTCGCTCCTCTCTTCCCCCCGCTCCTCTCTTCCCCCCGCTCCTCTCTTTCCCCCCGCTCCTCTCTTTCTCCCTCGCTCCTCTCTTTCCCCCTCGCTCCTCTCTTTCCCCCCTCGCTCCTCTCTTTCCCCCCTCACTCCACTCTTTCCCCTCGCTCCTCTCTTTCCCCCCCGCTCCTCTCTTTCCCCCTCACTCCTCTCTTTCCCCCTTCGCTCCTCTCTTTCCCCCCTCACTCCTCTCTTTCCCCTCGCTCCTCTCTTTCCCCCCGCTCCTCTCTTTCCCCCCGCTCCTCTCTTTCCCCCCGCTCCTCTCTTTCCCCCCGCTCCTCTCTTTCCGCCCTCGCTCCTCTCTTTCCCCCCTCGCTCCTCTCTTCCCCCCGCTCCTCTCTTCCCCCCGCTCCTCTCTTTCCCCCCGCTCCTCTCTTTCCCCCTCGCTCCTCTCTTCCCCCCGCTCCTCTCTTTCCCCCCCGCTCCTCTCTTTCCCCCGCTCCTCTCTTCCCCCCGCTCCTCTCTTTCCCCCCGCTCCTCTCTTTCCCCTCGCTCCTCTCTTCCCCCCGCTCCTCTCTTCCCCCCCGCTCCTCTCTTTCCCCCCCGCTCCTCTCTTTCCCCCCTCGCTCCTCTCTTTCCCCCGCTCCTCTCTTCCCCCCGCTCCTCTCTTTCCCCCCGCTCCTCTCTTTCTCCCTCGCTCCTCTCTTTCCCCCCCCGCTCCTCTCTTTCGTCCGCTCCTCTCTTTCCCCCTCGCTCCTCTCTTTCCCCCCTCACTCCTCTCTTTCCCCCCTCGCTCCTCTCTTTCCCCCTTCGCTCCTCTCTTTCCCCTCGCTCCTCTCTTCCCCCCGCTCCTCTCTTTCCCCCCGCTCCTCTCTTTCCCCCTCGCTCCTCTCTTTCCCCCCTCGCTCCTCTCTTTCCCCCGCTCCTCTCTTCCCCCCGCTCCTCTCTTTCCCCCTTCACTCCTCTCTTTCCCCCCTCGCTCCTCTCTTTCCCCCTCACTCCTCTCTTTCCCCCCCGCTCCTCTCTTTCCTTCGCTCCTCTCTTTCTCCCCTCGCTCCTCCCTCTCCCCCCGCTCCTCTCTTCCCCCCCGCTCCTCCCTTTCTCCCCTCGCTCCTCCCTTTACCCCGCTCCTCCCTTTCCCCCGCTTCTCTCTTTCCCCCCGCTCCTCTCTTTCCCCTTCGCTCCTCTCTTTCCCCCCTGCTCCTCTCTGTCCCCCGCTCCTCTCTTTCTCCCCTCGCTCCTCTCTTTCCCCCCTCGCCCCTCTCTTTCTCCCCTCGCTCCTCTCTTTCTCCCCTCGCTCCTCTCTTTCCCCCCCGCTCCTCTCTTTCCCCCCTCGCTCCTCTCTTTCCCCTCATTCCCCTCTTTCCCTCCCGCTCCTCTCTGTCCCCCCGCTCCTCTCTTCCCCCCCGCTCCTCTCTTTCCCCCCTTGCTACTCTCTTTCCCCTCTTGCTCCTCTCTTTCCCCCTCGCTCCTCTCTTTCCCCCCTCGCTCCTCTCTTTCCCCTGGTCCTCTCTTTCCCCCCTCGCTCCTCTCTTTCCCCTGGTCCTCTCTTTCCCCCCCGCTCCTCTCTTTCCCCCATCGCTCCTCTCTTTCCCCCTCGCTCCTCTCTTTCCCCCCGCTCCTCTCTTTCCCCCCACTCCTCTCTCTCCACCGCTCTCTCTCTTCCCCTCACTCTCTCGCTCTCTCCTCCTCCCCCCCACCCCCCCACTCTCTGTCCATTCTCTTCCCCATCTTTCTCCAGGTGGCCTATTAAATGGGTTTCAGTGTGGGTGCGTACAGTAATGCCAATGTGATGGAAAAATCAACTTAGTTGAATTTGACAACAAAAACTGCCTGTTTGTGTAAAAGAAATATTACGAGCTAAATAACTAAGTAATCCTTCGCAACAAGTTTCTGTCCCTTTAAAACCAGACCTTGAATCTGAATGTGAAAAAGATTCAGTCACATTCTTTTTCAAAATGTATATGATTGCACTTTTAATCTTGCTATTCTTTTTTTCAACATCTAAAATTCTCCCTATTGGATTCATAGTATATTTGGCCTATTTCATCCACCATCTAATATACTAGTGGGAGTCCAATTGACTGTCTGTGGCAACTTCCTAACTGAGGATGTTTGGATTAACAGCCTCCTAACTCTAATAGCCATTTTTCAATGTCAAACTCTGACTTATACACACACTTTCTGTTACTTAATGGAAATACAATATCGACCACGCTAATTGTAGATTTCTCTGGCTGTTTTTTTCTCTTAATTTTTCCCAGTTATTTTATTGATAGTGAATGAGGAAAAAATGTCAACAATTGTAATTAATGTCAATATTTAATAATTGAAAGATCTGAACGGCCACCACATGTCAAATGGTTTCTTTTTAAAAAATAAATATATATGCATCTTTAAATTAGCAAATAATGGTACAGATTGCTGCTGTTTATTACTGATAGTGAAATTATGAATGTGTTTATGGTTTAGTTATCAATAGTGAACTTCCAAGAGAAATCTTTCCTCATAATTAGAAATTCCACCATCCACGTCAGTTAAGATATTCTGCTCCTTTAGAAATATGCACAGGGAAAAATTACACAATAAAACTAGTATAAAGAACTTTGGATCTTTTATGTAAATCTTGCTCAAATCCCTCACCTTCCTTTTGTTTATTTTCATGCATTTTCATTTGTTGCTTTTATTATTCCTGTTTTGCTTTTCTTCACGCATTCATGCTTTCTTTTTCTTTTCTTGTTTTTCTGCCCCTTTACTGGGAGGGAGAGGGCAAATGATGGTATTGTGAAAGAAAGAGCACTGAATGGTCCTGGAAGAGGAAATAAAAACAAAAAGTGCTGAAAATACACAGCAGGTCCACCCATATCTAAAGAAAAAGACAGTAAATATTTTGAGTGTGGACTTTTCATCAGAACTGAAGGAGCCACACCCAAAACCTTAACTTCTCAGCTCCCCTTTACAGATACCAACAGAATTGTTGTTTATTTCCAGAATTTCCTTTTTTTATTTCAGATTTCCAGCATCTGTAGTTTCTTGTGGTACTGGAAGAAGATAAAGCCTGATGTCAGATTGGGAAACGGACATTGGGTTAGTAATTGAAAAGGAGTGTGAAATTGCTTTAAGGAGGGAAAGCAAAGTTGACATTTGGTTTGGGTGACTAAGTGAACCTGGCATTACTAGGTTAGAGAGGAGGAAGGAGGCTGACATTAAGTTGGAGAGCGAAATGCAATCTAACCTTGGGTTAAGGAGCCAGCAAAAGCTTTATGTCAGCTCCTCGGGGGGAAAGAATATGCATTTATATAGCTCCTTGTCATGTCCTCAGGATGTCTCGAGACTCTCTTAACAATCAGTGGATTACTTTTGAAGGCCAGCCACTATTCAGAAAAGGCAGTAAAAGACAGCTTTATGACTTCAATATTGATATGTGATTTACAGCATAATAGAGAATACTAAGACAAGACGGACCAAAGAAAAAATACAGCTTTTCTTTAAATTGCGCCCTTAAACCCAGTGAGTATAAGAAAGAACATTGGTCATCTTGTATCATTCATTTTACATTTGTATTGTGATATAAGAATAGTGAGTAAATCAACAGTGGAAAATGTTACTGTTTGTTCAATCTGGCTTCAACTTCTGGTAAATGTAAAAGACAAGTGAGGTGTAAAGCAAACTGGCCATACACGTCCAGTACACCCCTCCATCGCTAAATTTACTAAAATTAGCAATTTTTATCAAATATTAAAATAAATGAATAAATAAATGGATCGATTCTGAAATTATACTCAGATATTCCAAAATTACACCACTCCTCTGCAAGTGTCTGGTCTTGTAAATGAGAGAATTGAAAGTTAAAGGAATGTGACTGGAAAGAGCATTTCTTACCAATCACATGTCTGCATGTATACCGTTCTTATTAGACTTGCAGGTGCAAGCTCCATTTCTGCACATCAGACACCAAAAGCAGAGGACTACAGATAGAGCTAAGCAAGCCCATAACAAATGGTTCAGAGTAAAGCTCAGTCACCTTACCACGCGGCGGAGCGACTACAAAAGCGACCCCGAGGACCAGGTAGGCCCCAGAGCGGCGGCGGACTTGAGTGGAGTGGGCGGCGGTGGTGGAGCGACTACAAAAGTAACCCCGAGGATCAGGTAGGCCCCAGAGCGGCGGCGGACCTGAGTAGAGTGGGCGGCGGCGGCAGAGCGACGACAAAAGCGACCCCGAGGACCAGGTAGGCCCCAGAATGGCGGCAGACCTGAGTGGAGCGGGCGGCCGCGGCGGAGTGACTACAAAAGCGACCCTGAGGACCAGGTAGGCCCCAGAGTGGTGGCGGACCTGAGTGGAGCGGGCAGCGGCGGCGGAGCGACTACAAAAGCGACCCCGAGGACCAGGTAGGCCCTAGAGTGGCGGCGGACCTGAGTGGAGCGGGCGGCAGCAGCGGAGCGACTACAAAAGTGACCCCGAGGACCAGGTAAGCCCCAGAGCGACGGCAGACCTGAGTGGAGCGGGCGGCGGTGGCGGCAGAGCGACTACAAAAGCGACCCCGAGGACCAGGTAGGTTTACCAATCTCAGAGCTCCGAGAGCGGGAGAGAGAAGTAAAAAGTAATTGAAGTGTGACATCACCAGAAAGCAGGTAAGTGATTGGTTGCTGAGTATTTCTCTCTTTCTCCTTTTTTACAAGCTTAAATTCTGTGTTTTATAGTTTCTATGGTCTCTGTGGTGTAGCGGGGACAGTTGGTAAACAAGGGCCATTGAGTATATAATTTAATTTGTGGTTTTGATTTAATTTAAATTAATTAAAGGGTAATTCATGGCAGGAGAGCTCAGCCCCGTGGTATGCTACTCCTGCGCTATGTGAGAAATCAGGGACACTTCCTGTGTCCCTGGTGACAATGTGTGCAGGAAGTGTATCCAGCTGCAGCTACTGGCAGACCGCATTGCGGCGCAGGAGCTGTGGATGGATGCACACTGGAGCATTCGCGAGGCTGATGACGTCGTGGATATCATGTTTAACCAGTTGGTCACACCGCAGGTAAAGGTTGCACAGGCAGAAAGGGAATGGGTGACCAACAGGCAGAGTAGTAGGCGCAGGCAGGTAGTGCAGGAGTCCCCTGTGGCCATCCCCCTCTCAAACAGATATACCACTTTGGATACTGATGGGGGGGATGGCTTACCAGGGGAAGGCAGCAGCAGCCAACTTCCTGGCACCAGGGGTGGTTCTACTGCACAGGACGGGAGGAAAAAGTGGGGAAGAGCTATAGTGATAGGGGATTCTATTGTAAAGGGAACAGTAGGTGTTTCTGCAGCCGCAAACGAGACTCCAGGATGGTGTGTTGCCTCCCTGGTGCAAGGGTCACGGATGTCTCAGAGCGGCTGCAGAGCATTTTGGAAGGGGAGGGTTAACAGCCAGTTGTCGTCATGCATATAGGTACCAACGATATAGGTAAAAAACAGGATGAGGTCCTAAAAGCTGAATATAGGGAGTTAGGAGGTAAATTAAAAAATAAGACCTCAAACGTAGTAATCTCAGGATTGCTACCAGTGCCACGTGCTAGTCAGAGTAGAAATAGAAGGATATTTCATATGAATACATGGCTAGAGGAATGGTGCAAGGGGGAGGGATTCAAATTCCTGGGACATTGGAACCGGTTCTGGGGGAGGTGGGACCAGTACAAACGAGACGGTCTGCACCTGGGCAGGACCAGGACCGATGTCCTTGGGGGAGTGTTTGCTAGTGCTCTGGGGGAGAGTTTAAACTAAAATGGAAGGGGGTTGGGAACCTGAGCAGGGAGACAGAGGAAAGGGAAACAGGGATAGAAGCAAAAGACAGGAAGGAGAAAAACAAAGGTGGCAGTCAGAGAAATCAAGGGTTTAAATCAAATATAGCCACAGTAATAATTCTAAAAGGTCTAAGAGCATTAAAAAAACAAGCCTGAAGGCTTTGTGTCTTAATGCGAGGAGCATTCGTAATAAGGTGGATGAATTAGCAGCTCAAATAGAGGTAAATGAGTATGATATGATTGGGATTACGGAAACATGGCTCCAGGGTGACCAAGGCTGGGAACTCAACATACAGGGGTATTCAATATTCAGGAAAGATAGGCAAAAAGGAAAAGGAGGTGGGGTAGCATTGCTGGTTAAAGAAGGGATTAACACAATTGTAAGGAAAGATATTGGCTCTGATGATGTGGACTCTGTATGGGTAGAACTGAGAAATACCATGGGGCAGAAAACATGAGTGGGAGTGGTGTATAGACCCCTAAACAGTAATGCAGAGGTTGGGGATGGCATTAAAAGGGAAATTAGAGAAGTGTGCAATAAGGGCACAGAGTCATCATGGGTGACTTTAATCTACATATAGATTGGGATAACCAAATTAATAACAATACTGTGGAGGAGGAATTCCTGGAGTGTTTACGGGATGGTTTCCTGGACCAATATGTCGAGGAACCAACTAGGGATCAGGCCATCTTAGACTGGGTATTATGCAATGAGAAAGGATTAATTAGCAATCTTGTTGTGCGAGGCCCCTTGGGTCGGAGCGATCATAATATGATAGAATTCTTCATTAAGATGGAGAGTGAAGTAGTTGACTCAGAGACTAATTTAAATAAAGGGAACTATGATGGTATGAGATGCGAGTTGGGTAGGATTGATTGGGTAATTTCACTCAAAGGGTTGACGGTGGACAGGCAATGGCAAACAGTCAAAGATCGCATGGATAAACTACAGAATTTGTTTATCCCAGTCTGGCATAAACATAAATCAAAAATGGTGACTCAACCGTGGCTAACAAGGGAAATTAGGGATAACATACGATCCAAAGAGAGGACATATAAATTGGCCGAAAAAAGCAGCAAACCTGAGGATTGGGAGCAGTTTAGGATTCAGCAAAGGAGGACCAAGGGATTAATTAAGAGGGGGAAATAGATTATGAAAGTAACCTAGCAGGGAACATAAAAACTGACTGTAAAAGCTTTTATAGATATGTGAAGAGAAAAAGATTGGTGAAGTCAAGCGTAGGTCCCTTACAGTCAGAATCAGGGAATTTATAATGGGGAACAAAGAAATGTCAGACCAATTAAATATATATTTTGGTTCTGTCTTCACAAAGGAGGACACAAATAACCTCCCAGAGATGTCGGGGAACATAGGGACTAATGAGAGGGAGGAACTGAAAGAAATCAGTATTTGTAAGGAAATGGTGTTGGGGAAGTTGACTGGATTGAAGGCCGATAAATCCCCAGGGCCTGATAATCTACATCCTAGGGAACTTAAGGAAGTGGCCCTGGAGATAGTAGATGCATTGCTGGTCATCTTCCAGAACTCGATAGACTCTGGAACAGTACCCATGGATTGGAGGGTAGCTAATGTTACCCCACTATTCAAAACAGGTGGTAGAGAAAAAGCAGGGAATTATAGACTGGTAAGCCTGACATCGGTGGTGGGGAAAATGCTAGAGTCCATTATAAAAGATGTAATAGCAGAGCACTTGGAAAGCAGTGACAGGATCGGACAAAGTCAACATGGATTTACAAAAGGTAAATCGTGCTTGACTAATCAACTGGAATTTTTTGAGGATGTAACTGGTAAAATAGATAAGGGAGAACCAGTGGATGTGGTGTATTTGGACTTCCAGAAGGCCTTCGATAAGGTCCCACATAAGAGATTAGCGTGCAAAATTAAGGCACATGGGATTGGGGGCAAGGTATTGACTTGGATAGAGAACTGGTTGGCAGATAGAAAGCAAAGAGTTGGAATAAACGGGTCGTTTTCCAAGTGGCAGGCAGTGACTAGTGGGGTACCGCAGGGATCAGTCCTAGGGCCCCAGCTGTTCACAATATATATTAATGATCTGGACGAGGGAATTGGATGTAATATCTCCAAATTTGCAGACGACACAAAGCTGGGTGGGAGGGTGTGCTGTGAGGGGGATGTCGTGAAACTCCAGTACGATTTGGACAGGTTGGGTGATTGGGCAGAAACATGGCAAATGCACTATAATGTGGATAAATGTGAGGTTATCCACTTTGGTGGCAAAAACAGGAAGGCAGATTATTATTTGAATGGCAATAGATTGGGAGAAGGGGAAGTGCAAAGAGACCTGGGTGTTCTTGTGCACCAGTCGCTGAAGGTAAGCATGCAGGTGCAGCAGGCGGTTAAGAAGGCAAGTGGTATGTTGGCCTTTGTAGCGAGATGGTTCAAGTACAGGAACAAGGATGTCTTGCTGCAGTTGTACAGGGCCTTGGTGAGACCGCACCTTGAGTATTGTGTGCAGTTTTGGTCGCCTTATCTGAGGAAGGATGTTCTTGCCATGGAAGGAGTGCAGCGAAGATTCACCAGGCTGATACCTGGGATGGCAGGAATGACGTATGAGGAGAGATTGTGTCGATTGGGCTTATACTCACTGGAGTTTAGAAGATTGAGAGGGGATCTCATCGAAACCTATAAAATTCTGTCAGGCCTGGACAGACTAGATGCAGGAAGGATGTTCCCGGCGGCCGGGGAGCCCAGAACTAGGGGTCATAATCTAAGGATAAGGGGTAAGCATTTTAGGACTGAGATGAGGAGGAATTTCTTCACCCAGAGAGTGGTGAACCTGTGGAATTCTCTGCCACATAGGGCGGTGGAGGCCAGTTCATTAAATATATTCAAGATGGAGTTGGATATATTTCTTAAGGCTAAAGGGATCAAGGGATATAGGGAGAAGGCAGGGACAGGGTACTGAATTTGGATGATCAGCCATGATCTCATTGAGTGGCGGAGCAGGCTCGAGGGGCCGAATGGCCTACTCCTGCTCCTATCTTCTATGTTTCTATGTTTCTATGTAATCAAGAATGGTGTTGGTCAATCGGATGACTCACAGCAGGCAGAGGCTCCATGAGCATTCTCATCTTCAACTATGGTAGAGACCAGCGAGTGAATGCAATAGTAAAGGCTGAAATCTTTGAAAATATCCAATTCAGTTCACTCCACAAGACAATAAAAAGCAGCCGAGTGTCCTGCATACAGCGAAAGCTATGGGCCCTGGCAACATTTTGGTTGTTGCGCTGAGGACATTGACACCAGACCTACCTTCCCACCAGCCAATCTATTTCAATAGAGTTATGATACTGGCATCTAACCAAAAACATGGGAAATTGCCCAAGCCTGTCCTATCCACAAAAAGTAGGATGAATCTAACCTGATCAATTACTGCCCTTTCAGCCAATCCCATCCCACCTTCATGACCGTCCCTCCATCGTAAGATCAGGAGTGGAGCTGTTCACTGGCAGTTTTACAATGTTTAAGATCTATTCACAACTCCACCAAGAGTGAAGCAGCCTATGCTAACCTATAGCAGGTAACATACATGCCACATCGTTGCCATACAATGACACAGTGACAAGCTGGGCAGTTGTTAGGTACTCTGCAATGAGTGACTCACCTCCTGACCCCTCAAAGACTCTCCACCATCTACAAGGCTCAAGCCAGGAGTGTGATGGAATACTCACCAATCACCTGGATGGGTGCAGCTGCAACAATACTCAACACGTTTTGACACTATCTAGGACAAAGTGGTCTGCTTGACTAGCACCTCTGCCACTGGACTCAATATCCAGCACTGGAATTTCTCACGGCACTCAGGGATGGGCAATAAATGTGGCCTTGCCAATGCCATCCACATCATGAGACCAAAAAATAAAATTAAAAAGCCTCATTGATCATCTTTAACAAGATAGTTTTGCTATGTTAGCATTTTCCGACAGACTCTAAGGGCTTCGGTTGGTTAGCGCCTTCGGGGGGCGATAACGGGGCACTAACGACTTACCGCCCGGGCCCGGCAATGTTACCGCTGCCCGCGAAATTCACCTGGCGGTTTGCGGCAGTGGTAACCCCTAGCACCACGGCCTCCTGCACCCGGAGATCGTGATGTCATCCGGCTGCGCAGTGCCTCTTTAGCACCCCGGACCCGAAATTTGGTTCCGCCCCCTGCAGCATCGCCGGGCGATAACACCGACAGCTGCAGGAGGCGCTGATCGGGAGGGTGGGCGCTTTGGGAGCGCTAATTAAAGGTAAGGCCGCTGGCCTTCAGTGGAAATGTGTTTCCTTCCTTTAGGGTGCATTTTGAAAATTTTTAAATGGCGCGATTGATCAGCCCTGCACTCTGTTAGAGTGCTTGGGGCTGATTGTCGAGGATCCCGGCTGCTGTCGCCGATGATGGAGATTGTTCAAATGCAGAGCCTGCTGTAATGGCCCTTCCCTTTAAGGGAGGGAAGGAGCCTTGGATCCCGGCAGTGCTGCAGTGGTCATCCAGCATGTGTCTCCAATTGTGCTTTTGTAATCTTCTGAATGGTGGACGAAACAATTAAGGTTATCAACCTTCCCGGATTATACTGGAGTCTCCAGGGATAACAGATTAATCTCATGGGCACTGCTACGAGTAATCCGGGAGCAATTAGCAAAGTAGAGTTGATGGGCAGTGATAGTGCATCAATGAGAAACATAGAAACATAGAAGATAGGAGCAGGAGTAGGCCATTCGGCCCCTCGAGCCTGCTCCGCCATTCGATGAGATCATGGCTGATCATCCAAACTCAGTACCCCGTACCTGCCTTCTCCCCATATCCCTTGATACCTTTAGCTCTAAGAAATATATCTAACTCCTTCTTGAATATATTTAAAGAGTTGGCCTCAACTGCCTTCTGTGGTAGAGAATTCCACAGGTTCACCACTCTCTGGGTGAAGAAATTCTTCCTCATCTCTGTCCTAAATGGCTTACCCCTTATTCTTAGAATATGACCCCTGGTTCTGGACTCTCCGACCATCGGAAACATTCTACCTGCATCTAGTTTGTCCAGACCTGTCAGAATTTTATAAGTTTCGATGAGATCCCCTCTCATTCTTCTAAACTCTAGCGAGTATAAGCCCAATCGACCCAATCTCTCCTCGTACGTCATTCCTGCCATTCCAGGGATCAGCCTTGTGAATCTTCGCTGAACTCCTTCCATGGCAAGAACATCCTTCCTCAGATAAGGCGACCAAAACGGCACACAGTACTCCAGGTGTGGTCTCACCAAGGCCCTGTACAACTGCAGCAGGACATCCTTGCTCCTGTACTCAAACACTTTCGCTATGAAGGCCAACACACCATTTGCCTTCTTCACCGCCTGCTGCACCTGCATGCTTACCTTCAATGACTGGTGTACAAGGACACCCAGGTCACTTTGCACTTCCCCTTCTCCCAATCTATTGCCATTCAGATAATAGTCTGCCTTTCTGTTTTTGACACCAAAGTGGATAACCTCGCATTTATCCACATTATACTGCATCTGCCACGCTTCTGCCCAATCACCCAACCTGTCCAAATCATCCTGGAGTTTCTCGGTATCCTCCTCGCAGCACACACGCCCACCCAGCTTTGTGTCATCTGCAAACTTGGAGATATTACATCTAGTTCCCTTATCTAGATCATTAATGTGTATTGTGAATAGTTGGGGTCCAAGGACCGATCCCTGCGGTACCCCACTAGTCACTGCCTGCCACTCGGAAAAAGACCCGTTAATTCCTACTCTCTGCTTTCTGTCCGCCAACCAGTTCTCTATCCAAGTCAATACCTTGCCCCCAATCCCATGTGCCTTAACTTTACACGCTAATCTCTTATGCGGGACCTTATCGAAAGCCTTTTGAAAGTCCAAATACACCACATCTACTGGTTCTCCCTTATCTATTTTCCCAGTTACATCCACAAAAAATTCCAGTAGATTAGTCAAGCACGATTTACCTTTTGTAAATCCATGTTGACTTTGTCTGATCCTGTCACTGTTTTCCAAGTGCTCAGCTATTACATCCTTTATAATGGACTCTAGCATTTTCCCCACTACCAATGTCAGGCTTACCGGTCTGTAATTCCCTGCTTTCTCTCTACCACCCTTTTTGAATAGCAGGGTAACATTAGCTACCCTCCAATCCATGGGTACTGTTCCAGAGTCTATCGAGTTCTGGAAGATGACCAGCAATGCATCTACTATTTCCAGGGCCACTTCCTTAAGTACCCTAGGATGTAGATTATCAGGCCCTGGGGATTTATCGGCCTTCAATCCCATCAATTTCCCTAACACCATTTCCCTACAAATACTGATTTCTTTCAGTTCCTCCCTCTCATCAGACCCTATGTTCCCCGACATCTTTGGGAGGTTATTTGTGCCATCCTTTGTGAAGACAGAACCAAAATATGCATTTAATTGGACTGATTTTTCTTTGTTCCCCATTATAACTTCCCCTGCTTCTGACTGCAAGGGACCTACACTTGATTTCACTAATCTTTTTCTCTTCACATATCTATAAAAGCTCTTACAGTCAGTTTTTATGTTCCCTGCAAGCTTACTTTCATATTCTATTTTCCCCTTCTTAATTAATCCCTTTGCCCTCCTTTGTTGAATCCTAAACTGCTCCCAATCCTCAGGGTTACTGCTTTTTCTGGCCAATTTATATGCCTTCTCCTTGGATCTTATGCTATCCTTAATTTCCCTTGTTAGCCACGGTTGAGTCACCCTTTTTTAATTCTTATCCCAAACTGGGATGAACAACTTCTGTAGTTCATCCATGCGGTCTTTGAATGTTTGCAATTGCCTATCCACCGTCAACCCTTTGAGTGACATTCCCCAATCAATCCTGTGCAATTCGTGCCTCATACCATTGTAGTTTCCTTTATTTAAATTCAGTACCCTAGTCTCCGAGTCAACTACTTCACTCTCCATCCTAATGAAGAATTCTATCATATTATGATCGCTCTGACCCAAGGGGCCTCGTACAACAAGATTGCTAATTAATCCTCTCTCATTACATAATACCCAGTCTAAGATGGCCTGATCTCTGGTTGATTGCTCGACATATTGTTCCAGAAAACCATCCCGTAAACATTCTAGGAATTCCTCCTCCACAGTATTTTTACTAATATGGTTAGCCCAATCTATATGTAAATTAAAGTCCCCCATGATGACTGCTGTGCCCTTATTGCACGCGTCTCTAATTTCCCGTTTAATGCCATCCCCAACCTCCGTATTACTGTTTGGAGGTCTATATACCACTCCCACTAATGTTTTCTGCCCCTTGATATTTCTCAGTTCTACCCATACAGATTCCGCATCATCAGAGTTAATATCCTTCCTTTCAATTGTGTTAATCCCCTCTTTAACCAGCAATGCTACCCCACCTCCCTTTCTTTTTTGCCTATCCTTCCTAAATATTGAATACCCCTGGATGTTGAGTTCTCAGCCTTGGCCACCCTGGAGCCATGTTTCTGTAATCCCAATCAAATCATATTTGTTTACCTCTATTTGCGCAGCTAATTCATCCACCTTGTTCTGAATGCTTCTTGCATTAAGACACAAAGCCTTCAGGCTTTTTTTTTAACGCTCTCAGACCTATATGAATGATTATTTACTGTGACCATGTTTAATTTAAACCGTTGAGTTCTTTGCCTTCTAATTTTGTTTTTCTCCTTCCTGTGTTTTGCTTTTTTCCTTGTTTCCCTTTCCTGTGTCTCCCTGCTCAGGTTCCCAACCCCCTGCCACTTTAGTTTAAACCCTCCCCAACAGCACTAGCAAACACTCCCCCTAGGACATCGGTCCCGGCCCTGCCCAGGTGCAAACCGTCTGCTTTGTACTGGTCCCACCTCTCCCAGAACCGGTTCCAATGTCCAAGGAATTTGAATCCCTCCCCCTCACACCATTCCTCTAGCCACGTATTCATTTGAAATATCCTCCTATTTCTACTCTGACTAGCACGTGGCACTGGTAGCAATCCTGAGATTACTACGTTTGAGGTCCTATTTTTTAATTTACCTCCTAACTCCCTATATTCTGCTTTTAGGACCTCATCCCATTTTTTACCTATATCGTTGGTGCCTATGTGTACCACGACAACTGGCTGTTCACCCTCCCCCTCCAAAATGTTCTGCAGCCGCTCCGAGACGTCCTTGACCCTTGCACCAGGGAGGCAACACACCATCCTGGAGTCTCGATTGCGGCCGCAAAAACGCCTATCTATTCCCCTTACAATTGAGTCCCCTATCACTCTTATGTTCATTAATAAATAGACATTCTTATTATGAACACAGCTAGCTTTTGCTAGTTACTTTATTGAGAACATGTGGACTGGTACAGTATCTGTAGAGGCTTCCATCTTGACTGTTGCCTTGTGGCTAGCCTAGTGCCTCATGGGTAATGTAGTCTTAATATATATACAGCTGGGTAGTGTAGTCTTATACATACAGCTATATACAGCTCTACGGCTTCACCTAGTGTCCACTATAGAATGACATGTTATTGATCGTTACATCCCCCTTTCTTTGAGGTTTAACAAAATCAATATCAATCCACTTTCAAGAAAACAATAAAGATAATATCAGTAACACTTTTGTTAGTGCTCTATAAACATAAACATTTTCAAAACAGTCAACACATTTTCAAAGCTTTACATTGTACTCAAAGATTAAGTCTATCAGGCTCTTTTACTTCACGTGTGGATCTTCTCAACACGGGTAAGTCTGATGTGTCTTCATGAGATTGTTCTGGCGGTGAATGACAAGATGCAGTTGCGGCATTGTCATCAATCTGCTCTTGTATAGATCGAGGTCTCCTTGTGATCTTTGCTTGGAGAGGGTTTCAGTGTTTCCTTCACTCTTCATGCCATAACTCTCAATGTAGTCAATGCACTCTCGAAAAACTGCTGGCAGCTGGATCCCATCAGACAGCATAGTCCTCTCAGCAGCCTCGGCTAATGGAACACCAAAGATTGGCCTGAGAGAAGAAGGAGTATCCACCGGAACTGCTTCCTGCTCTGGTGCAGGCTTCTTCTTTTTCTTTTTCTCTTTCCACTGCTTAACAACATCTGCTGCGGTTATATCTTTGGACTTTTTCTCCTTGTGTTTTTCCTCTTTGTGCTTTTCTTCCTTTGGCTTCGCTTTGAACTTAAAGTCTTTTTCTTTCTTCTTGGAGAAACTAGGCTTTTTGAAGACATGGATACCCTTTGGCCTTTTCATCCTTGATGGGCTCTCTGCTTCATCACCTGAGTCATCTGGTCTGCTTATGGCACAGTTTATACGGTAGACTCTCTTGACCAGTTCTAAGTCCTCACAAGCTTTGTCACCTAGTATCGAATCAAGTCTTTCAGCCACAACAGAAAACATGAGATGATGCACTTTGTCTTTGACTGTCACTTTAAGTCTGCATACACCTAAGCTATCTATTTTCTGTCCATTATAGTCCTTCAGTAGTACTGACTGTGGTGTATGTGCCTTTAAGAGCAATTGGGGTGTATGTGCCTTTAAGAGCCCCAGGTGTGCGTAATGCCGGTAATTGCCACTTGGGCTATATAAGCCTGTGTATTGTGTATATCCTTTAGAACCTCCCCCCCAGACTTGCTTAGTAAATACCTATGAACCAACTCCTGTTTTCAATGTCTTTATCTACACACGGACACTACAGTGGCGACGAAGTGGAAACGGACTTACCTGCAATTCGGCAGCACCTCAAGGACATCGATTCCTCCAGCGTCCAGAAGACTCAAGGAAGTAATAGAAACTGTGGTTTCACCAGCTGGCCAAGCTGGTGGCAGGCACTGCGCTAATCCTTCCTGGGCGTCAGGCTGGAGCTCCAGCGGCGGGCTCTACAGCTGAGACAGGCAGCGAAATCGGAGGCAAGCAATAACGGACTGGGAGGGTACACTCGGGAGACGGCCGGCGCGGCAAGCAGGTCAGCGTTTAGACCTCCGTCGGGAACGAGTCTCCAACAGTGAATAAACGGAAACCACAGTAAAACAGCATTGTTATCGGTAACAGCGGCGGGAAAGCGCAGGAAGCGCCATATCGTTGCTACAGAGAGAAAAAAAAAAAGCGCGGGAAGCACCATATCTTTTTTGAAATGCCTAAGTCTGGCAATATTGATGCTTTTGATAACGAAACAGAGCCTAACTTTGGCAATATTGATGTTTTTGATAACAAGATAGAGGATTGGACCACATATGTAGAAAGGGTGGAGGTGTTTTGCACCGCAAATGGAATAGAAGATGAAAAAAAAGCTTCAGTGCTTCTGGATCTAATGGGCGCAGAAACATACAAGCTGTTACGCAACTTAATCACTCCAGCCGAACTGATGGACAAGAATTTTGAGGAGATTGTTGATACCCTACACTGCCAATTCGAGGCAGGACTGGCAGATTCTCTGCAAGACAAATTCATCTGCGATCCCCTAAGTGTAGAAACACAAAAAAAGGTACCTTCTGGAAAAGATTTAACACTGGACAAGGCTTTCAGTGCAATAGGAGCAGCAAAGATACAGCAAAGGCCACAGGACTTCGGCACCCATGAAATGACACGGGGTTTCGAGAGATGTTATCGCTGCGGCAGATCCAACCATGACCAGAGGGATTGCTGGTTCAAAGAAAAAGCATGCAGGCGATGCGGAAAGAGGGGACATATTCCACGTGTATGCCGATTTGAAAATAAAAATCCACTAACGAGAAAAGAATCAATAAGGAAAAGCACAGAAAGGTACAAATGATGACGGACAGTAGCTCCAAAGACCAGAAGAGCGATAGCGACTCCGGGAACAAGAGACTAAGCTCTCTCAAATTACATAATGTAATTGCCAATGAAGATTACCAGACCATTTGGGTTACCCTCATAATAGCAGGGTCCCCAGTTAAAATGGAGCTAGATACAGGATCAGCTCTAACCGTAATAAATCGACGAGATTACGAGAGGCTATTTTCGCATATACCTCTAAAAGACACATCCATTATCTTAAAAACATATACGGGGCAGAAAGTATACCCCAAAGGAAAAATAAAGGTGCCTGTGGTATACAACGGCACAGAAATACAAAAGTTGTATTTATACATTCTACAAGATGGTGGTCCACCGTTGTTGGGACGTGAATGGATAAGGAAGATACGTTTAGACTGGCACTCCATTCAGGCGCTGACGGTGACCAGTAAGGAAAAAAACAATGATGACATCATACCTGAACGATTAAAAGACATCTTGGCCAACGCCAAAGAAGTGTTTCAAGAGAAACTAGGAACCTTGAAAGGCATCACCGCCTCAATAAAAGTGGAAGATGCAGCAATTCCAAAATTTTTTAAGGCAAGACCGGTGCCATACGCAATACGTCCGGCAGTCGAGGCAGAGCTGAAGAATTTGGAAAAGGCAGGCGTATTATCCAAAATAGATTGGAGCGAATGGGCAACACCCATCGTTCCAGTCATGAAAAAAGCATTGAAAAATAACTCTGAGGAACAGAGAAAAATTTGCATCTGTGGGGACTTTAAGGTGACTGTAAACCCGGTCCTTCACACGGTACAGTATCCTCTTCCGAGGATAGAAGATATTTTCGCCTCACTATCCGGAGGAAAACGTTTCACAAAAATTGACTTAGCACAGGCATATCTACAGATGGAGGTTGAGGAGACCTCTAAAAAGTATCTCACAATAAACACACACAAAGGCCTGTACCAGTACAATCGACTGGTTTTTGGAGTACATCAGCTCCAGCTATCTGGCAAAGAGCTATGGAGCAAGTCCTGCAAGGGATTCCGGGGACTCAGTGTTACCTAGACGACATCCTTATAACAGCAGAAAACGACAACGAGCACCTTGCCAATTTGGAGCAGGTGCTCACTAGGCTGAAAGAACGGGGCCTACGAGCAAATCGCCCCAAGTGCGAATTTTTCCAAAATCAGATATCATATTGTGGCCACATAATTAATAAGGAAGGGTTGCATAAGTCACCTGAAAAAATTGAAGCAGTTATAAAAGCCCCAGCACCTGAAAATGTTTCACAATTGAGGTCATTCCTGGGATTAATAAATTACTATCATAAATTTTTACCGAACTTATCAACTATTCTACACCCTCTTAATGATCTTCTACACACAGGAGTGATTTGAAAATGGAACGAAGACTGTAAACGTGCCTTCCATAAATGTAAAGACTTAATCACATCCGAGAAAGTTTTGGCTCATTACAACCCATCACTACCAATCAGACTGGCGTGCGATGCATCCCCTTACGGCATAGGAGCGGTATTGTCCCATAGATTCCCTGATGGCTCGGAACGGCCGATAGCTTTTGCGTCACGCTCATTGAACTCAGCTGAGCGTAACTATTCCCAGATAGACAGGGAAGCACTCAGCCTGGTATGGGGAGTGAAGAAATTCAACCATTACCTACACGGACAAAAATTTACCTTGCTGACTGACCATCAACCCCTCATCTCCATATTCAACCCTAAGAAAGGTGTCCCCATTATGACGGCACAAAGACTACAGAGGTGGTCCCTTTTTCTAGGGGCACACCAATACAACATTGAATACAAAGGGTCAAAACAGCATGGGAATGCTGACGGTTTATCGCGCCTGCCGTTGCCAACGATAGAAGAGGCACCTACAGTAGACCCAGTAGAGATATTCCACTCTACCATAGTGGAATGTCTACCGGTGACAAATTCTGCCATTGAGAGGGAAACCAGAAATGACCCTACTCTCTCACGGGTCTACGATTTAACAATGAAAGGATGGCCAGCACATGGCGAACCACTGTTGCCAGCATTCTCGCAAAGAAGAGAACAGCTGTCAGTGTGCCGAGGAACCTTGATGTGTGGATCCAGAGTGGCGATTCCACCCAAACTCCAGGATAAAGTGCTAAAGGAGCTTCACGAGGGGCATCTGGGTGGAGTGAAAATGAAGAACCTAGCTAGGGCATTTGTATGGTGGCCAGGTATCGATGGAGAGATCGAAGACATGACCAAGAGCTGCCTAGGATGCCAGAAGGTCCAAAATGCTCCGCCACAGGCCCCTCTACATCCATGGGAGTGGCCCTCATCTCCCTGGCAAAGGGTGCACATCGACTTTGCTGGTCCATTTATGGACTCAATGTTCTTAATCGCAGTTGATGCACACTCCAAGTGGCCGGAGGTAATAAAGATGTCCTCCACCACCACGGAAAAAACCATCACAGTATTAAGGACCATATTTGCCAGGAATGGGCTGCCGGAACAGATATGTTCTGATAATGGACCGCAATTTGTGTCCGAAGAATTCAGAAAGTTCTTAAAGAACAATGGGGTAAAGCACTACACGTCCGCCCCATACCATCCCGCCACCAATGGATTGGCTGAAAGGTTTGTCCAGACCTTTAAGAAGGCCATAAAGGCCATGGGTAATGAAGACATAAAACTTCAGCACAAGGTGGATAACTTCTTATTTGCATATAGGAATGCAACACATATGGTTACAAACCAAACTCCCGCCATGATGTTCTACAATAGAAACCTAAGATGCCGGCTGGATTTGGTCAAGCCCAACATCTGAAGGGACGTGGAGAACCGGCAGTTTCAGGGCATGAATGAAAGGCCAACTAGGGCCTTCCAGATAGGCCAACCGGTTTTGGCCCGGGACTACCGTACCGAGAAATGGCAGCCTGGAACTATCTGCACACGACTAGGACCACTAATGTATACCGTGGACATCGGAGAAAGCATAATAAGGCGCCATGCTGACCAAATCATCAAGTCATCCGAAAAGGGACAACTTACACCACCACGCTATACATCTAACGATGAAGTAGAGATACCCATATCTACCTCCGATCCGGTGATACTGGAACCCAATGAACCCGACACTGGCCTTCAAGCCGAATCAGCCTTGCCAGAAGAACCTACTACACCACCAGAAACTACTACACCCCCGAGGCGTTATCCGGACCGAGTCAGGAAGCCTCCTGAGAGACTAACTTATAATTAATTAATACAGCAATGTATATTAGTTTGCATATAACATGTAATTAATAATTACTTAAAATATGATGTACTAGTTAGCTAGAAGGGGAGGAATTGTGGTGTATGTGCCTTTAAGAGCAATTGGGGTGTATGTGCCTTTAAGAGCCCCAGGTGTGCGTAATGCCGGTAATTGCCACTTGGGCTATATAAGCCTGTGTATTGTGTATATCCTTTAGAACCCCCCCCCCAGACTTGCTTAGTAAATACCTATGAACCAACTCCTGTCTTCAGTGTCTTTATCTACACACGGACACTATACTGACTTTTTCTGTATTTTGGGCTTTTCTTTCATATTTTTTATGTCACTCATACTGATTAAGTTTGCTTTTGCCCCAGTGTCCAGTTTCAATGTAACTAATGCTCCATTTATCTGCAGTGGGATCATCCATTTGTCCACTTTTACTGCATTGACTTTATGTTCAGCATTGTCCATTTCTGAGGGCTGCACATTTTCTGTATCTTTTTTGATATCGTCACATGACACCATTCCTACAAAAAATGTCTCACTTAAATCAGTGTCCTCAATCACATTAACTTGTTGCCCTTTCATTGTTTTTACTTTTGAAAAGCATTGTTTGGCAAAGTGATTCTTTCCATTACACTTTGTGCACATTTTTCCAAATGCTGGGCATTGTCTTAACTGGTGTTTGTAACCACAGCGTTTACAATTTAAAATTTCATCCTCCGATTGCTTTTCATTTCTGTTCTGCCCACGTTTCTTCCCCTTGTAGGACACAGCACCGACAGCAGCATTTTCACTCATTACAATCGCATCATTATTGATTTCACCAAAAGTCTTCACGTGCTTTCGAGCTAGCTCGCTGGCTTGGCATATTTTCACCGCATTTTCCAAATTTAATTCGGTTTCTCTCAACAGACGTTCCCTGACTTTTTTATCATGAATACCAAACACAATCTGGTCACGAATCATGGTTGCTTTGAGCTCAGAGAAATTACATGTCTGTGCTTTCAGTTTCAGATCAGTTATAAAGCTATCAAAAGTCTCATTTTGTTGCTGTGTCCGAGAATGGAAGATGTATCTTTCATACGTCTCATTCTTTTTGGGAGAGCAATGTGCATCAAATTTTTTTAGCACATCTTCTAATTTTTCTCTGTTCTCCACTGGATTAAATACAAATGTATTAAATATCTCTATCGCCTGTGGGCCTACAACCGTAAGCAGCAACGCTATCTTCCTTGCGTCTGGCTTTGTGCCGAATCTGATGGCTGCAATGTCGAGTTCGAATTGCTGTTTAAAAGTCTACCAATTGTAGTCGATTTTTTCTGTGAGATTCAAACGCTCTGGTGGCTTCAAATTCTCCATGTCGCTTTTCACAATTTTCAGCAGATCTTCACCATCCTGGTACCATCTTATGTTCATTAATAAATAGACATTCTTATTATGAACACAGCTAGCTTTTGCTAGTTACTTTATTGAGCACATGTGGACTGGTACAGTATCTGTAGAGGCTTCCATCTTGACTGTTGCCTTGTGGGTAGCCTAGTTCCTCATGGGTAATGTAGTCTTAATATATATACAGCTGGGTAGTGTAGTCTTATACATACAGCTATATACAGCTCTACGGCTCCACCTAGTGTCCACTATAGAATGACATGTTATTGATCGTTACAATCACTATAGCTCTTCCACTCTTTTTCCTCCCAGCCTGTGCAGCAGAGCCACCCATGGTGCCAGGAAGTTGACTGCTGGTGCCTTCCCCTGATGAGTCATCCCCCCCAACAGTATTCAAAGTGGTATATCTGTTGGAGATGGGGATGGCCGCAGGGGATTCCTGCACTACCTGCCTGTGCCTCTTACTCTGCCTGCTGGTCACCCATTCCCTTCCTGCCTGTACACCCTTTACCTGCGGTGTGACCAACCTGCTAAATGTGATATTCACAACGTCCTCAGCATCGCGAATGCTCCAAAATGAATCCATCCGCAGCTCCAGTGCCGCAATGCTGTCTGTCAGCAGCTGCAGTTGGACACACTTCACGCACACATGGTCGTCAGGGACGCAGGAAGCATCCCTGATTTCCCACATAGAGCAGGAGGAGCATACTATGGGGCTGGGCTGTCCTGCCATGACAAGGCTGAGCTCTGATGGGTAGGCATGGAGGCCAGTAGGCACAGGGAGGGGATGGGTTCCTGTTAACAGGTTAGAAGAAGAAGAGGCTACGCTAGAGCCTATGTGAGCACCATAGACAGTAAAGTTCCCAACCAATGGCTGTTGTATTTTGGTTGCAGCAGTAGCCGTTTTAGGTAAGCACTTGTGATAATTTTTCTATTTCAAAACGTTCTTTTTTCCACTTACCTCACCCCCTTGCACTGCATTGTCTTACGTCTGTAGCCTACCTGTGAGTGAACCATCAGGTCTTTTGGGAAATAAGTGCTTAGAAATAACTGCTGTACTTTTTCTCCCCCTCCTGAATACACTTTTTCCCCTGTCAGTTTTTATTGAAGTGGAGTGTGAAATGGTGTTTAAATTCCCACCCTTCAGCTCGCAGAGCTTGTGTGTGTGTGTGTGTGTGTGTGTGTGTGTGTGTGTGTGGTTGCCAACCCTCCCAGACTGTCCTGGAGTTTCCAGGAAGGAAAGAATAATCTCCCAGACACTGCTGCGAGCAGCCTGGGAGAAAATAGGGAAGAAAAGTTTGCGGCTTGCTTGTGAGTAAGTGAATAAGACTGGTGCAGTGCTGGCCTCTGCCTGTCTGTCTCTCCACGTTCAGTGGACAAAAGGTACAGTTGCAAGCAGCCCTCAGATCCCCTCCGCTCTCATCTCACCAATGGAGATACACAACAGCAGCCACTCCCACTCCCACTCCCAGAGAGGTTAAATAATTCTCAGAAATTTATACATACGTGTTACAGCACAGAATCAGGCCATTCAACCATAGGAGATTTCTATGCATTAATGGCATTAAGTGGCTCCTGAAAACTGCTATCTCCAACAATCCATCATGTGACCACAACTTGATCTTCAAAGTGGGGGGAAAGGCATGAAGAGCTCAGTGATAAAAATCTTCTTGCGTCTTTTCATTGCTTGCTCTCTCAGGTTTCAGAGCTGGTGGATGTAGGAGCAGAGTCTGCTCCAATCAAGTCAGGTCTCCATCAAAAATGTAATTTTCCTGACAGAAACATTGCCAAGATTTTTTTTTTAATTCGTCACAGAAACCACCCAATAAGTACCCTGGAAATGTTTTTCCTACTGAGCTTCGAGTTACATTACAACCGTACAATGGCTACTTGTACTGCACCAGAGAACAACCCAGTACCCCAGCACCTGTCAGCGTTTCAGAGGAAGAAGAGGAAAATTAGAGTGTAAAAATTAGCACTCTAATTTAAAATACAGTATGCTGGGAGTAATTTACCATGTCAGCACTGTACAGTGCAAGTAGTTTGTGATATATGTATCCTGGGAGTAATTCATAATGTGAGCACTGTATCCTGGGAGTACTGTAACCTGGATAAACTGTACCATGTGAGCACTGTACCATGGGAGTACTATATCCTATGAGTACTTCACCCTAGGAGTACTATATCCTGGGCGGACCCTACCCTGAGAGGATCCTACTATGCGAGTCCTTTTCAGGATTTTGCTAATTTAGGTAGTTAAAATCATTGTGAAATACAAAAACTACAGGAAATTATACCACTAATTCAATTTTCTTTCAAAATCAGGCCCAGTTTATTTGTGGAACACATTTATGTGTAACCACAGCGTGTAGATAATAAGAACATAAGAACATAAGAAATAGGAGCAGGAGTAGGCCAATCGGCCCCTCGAGCCTGCTCCACCATTCAATAAGATCATGGCTGATCTGATCCTAACCTCAAATCTACTTCCACTCTCCATCCCACCCGAACCCATGTGATCTCCTGGGAGAGGCGAAAAACCAGATAAAAACCCAATGGCCAATTTGGGAGAAAAAATCTGGGAAATTCCTCTCCGACCCATCTAGACGATTGAAACTCATCCAGGCGATCACTCTGTCCCTGTATTGTCCCTAATTGTTTAATAATAGTTGTTTAATCAAAATTGATTTATTTTCTATGATTACATCCTTAACTAAAGAAAAAGCTATCATTGACAAAATAGAGACAGATAATACAAACAGATGTTTAGGCTTTCAGCCCAAAGTTGCCCTCTGCTTGTTAGAGCATTTCTTAATGGGACCAGTAGCCGTGGATGCATAAGTTGACTGTGTTCTGCTAAGATTCATATTCCTAGTGTTTCTTCTCTTTCAAAAAATGTTGGCACATTATGGACATCATGGCTCCTTTCTGGATAATGGACACTGATGTGCATAATATTGTTTCTGTGGCCAGAAACCACTTAAGCATTCATTTATTCTCTGCTCGTGAACTGGTCTTTATCATTTAAGTCATGCAGTGCCAAGGGAATTCCCAGGAATTCCCATGCTCACCATTTTATATTGCGCCACTTCAGTGGCAACAACCACCAAGAATAATAAAGAAAGTTATTGAATAAAAAGGTAAAAAATAGTAGACTATCCAGCAAAACCAGCCAATGCATGAAGCAAAATCTATTTGCAAGTGCAAAAAGGGTAACACCTTTACCAGCACTCATACTATGTTAACCCTTTAAGAAGCCTACTTGAACAGGCCATATTCCCCCAGACTTCAGATTTGATGAGGGAACTAACTTTAATAATTATACAATGTAAATGAGACTCGCACATGTCGCAATTGGTTGCTGCCCACTCTTTTCATTTGAAAATAATACAGGAGTTTGGGATACTGAAGATAAAAAGAAATTGCAAGAGAAATAGTTCTTCATTGACATTTAGTTATGTTTATCTAGGCTCTTTAGGACAAAAGAAACAACTGGTGATAGAGATTAATTGATTAATTATAAGACTGTTGTATAACTGAGAGGCTCTGAACAAATCAAAAGTCAAAGATACAATGCTCAGGTAGTTTAAAACAGAGCATTCAGAGTTCATGTTTAGTATTTGCAGGAAGCTGAGACTGTCTTGCACCAATGCTAAACTTTGGAATGTAAATACCGTAGGTTGAGAAGGCCTGAACTGATTCTGAAGCAAAGAGGAGCAAGACTACCTCTTCCAGAGAGTTTAACTTGCTTTGTGCTCATGTTAGGTAGGATGTAAATAGTGAGACAGAAGGTATATCAAGGGGTTAAGTACAGAGCACCAATGAGCAGCAGGGGATGATGAGGAACCAGCTTTCTCTACCGGAGGGAGCAGAAAAATTGCTGTTGGCTGAGGAACTGAAGGAATCAGATCTTGGGCGCTCTGTCTTCAAAAGAACTATGATTTGGGAGGATAGATCTGATGTGCAGATAGTGACCATCTCCTCTCGTGTTGGAGACAGTGGATAAATTGGAGAAATCCATGACCTGCATCCACAACACAATGCAGGAGGTATGTCAAGGTCTGCAGAGTACCCTAGTAAATGTGGCAGTCCAGGAAATTTCTGCAGCAACAAGAAAGAGGAATTTCTAAGAGTGATCAATGCTTCTGGAATGCCAACAATTGCTGCTTCCATGGATCTCCTCAGAAACACCTTAGCTCAGGCCATTCATGACATAATTTGAACTATTCAGTCTATTCTCATGCAGACCATTCACCCAACTGACCCCATGCCAGGATAAAGAGCTGAAAGGAATAGTTGCAGATGTGGCTAGTTCTCATGATAGTCACTATGCTGCTATATCAATCTAACCTTTGAGTGCATTATGAGCTCTGGAAATGGGGTACAACCTTTCCACTGGAAACAGTTATTGATATTTTTTTGTCTAATCTCACATACTGCTGGCAACTCTATTATCCTGTGGCACCTCTTCTCTCTCCTGAGCACTCTATTCACAATGGGGGAATTGATGGCCTCCACCTTTTTACTCTTCATCTTCTGCAAATGAAAGGTCCAACCCTTTGTTAAATGCAAAGTTATAGAATATGCAACTTGCCACTATAATTCAAGACACCCTAGCTGGGCTGTACTGCAGGGCTCCGCAATCTATCCAGGCAACTGAAGTGCAATGTTGGAGTACTGATGATCTATTCAGTAATGATGACTATAGCGCACGAGGCTTCATTGAACCTGTTGTCACTCTCAGTCCTCGGATGACAGAGTAATGTCAACAGCCATGATTAAAGTGGGTAACCCTGAGTTCTACGCAACCATCCTGACTCATTACTCTGCTGAACGATGCCAGGTATCTTTGATTGCTGGCAGGCAAAAGAATCATGGCAGCTTCCAAGGTAGCAAGTCTGTGAGTTGGGTATTGCATGCAGAATAATATGGCTGGCATCATGCACAAGCTGCACGTATAAAGCATGAAAAACCATACCTGTTGATTAAACTTAGGGTATGTTCAGCCGAGGCTTTTAATGTCACCCTCCACTTGGGCGAATCCCACCACTGAGTAAAATTAGACTGTTCGCTGTCTCTGCTTTGGTGGGTCCATGGGAAGGTTATGAAATCTGAGGCCTGTCTGAACAGGGCATCCATCACCTGAATAATGCAGTGGTGTACTGCTAATTGACTTTTGTGATGTAGGCCACCCAAGGCTGCCTTGAAACATCCAATGTAGGAAGTCACACAACACCAGGTTATAGTCCAACAGCTTTATTTGAAATCACAAGCTTTCGGAGCGCTGCTCCTTCATCAGGTGAAGTGAAGAGAAGCATATAGGCACAGCATATATAGTCAGAGAAAACTGCCAGATGATTACAGGTAATCTTTCTAACTACCCTTTATCACACCGCAGCAGAGAGATAATCACAGCAATCAAAGGTGTGAATGGTGTCCAAACAGGTCAGTCCTGATGTAGAGTCATCCAGACTCGAGTCGTCGTTGGCTTGTTCTCTCTGCACAGATGCAGCCGGACCTGCTGTGATTTCCAGCAAAGTTTTTTGTTTTTTTTCTGTTTTTCATACAGACCCCAGCATCTGCAACATTTGACCCCTTGTGACCCCACCTCATTGTTCTTTGATGTAATGTTTTCCTGACTGACCTGTTTGGACACCATTCACACCTTTGATTGCTGTGATTATCTCTCTGCCGAGGTGTGATAAAGGGCAGTTAGAAAGATTACCTGTAATCATCTGGCAGTTTTCTCTGACTATATATGCTGTGCCTATATGCTTCTCTTCACTTCACCTGACGAAGGAGCAGCGCTCCGAAAGCTTGTGATTTCAAATAAAGCTGTTGGACTATAACCTGGTGTTGTGTGACTTCCTCCATTTGTCCACCCCAGTCCAACACCGGTATCTCCACATCATTGAAACATCCAGTGGTATAACATTTTAGAGCTGTTGTTACCTTTATAAAACTGACAATACAGTACTGCTTGTGGAAAAAGTCTGTTGGTTGGGTGTTGCCTGTGTACATGATGCTAGACTCTGCTGGCTTCCCTCCTCACTGTCTTCTTCCTCAAAGCCCAGGAACAATGAATTCCAAGAGGAAAATCCATCACTTCTCCAAAATTAACTTACATTTTGAAAATATGTGTCACAGTTATTTTTTATGGCTTACTTTTCAATAGGCTTCCACTAAATCCAGGTTTTAACATCCTCCAGGTTTGTTGATGAATGTCAGCAATGGCCTTCAATATTCTTTCCTGCCTCTGGGACACTAAACTGGTCCCAATACCACTGCCTTTACAGTGGGGGTGTTTCCTAGTGATGGGAACATAATGTAAACTTAGGAAAATCCCACAGAGAAGATGTTCACGGTCTCTGCTTTCATTTATAGTTGATGGGGCAGTCTCAAGGCGAGTGATATCACTGACAATCTGGGCAATTGGAGGGAAATTGTGACAAGTATTTTTCTAGGGCAGGGTTTTTGTGAAATATATTTCCTTTTTGTATCGCTCCTGTACTGCCTGCAGTAGAATGGGTTTCATCACGAAAATCCAGGTGCTTATGTTCACTTCTAAGTTATGTCACTTTCTGAAATTACTTAATACTTCTAACGTACATGGAACTTGTCCTGGAACATAGAAGCATTGAATCATGGAAAGTTACAGCATGGAAGAAGGCCATTTTGGCCCATCGTGTCCGCGCCAGCCAACAAAGAGCTATCCAGCCTAATCCCACTTCCCAGCTCTTGTTCCGTAGCCCTACAGGTTACAGTATCCCAAGTGCACATCCAAGTACTTTTTAAATGCGGCTAGGGTTTCTGCCTCTACCACCCTTTCAGGCAGTGGGTTCCAGACCCCCACAACCATCTGGGTGAATAAATTTCCCCTCAAATCCCCTCTAAACCTTCCCCCAATTACTTTAAATCTGTGCCCCCTGGTTTTTGACCCCTCTGCTAAGGGAAATAGGTCCTTTCTATCCACTTTATCTAGGCCCCGCATAATTTTATACACCTCAATAAGGTCTCCCCTCAGCCTCCTCTGTTCCAAGGAAAACAGACCCAGCCTATCCAGTCGTTCCTCATAGCTAAGATTCTCTACTCCCGGCAATATCCTTGTAAATCTCCTCTGTACCTTCTCTAGTGCAATCACATCTTTCCTGTAATGTGGTGACCAGAACTGCACGCAGTACTCTAGCTGAGGCCTAACTAGTGTTTTATACAGTTGAAGCATAACCCCCCGCTCTTGTATTCTATGCCATGGCTAATAAAGGCAAGCATTCCGTATGCCTTCTTAACCGCCTTATCTACCTGGCCTGCTACCTTCAGGGATCTGTGGACATGCACTCCAAGGTCCCTTTGTTCCTTTACATTACTCAGTGGTCCTACCATTTAATGTGTATTCCCTTTCCTTGTTAGCCCTCCTCAAATGCATTATCTCACACTTCTCCGGATTAAATTCCATTTGCCACTGTTCTGCCCACCTGACCAATTTATTGATCTCTTCCTGCAGTCTACCACTTCCTTCTTTAGTATCAACCACACAGCCAATTTTAGTATCATCTGCAAACTTCTTAATCATATCACCTATATTCAAGTCTAGATCATTCATATATACCACAAAAAGCAAGGGACCTAGTACTGAGCCCTGCAGAACCCCACTTCCAGTCACAAAAACACCCATCAACCATTACCCTCTGCTTCCTGTCTCCGAGCCAGTTTTGAATCCAACTTGACACTTTGCCCTGGATCCCATGGGCTTTTAACTTTGTGACCAGTCTGCCATGTGGAACCTTATCAAAAGCCTTGCTAAAATCCATATACACTACATCAAATGCACTACCCTCATCTACCCTCCTTGTTACCTCCTCAAAAAATTCAATCAAGTTTGTCAGACAGAACCCTCCCTTAACAAATCCGTGCTGACTATCCTTGATTAATCTGTGTCTTTCTAAATGCAGGTTTATCCTGTCCTTCAGAATTCTTTCTAATAATTTTCCCACCACTGAGGTTAGGCTAACTGGCCTGTAATTATTTGGTCGATCCTTTTCTCCATTTTTAAACAAGGGTACCACATTAGAAGTCCTCCAGTCCTCCGGCACCACACCTGAAGTCAGAGAGGATTGGAAAATGATGGTCAGGGCCTCTGTTATTTCCTCTTTTGCTTCGCTTAACAGCCTGGGATACATTTCATCCGGGCCTGGGGATTTATCCACTTTTAAAGCTGCTAAACCCCTTAATACTTCCTCTCTCACTATGTTTATTTCACGTAATATTTCACACTCCTCCTCCCCAATAGCAATGTCTGCTTTGCCCCTCTCCTTTGTGAAAACAGATGCCAAGTATTCATTAAGAACCCTACCAACGTCTCCTGCCTCCACACACAGATTATCCTCATGATCTCTAATAGGCCCTACCCTTTCTTTAGTTATCCTCTAATATAATGAATATATTTATAAAACATCTTTGGGTTTTCCTGGATTTTACTTGCCAAAAATTTTTCATGCTCTCTCTTTGCTTTCCTAATTGTAACATTTGCATATTGAATTATCATTAGCCCGCAGGCATCTGTAAGGAATACCTATTATATTCACATGTGATCACATGCTGAGTTGTCATTGGCCTGCAGGCATCTGTAAAGACTATTATTGTTTGGAAGACCCAGGCTAGGGGTCTTAATGCCATGCTTCCCCCATGGAGCTGTTATGAATAAGATCACAGACCTAATGCTTAATAAAAGAGTTAAACTGTAATACTCCGTTGTCCTGCAATTTATTATTTTTGTACAAAGTGTGCAAAACAAGACACTAATATCCTTTTTAATTGCACCCCTGCACTTTCTGTACTCCTCTAAAGATTCTGGAGTATTTAGCCCTCGGTATCTGTCATACGCCTCCATTTTTTTCTTTATCCTACCCTGTATGTCCCTAGACATCCAGGTGGCTCTAGATTTGTTAGTCCCACCTTTTTTCTTTAAGGACACATATTTGGTCTGAATCCTCCGGATCTCCTCCTTGAATGCCTCCCACTGCTCTGACACTGATTTACCTTCAAGTAGCTGTTTCCAGTCCACTATGGCTAAATCCCCTCTGAGCTTAGCAAAATTTGCTTTTCCCCAATTTAGAATTTTTACTCCTGGTCTATCCTTGTCCTTTTCCACAACTACCTTAAATCTAACTGAATTATGGTCACTAGCACCAAAATGCCTGATACGCCTTCTACCTGCCCAGCTTCATTCCCTAAAACTAAGTACAGAACCGCCCCCTCCCTTGTTGGGCTTGCCACATACTGGCTAAAAAAGTTCTCCTGGATGCATTTTAGGAATTCCGCACCCTCTATACCCTTCACACTAATTTTATCCCAGTTAATATTGGGGTAGTTGAAATCCCCTACTATTACTGCCCTATAGTTTTTGCACTTCTCAGAAATGTGTCTACATATTTGCTCTTCTATCTCCCTCTCACTGTTTGGGGGTCTGTAGTAAACTCCCAGCAGTGTGATTGCCCCTTTTTTGTTTTTCAATTCGATCCATATGGCCTCGTTTGATGATCCCTCCAACATATCATCCCTCCTCACAGCTGTAATAGTTTCTTTAATCAATACTGTGACCCCCCTCCCTTTTTACCTCCCTCTCTATCCCGTCTGAAAATCCTGTAACCAGGAATGTTGAGCTGCCATACCTGTCCCTCTTTCAGCCACGTCTCTGTAATAGCTATAATATCATAGTCCCAAGTATCTACCTGTGCCCTCAGCTCATCTGCCTTGTTCGCTATACAGGGATTAAGGGAAATATTCCTCAATGACCCATTGCTGTTGGACTCTGTGATCGTGTCACTGTGGAGTACTATATCTTCTTCTTCTTAGGCAATCCCTCGGAACCGAGGATGACTTGCTTCCACATTAAAAATGAGTTTGCAGGTGACTGATGAGTCCAATGCGGGACCTACAGACTCTGTCACTGGTGGGGCAGACGGTGGTTGAAGGGGCGGGTAGTTGGTGTGCTTGGGTTGACGTGCACTCCTTGCGCTGCCTGCGCTTGGCTTCCGCTTGCTCCCGGCGAAGAGACTCGAGGTGTTCGGCACCTTCCCGGATGCTTCTCCTCCACTTTGTGCGGTCTTCAGGGATTCCCAGGTGTCGATGGGGATGTTACACTTTTTCAAGGAGGCTTTGTGGGTGTCCTTGAAGCGTTTCCTCTGCCCACCTGGGGCACTCTTGCCGTGCCGGAGCTCCGAGTAGAGCGCTTCTTTTGGGAGCCTCGTATCGGGCATGCGGACAATGTGGCCCATCCATCAGAGCTGATTGAGCGTGGTCAAAGCTTCGATGCTGGGGATGTTGGCCTAAGCAAGAACACTGACATTGGTGCGCCTATCCTGCCAATGGATTTGCAGGATCTTGCGGAGGCAGCGTTGGTGGTACCTCTCCAGTGCTTTGAGGTGCCTGCTGTACATGGTCCATGTCTCTGAGGAATACAACAGGGCGGGTATCACTACTGCTCTGTAGACCATGAGCTTAGTGCTGAGTTTGAGGTCCTGGTCTTCAAATACTCTCTTCCTCAGGCGACCGAAGTCTGCACTGGCACACTGAAGGCTGTGTTGCACTTCGTTATCGACGTCTGCCCTTGTTGACAGTAGGCTCCCGAGGTATGGAAAGTGGTCCACGTTGTCCAAGGCCTTGTCGTGGATTTTGATAATCGGGGGGCAGTACTGTGTGGCGGGGGCAGGTTGGTAGAGGACCTTTGTCTTACGGATGTTTGTAAGGCCCATGCTCTCGTATATATGCTCTATATAGTCTAACTTCATAAATGCAGATCCATAAACACAGCTTATGTATATATTTTTTATTTAATTCAAAATAATAGATTTACGGGGATGGAGTAACTAAAACGAACTGAAAAAAGCTGGCTTGATTTTTCTGTCTTTGTTGACAGAAATATTATAGTATTTTTATCTTCATCCAATTTTAAATGACACAGGCTGGCAGAAAGGGTTCCACTCTTTACGCCTAAGGCCACTAATGTGTTTGCTTAATGCTCACTTGTACCAATACAACATTAGACATAGCTTTACGAGTATAAGGACAAAGGCAATGTTTAATGCAGACACATCTACAAAGATAAATGATTCCATTTGTATTCATCTGTAAGAGGTCTGTGGAAAAAGTCCAGGGACAGGACATTGCCGAAGGGTAGCATGGCTTTGATGGACATTAACCCTGACCTCTGCTGCTCTTCATTGAACATGCAAGTAAGGCCTATGGGCAGAAATATATATTAAAGACTGTTGTTATGCTGGGAGGGCAGGGGGTTGGGGGGGGGATAATACTGACTTTATTCTAATGATCTTGGTTTTCACAGTAGACCTGGGTTAGGAGGAGACTAAGAAAGTGAACAGTGCAGTGTATTGTAGAGCTACTCTATAACGGCTCTCTTTGTAATCTATTCAAGCATGAAAACATGAGGCTGTGAGAAGATCGGTTTCATGATACAAATACCACAAGGTGAACTATTCACTCAGAAGATTCCTGTCTTGTATCAATGATGATGCCATATTAAACCAATACTCTAGTTGCAATTAAGAAAATATGTAAATGTTTCAAAACTTTGAGCTTTGTGTGTGCAATGGAAACCAATGATGTAAGACTGAATCATCCTGTGTGAAGTAGTGTAACCACGCATTTACTGCTCATTGGGATCTATCATTGCTGGCAGTAAAGCACCACTTCCAGTAATTACCACTGTTTCACACCATCCGCACAATAAGCACTTTAATTGAAAAGCACCTGCTGACTAACCCATTAATTATTTGTGGCTGAACTAATTTGAATAAACCACATTGGTGAAATGCTTTTTCTTTTCTGATGTTCAACATGCATTCAAGTCAAAATGGAAATAGAGGAGATATTATGAGAACCCATGGGTATAGTTTATATGCCACAGATGGGCTGACCTGTAAGTCATGAGTGATACCATTATGAGTGAATCATGGTAAATGCCACGAGTAGGAAATAAATCATATCCCAAAGTTCTTTATGATATATTCTGCTTATACCATATGTTAACCCTTAAAGCACCAGCATTTCAACAGAATTCTGTCCTCACTGGATTTGTTATTTTTTGAGATTTCAGTTCATGCTGTCTGAAAAATTACCTATCACTGTAATAATACATTGAGATATCAGGGCAGCTTTATTACTCTATTAACAAAACATCCAGTCTAAAATGATGCTAAATAAAATCTTCTAGTAAGTAAAATATTACTTTACTGTAAATTCATTCCTGTTTGAAATTTAAAACTGATATGCAATAAAATTACAACTGTAGGGTATAGTTGTCTAGACATTGGTTCACTTTAACATGCCAAGAGGCTCCATCCACTTCAGTATCATTCAGTTAATAGTTATACAGCATTAGAGCTATGGGGTGGATTTCTGCAGAGATTCTCCTGATTGTCCCCATTACCACAACAACAACTTGTATTTATATAGCGCCTTTAACATAGTAAAATGTCCCAAGACGCTTCACAGGAGTGTTATAAGACAAAAAAATTGACACTGAGCCACATAAGGAGAAATTAGGGCAGATGTCCAAAAGTTTAGTCAAAGAGGTAAGTTTTAAGGAGCATCTTAAAAGAAGAAAGAGAGGTAGTGAGGCGGAGAGGTTTAGGCAGGGAATTCCAGAGCTTAGGGCTTAGGGTTCCGCCGTTTATCTGGGGTTTCCACGGCTCACCTGCCAAAGTTAAGGTGGACAATTGGGAGAACGCCTGTGGAAATTCATTCCCTATATTTTCAGAAAACTGAAAAGCACCAGCCTATTAAAAAAATACCTAAATCTCCAAGGAGTCAAATCTGCTCTTGTATTTGCACATTGACAACATGTTTCATATCTACAATAACCTGGAGTTAATGCAGTAATAATGTATCAACAAATCTCATTGTTTTGTTGTTGCTGCTTATGTGTTATTAATAATAGCTTTGCAAGTGTAAATTTTCATTAACTTGGAGATTGACTGATTTATCTTTATTATTAAGAATCTAGAGGTATGAATTTCCTAGGGGCTTCTTCCCCTCCCCTGCTGTAACTTCAGTGGAAGTTCAGCGGAAGTGGGTTGTCAGCCAAAGTTACTTCGGTGGAGCAGGAGAAGCCCCAAGGAACTTCACCCCATATTTAGTTGCCTAACTGAAACCATATTGTAGATCTCATATCAATCACTCCAATTAGAAGCTAACATCTGCAAGGTGACTTCCTTGACTGCAAGCACTACGTTAGAGCCTCCCAGTGGTGTTTGGATTGTGCACCAGTCTCCTGAACTCTAAAGGCAGCAATAGAGATTTGAGATGGGGACATGGGAGATATGTAATGAGTGGGAACCATCTACCAATTCTACGTAAAAGCAGAAGTAGCACTTTATCTGGAACAATGCTTGTTGGATAGGTGTGTACAGGCTAGGTCTGCCTGCTACATTCTTTTCTCTTTACAGGTGCTGAAAGACCTGCTGCATATTTCCAGCATTTTGCTTTTGTCTGCGGCAGTGCTTGTTTGATGTGGTGCACAGATCAGATCTGTAGGAGATGGTGCTTGTTCATAACCTCGAAATCGTTTCATTTATTGCCTGTTAAAATGTCTGTTGGTCATTGCAGGCTAGGCCCATCACTTCCATGTGCTCTCTCATTAGGTTGAGGGATTTATATTTGGATTTAGGATATTGTTCTTCATTTTTTACAGCAATATTAGTTGGTGAAGGTCTAAATTGTAACAAAAGTATAAAATCATTTAAAATCCCATTAATGCCTTTCCTCCTCCATACTGCCACCAACTGCCCCACTATGGATTTAAGTACATTATCTAAGTTAACACTTCAGTGTAGTATTGAGAGTGTGCTACATTGTCAGGGGTACCTTCTTTCAGAAAAATAAAAGCCCATGGGATCCAAGGGAAAGTGGCAAATTCGATCCAAAATCGGCTCAGTGGCAGGAAGCAAAGTGCAATGGTCGATGGGTGTTTGTGTGACTGGAAGGCTGTTTCCAGTGGGGTTCCACCGGGCTCAGTACTGGGTCCCTTGCTTTTTGTGGTATACATCAATGATTTAGACTTCAATTTAGGGCATAATTAAGAAGTTTGCAGATGATACAAAAATTAGCCATGTGGGTGATAGTGAGGAAGATAGCTGTAGACTGCAGGAAGATATTTGTCAGGTGGGCAGACAAGTGGCAAATGGAATTCAATCCGGAGAAGTGTGAGGTAACGCATTTTGGGAGGCATAACAAGGCGAGGGAATACACAATAAATGATAGGACACTGAGAAATGTAGAGGAACAGAGAGACCTTGGAGTGCATGTCCACAGATCCCTGAAGGTAAAAGGACAGGTAGATAAGGTGGTTAAGAAGGCATACGGGATACTTTTCTTTATTAGTGGAGGCATAGAATATAAGAGCAGAAAGGTTATGCTTGAACAGCTAGAGTACTGCGCACAGTTCTGGTCACCACATTATAGGAAAGATGTGATTGCACTAGAGAGAGTACAGAGGAGATTTACGAGGATGTTGCCAGGACTGGAGAATTTTAGCTGAGCGGAAATATTGGATAGGCTGGGGTTGTTTACTTTTGGGATAGAGGAGGCTGAGGGGAGAATTAATTGAGGTGTATAAAATGATGAGGGGCCTAGATAGAGTGGATAGGAAGCACCTATTTCCCTTAGAAGAGAGGTCAATAACTAGGGGGCAATGATTTAAAGTAATTGGTAGAAGGATTAGAGGGGAGTTGAGGAGTACATTTTTCACCCAGAGGGTGGTGGCAGTCTGGAACTCACTGCCTGAAAGGATGGTAGAGGCAGAAACCCTCATCACATTTAAAAAGTACTTGGATATGCACTTGAAGTGCCGTAACCTACAAGGCTACGGACCAAGAGCTGGAAAATGGGATTAGGCTGGATAGCTCTTTTTCGGCCAACACAGACATGATCGGCCGAATGGCCTCCTTCTGTACCATTAATTTCTATGATTCTATGTTAAAATGAGACCATGTCCGTTTCTTTAGGTGAACATAAAAAATGGCAGGCACTTTTTGAAGGAAAGGGATTTCTCCTTGTGTGCTGGCCAACATTTCTCCCTCAAATAACATCTCCAAAAATGATTATCTGGTCAGTTATCATTCACTGTTTGTGGGACATTGCTCTGTGCAAATAGGCTGCCACATTTGCCTATGTGACACCAATGACTCCACTTCAAAAGTAATCCATTGGTTGTAAAACACTTTGGGACATCCTGTGGATGTGAAGTGTGCTGTGTAAATGCAAGTTATTTCTTCCTGAAGCAACATTAAAGCAGAATTAAAACACAACAACTTGCATTGATATAATGCCTTTAATGTAGAAAAATATTCCAAGGCACTTCACAGAGGCATAAGCAGAAAAATATGGATGTTGACAGAGATATTAGGAGTGGCAATCAAAAGCTTGGTCAAAGAAGTGGGTTTTAAGAAGGGTTTTAAAGGAGGAGATGGAGAAGCGGAGGAGATTAGGGAGTGAATTCGAGAACATGGTGCCTAAACAGCTGAAGGTACAGCCGTCAATGGTGGGGCAAAGGAATGAGAATGGACAATAGGCCAGAGACAGAGGAATGAAGCTTTCTGGGAGGAGGGGTGGGCGGGGGGAGGTGGTGGTGGCGGTGAGTTGTGGGACTAGAGGAGGTTGCAGGGATGGAAAGCAGCCAAGCTATGATGGGGTTTAAACACGAGGATGAGAATTTTAAATTGGAGGTATTGCGTAACCAGGAACCAGTGTAAATCAGCGAGGACAGGAATAATGTGAGTGTGACTTGGTGCAGGATAGGATACTGGCAGCAGATCTTTCAATGAGCCAAAGCTTACTAAGCGTAGAGAGTGGGAAACTGGCCAGTAGAGCATTGGAATTGGCAAATCCGAGGTGACAGAGGAATGGACGAGAGTTTCAGCGGCTGATGGGCTGAGGCAGGAACGGATGTGAGTGATAGAAACATAGAAGATAGGAGCAGGAGTAGGCCTTTCGGCCCCTCAAACCTGCTCCGCCATTCAATGAGATCATGGGCCAGAAATTCCAGGCCAGAAGCGTGAGTGCGCTCGGGGTACTCACGCTTCTGGCCGTTGGAAATGCCGGCGTTCAGCAGGAACAGCGCATGCGGGGAACGCCGGCATTTCCAGACCTCGAGCGCGTGCGACTGCACAGGCAGCGCTTGCGCAGTGAACTTCGTGGATTTCATTCATGAAATCCGTGAGGGTAAGTCCTCAGAACTTACACTGAAAAAAAGCAAGTGTAAAGTGGTTCATTGGCTGCGGAGGAAGATATATTTTATCGTGGAGCTTTTGAAATGCAATATTTTTGTTTGGGAAAGGGAGGGAAGTTATTTTAAGAAATTTCAAGTAAGTTTTAAAGTTAAAATTTTTTTTTTTTTTTAAAGGGTTTTCAGAACGGTAGGTAGAAGGAGCAATTGTGGCTGTGTGAATGGAATGTGAGAATGAGTTATGTATGTATGTCCACATATATTCCTTTACGTATATGTATGTGTGTTTTATATTCCTTTACTATGAATGTATGTTTTTAATTATGATTTTCCAATAAGTTACTTTCTCTGAAAGTCATAATTAAATAATACATTCATACACATAAGTAAAGGAATATATACATAACACGCAAAGGAATATATACAGACATACATACTTTCAGAAGCTCCACGATAAGAAATATCTTCCTCCGCAGCCTCTGTAGCAACTGTACCCATGCTTTTTTCATGTGTAAGTTGTAATGACTGGACCTCACTGAAAGCATTAATGAAAGCGGCGAATTATACTGCGCACGCGCTGCATGTGCAGTCGCACGCGTTCTGCCTCTGAACCCCTTCGTTCAGAGGACAGGAAATGCCGGTTTTCCCCACATGCACTGTGCATGCTGAAAACCGGCATTTCATCCGGCCAGATGCGTAAGTACCCCGACCGTACTAGCGCATTTGGAAGGGAATTATTGGGCCAACATTTTACATGTCAATAAAATAAAAAATTTAACACTTGCACCACTTGCCCCCTCGCACCTGCGACTGAGGGTCCAAGGAGGTGCATTGCGCAAGAGGTCATCATCGGACGTATCCTCACACTGTTCCCTTTGGGGAACTGTATGAAGTGGTGGAAGGATTTATGGCCGTGATTAACGCTCATTCCGTGACCGTAACCATCTTTGAACCAGCCATTAGGGTGGTTAGTCCTATGGCGGGAGGGTTTTACGGGCTCCCACAACCCATCTGAGGGGTGGGGGGGGCGGCCACCAACACCCACGGACGCAAGTATCCCGCTGGATGTCCACCCAGAATTTAAAGTTGGAGCTCCGACTCCACTTGCCGGGACTGTCTGGAGTGGGGTTCAAAACCCTACTCCTTCTGGCCCAGCAGCGGGGATGCTTACTGCTACGCAAAAGGCCCACTCCGCACAAAAGGTGACACCCATACGTTTCCTGCGCCTTTTCCCTCCCCGTGACTGGAGCCCTATGCTGCCATTTCACGTTGCTAATCGGATTGGGCCTTTGTCATAGCGGTAGGATCCCTGCCGCTGGGCCAGATCAGGGTAGGGTTTCGAACCCCGCTCCAGACAGTCCCGGCAAGTGGAGTCGGAGCTCCGGCTCTAAATTCTGGGTTGACATCCAGTGGGATATTTGCGTCCGTGGGTGTGGGTGGCCCCCCCTCCTTGTATAGCTTGTGGGAGCCCGTAAAACCCTCCCGCCATAGGACTAACCGCCCTAATGGCTGGTTCAAAGATGGTTACGGTCACGGAATGAGCGTTAATCACGGCCATAAATCCTTCCACCACTTCATACAGTTCCCCAAAGGGAACAGTGTGAAGACACGTATGACGACGACATTGCTAAATAAATAAATGGAATTTAAAAAATTCTTTTAGGGCTTTTAAAAGTCTTTAAATTGCTTTAATTCTCTTTAAAACTACTTCAGATTACTCAAAATAATGTAAACATTTTAAAAAGTTTATAAAAGTTACCAAAATCTTCAAAAAACTTCCAAAAACCTATTTAAACTGCTGCTTTGCATGTAAAAAAGCAAAGCAGCTTGACAGAAACATTGGGGGCGTGTCCAGTGAAACTGAGACCTCAAGGGGCGTGTCTCACTTACACTGCACGCTCCTGGGTCCGCGCTGGCTGCGCTCCTGGGCGGCGTGACGTCATACGCTGCCCGGGATTCTTGCTTCAGTTTCTGGAAGTGCAGGCGTCCCTGGAGCTGATCGGCAGGAGCGCGTGGTAAGTGCAAATACGGGGCTTGCACGCGCTGCAAGCCCCGTTCTGGAATTTCTGGCCCCATGGTTGATCATCCAATTTCAGTACCCTGTCCCTGCCTTCTCCCCATATCCCTTGATCCCTTTAGCCTTAAGAAATATATCCAACTCCTTCTTGAATATATTTAATGAATTGGCCTCCACTGCCTTCTGTGGTCGAGAATGCCACAGGTTCAACACTTTCTGGGTGAAGAAATTCCTCCTCATCTCTGTCCTGAATGGCTTACCCCTTATCCTTAGACTGTGACCCCCGGTCCTGGAATCCCCGGCCATCGGGAACATCCTTCCTGCATCCAGTCTGTCCAGTCCTGTTAGAATTTTATACGTTTCAATCAGATCCCCTCTCATTCATCTAAACTCCAGCGAGTATAAGCCCAATCGACCCAATCTCTCCTCATACGTCATTCCTGCCATCCCAGGTATCAGTCTGGTGAATCTTCGCTGCACTCCCTCCATGGCAAGAACATCCTCAGATAAGGCGACCCAAAACTGCACATAATACTCAAGGTGTGGTCTCACCAAGGCCCTGTACAACTGCAGCAAGACATCCTTGTTCTTGTACTCGAACCCTCTCGCTATGAAGGCCAACATACCATTTGCCTTCTTAACCGCCTGCTGCACCTGCATGCTTACCTTCAGCGGCTGGCGCACAAGGGCACCCAGGTCTCGTTGCACTTCCCCTTCTCCCAATCTATTGCCATTCAGATAATAATCTGCCTTCCTGTTTTTGCCACCAAAATGGATAACCTCGCATTTATCCACATTATACTGCATCTGCCATGCTTCTGCCCAATCACCTAACCTGTCCAAATCATACTGGAGTTTCTCAGCATCCTCCTCACAGCACACATGCCCACCCAGCTTTCTGCAAACTTGGAGATATTACATCTAGTTCCCTCTTCTAGATCATTTATATATATTGTGAATAACTGGCGTCCTAGGACCGATCCCTGCGGTACCCCACTAGTCACTGCCTGCCACTCGGAAAAAGAGCCGTTTATTCCAACTCTTTGCTTCCTGTCTGCCAACCAGTTCTTTATCCAAGTTAGTACCTTGCCCCCAATCCCATGTGCCTTAACTTTACACGCTAATCTCTTATGCGGACCATATCGAAAGCCTTCTGAAAGTCCAAATACGCCACATCCACTGGTTCTCCCTTATCTGTTCTACCAGTTACATCCTCAAAAAATTCCAGTAGATTAGTCAAGCACGATTTACTTTCTGTAAATCCATGTTGACTTTGTCCGATCCTGTCACTGTTTTCCAAGTGCTCTGCTATTACATCTTTTATAATGGACTCTAGCATTTTCCCCACTACCGATGTCAGGCTTACCGGTCTATAATTCCCCGTTTTCTCTCTACCACCTTTTTTGAATAGTGGGGTAACATTAGCTACCCTCCAATCCATGGGTACTATTATGTCCGTGTATAATTGAGACACGGACTGCAGGAGTTGATTATAACAAGTCTTTACTGAATGGAGACAACCTGGAAACTGAAACTACAGAAGCCTACTAGGGCCTTTTATACAGGAGTGGTCACTGCTGGTACTGCAGTCTGACACCAGTTATTCCCTTAAAGGTACATACACAACAATTCCTCCCCTTTTAGATAAACAGTACATAACATTCATTTAACAGCTAAATAATAACTAATTACAATTACGGTTGCTAGATACATTGGTTGAAGTTAAGCAATTATAAATTCAGTCTTTGAGGAGGCTTCCTGATTCTGACTGGATAACGCCTCTTTGGGATATCAGGTTCTTCTGGCAAGGTTGAGTCGGGATCAATGTCGTTGTTTGGTTCGTCTGCTTCCAATATCACCGATTCTGCGGTAGATGCAAATGGTACTTTGGTTTCATCGCCAGGTGTATCAGGTTGTGGTGTGGAGTTGACGTTTTCCAGTGATTCTAGAATCTGGTCAGCATGGCGTCTTACAATGCTCTCTCCAACATCCACGGTATACATTAGAGGTCCTTGCCGTGTACAGATCGTCCCTGGCTGCCATTTCTCTGTGCGGTAGTCCCGGGCCAAAACTGGTTGACCTATCTTAAAACTCCTGGTCGGCCTTTCATTCATATTCTGAAACTGCCTGTTCTCCACATCTCTTCTGATGTTTGACTTAACCAAATCCAAGCGGCATCGTAGTCTTCGATTGAAGAACATCATGGCTGGAGTTTGGTTGGTAACCGCATGTGTCGCATTCCGGTAGGCAAACAAGAAGTTAGCCACCTTGTGTTGCAGGGGTATATCTTCATTACACATTGCCTTGATAGCCTTCTTGAATGTTTGAACAAACCTCTCGGCCAATCCATTAGTGGCTGGATGATATGGGGCGGATGTGTACTGCTTAACACCATTGTTCTTTAAGAACCTCCGGAACTCTTCAGACACAAACTGTGGTCCATTGTCAGAGCAAATCTGTTCAGGCAGCCCATTCCTGGCGAATATGGTTCGTAAGACTGTGATAGTTTTTTCTGTGGTGGTTGAGGACATTTTTATTACCTCTGGCCACTTTGAATGTGCATCCACCGCAATTAAAAACATCGAGTCCATGAAGGGACCAGCAAAATCAATGTGCACCCTTTGCCATGGAGGTGAGGGCCACTCCCATGGATGTAGAGGGGCTTGTGGTGGGGCGTTTTGGACCTTCTGGCATCCTGTACAGCTCTTGGTCATCTCTTCGATTTCTCTATCGATTCCCGGCCACCACACAAACGCTCTGGCTGAGTTTTTCATTTTTACCCCTCCCAGATGACCCTCATGAAGCTCATTGAGCACTCTATCCTTCAATTTGGGTGGAATTACTACTCTGGATCCACACATCAAGGTTCCTCTGCACACTGACAGCTGTTCTCTTCTCGGCGAGAATGCTGGCAGCAGTGGTTCGCCATGTGCTGGCCATCCCTTCACTGTTAAATCATAGACCCAGGAGAGTGTCGGGTCATTTCGTGTTTCCTTTTCTATGTTTGCATTCGTCACAGGGAGACATTTGACTATAGTCGAGTGGAATAACTCCACTGGATCCACTGCCAGTTCTTCTTCCACCGTCGGCAACGGTAGGCGCGACAATCCATCAGCATTCCCATGCTGTTTAGTTCCTTTGTACTCGATGTCATATTGGTGTGCCCCTAGGAAAAGGGACCACCTCTGTAGCCATTGTGCCGTCATTATCGGTACGCCCTTCTGAGGGTTGAAAATGGAGACAAGAGGTTGATGATCAGTTAGTAGAGTAAATTTCTGACCGTGCAGGTAGTGATTGAACTTCTTCACCCCCCACACCAGGCTGAGGGCCTCTCTGTCAATCTGGGCGTAGTTACGCTCGGTTGAAGTTAACGAGTGTGACGCAAAAGCTATCGGCCTCTCTGAACCATCAAGGAATTTATGTGACAGTACCGCCCCAACACCGTAGGGAGACGCATCACACACCAGTCTTATCGGTAGTGATGAGTTGTAGTGAGCCAATACTTCTCTTGAAGTGATTAGGTCCTTACTCTTCTGAAAGGCATGCTTACATTCATCGCTCCATTTCCATGCTACTCCCGTTCGTAGTAGGGCATTCAGTGGATGCAGAATTGTGGACAAATTCGGAAAAAACTAATGGTAGTAATTCACCAATCCGAGGAATGACCTCAGTTGCGACACATTTTCAGGCGCTGGAGCCTTAACTACCGCTTCAATTTTGTCAGGGGACTTATGTAACCCCTCTTCATCAATCACGTGGCCACAATACGATATCTGTTTCTTTAAAAACTCGCACTTAGAGCGATTGGCTCGTAGCCCATGTTCACATAGTCTAGTGAGCACCTGCTCTAGGTTGGCAAGGTGTTCACTGTCATCTTCACCTGTCACTAGGACGTCGTCCAAGTTACACTGAGTCCCCGGAATCCCTTGCAGGACTTGTTCCATCGCTCTTTGCCGTATCGCCGGAGCTGATGCTACTCCGAATACCAGTCGATTATACTGGTAAAGACCTTTGTGAGTGTTTATTGTGAGATACTTCCTAGAGGATTCTTCAACCTCCATCTGCAAATATGCTTGTGCTAGGTCAATTTTTGTAAAACGCTTCCCTCCAGATAGTGAGGCGAAGATATCTTCTATCCTTGGAAGAGGATATTGTACTGTGTGAAGGACTGGGTTCACCGTCACCTTGAAGTCCCCACAGATGCGAACCTTCCTTGGCTCCTCAGACTTATTGTTTAACGTTTACTTCATGACAGGAACGATGGGTGTCGCCCACTCGCTCCAGTCTACCTTAGATAACACGCCTGCCTTCTCCAGATTCTCCAGCTCTGTCTCGACGGCTGGGCGAATTGCATATGGTACCGGTCTTGCTTTGAAAAACTTGGGAATTGCATTCTCCTCTATTTTTATCGAGGCGGTTACGCCTTTAAGAGTGCCCAGTTCTTGTTGAAATACCTCTTTGGCGTCAGCTAAGATTGTTGACAATCGACCAGGAGTGACGTCGTCATCCTTTTTAACAGCCACCGTCAGTGCCTGAATGGAGTGCCAGTCTAAACTTATCTTTCTGATCCATTCACGTCCCAATAACGGTGGTCCACCATCTTGCAGAATGTAGAGATACAATTTCCGTATTTTCTTGCCGTTGTATTCGACAGGCACCCTTATTTTTCCTCTGGGGTATACTTTTTGCCCCGTATACGTCCTCAAGACAATGGATGTCTCTCTCAAGGGTATGTGTGAGAATAGCCACTCGTAGTCTCGTCGATTCATGACGGTTAGAGCTGATCCTTTATCCAATTCCATTTTGACTTGGGACCCTGCTATCATGAGGGTGACCCAAATGGTTCAGTGATCCTCTTTTGCGATTACGTTGTGAAGTTTGAGACAGCTTAGTCTCTTGTTCCCGGATTCACTATCGCTCATCTGGTCTTCGGAATTACTGTCCGTCATTGTTTGTACTTTCCTGTACGGTTCCTTAGTAGCCTTTTTGTTGTTGTTGGTCTTCTTCCCAGACCTGCAAACTCGTGCAATGTGTCCCATCTTTCCGCATTGCCTGCATATTTTGTCCTTGGACCAACAGTCCTTCTGGTCATGGTTTGTTCTGCCGCAGCGATAACATTTTGCAAATCCCCGTGTCATTTCGTGGGTGCCGCATTCCTGTGGCTTTTGTTGTATTTCTGCAGCTCCCCTTGCTGCTGCTTCGTACGATACTGCCACGCTGAAAGCCTTATCTAGCGTCAGCTCTTTCTCTGAGAGTAACCTCTTCTGGGTTCCTTCACTCAGGAGTCCACAGACAAATTTGTCCCGTAAGGTATCTGCCAGTCCTGCTCCGAACCGACAGTGCTTTGATAGCTTGCGTAGTTCCGTAAAGTAATCAGCATTGCTCTCATTTTTATGCTGATTTCTCCTGTGGAATTTAAATCTTTCTGCTATCAGCAGCGGTGTAGGATTTAGGTGTTCCTGTAGGATAGCAACAATTTCGTTAAAACTCTTCGCCTTCGGTTTGGCTGGAGTAATCAGGTCCCGCAATAGGTCGTACGTTCTTGCGCCCATTAAATTTAGCAATACCGATGCCTTTTTCTCATTGGCTATTTCGTTTGCCTCGCAATATACCTCGACTCTTTCCACATACATGGTCCAGTCTTCTATTGCATTATCGAAGGCAGTGATATCGCCAATCTTTGGCATCTTGAAAATTTAAGATGGCGCCTCCCGCACTTTGCCTTCATCCCCGATGGATCAAAATGGCGCCTCCCGTGCTTTTCCTTCTTCCCCGCCGAGTTAAGATGGAGCCTCCTGCGCTTTCCCGCCGCTGCCGCTGCTGCCAATGCTGTTGCTGGCGATTATATTTATTTTACTATCCTGTAATGGCGACGCCCTATGGTCTTCGCGCCTCCCCGATCGCTGCTGCCAACGCCGCTCTCCGCGGTATTTTTATTTTTCTATCGCACTTCAATATTTGCTCCGTTAATTGAAGAACCATTCCCGTCATGGAGCGGACCCTCTGGGACACTTCCCTCCCTCTTCTTAGGTCCGAACGCTGCCCGGCTGCGAAGCACCTGTGTGCTCCACCCTCTCTCTCTCTCTTTGCTTCCCGACTCGCTGCCCGGCCCCGTTGCAGAGCCACCCGATCGAGCTCTAGCCCGCCGCAGCCCAGGAAGAATCAGCACACTACCTGCCACCAGCCCGATTAGCTGGGAAACCACAGATTGGAGACCAAGCCTGGCTCTCGACAGTCTCTCCTGCACTTTTCAATTCGATGATTTGGAGGGCGGTTGCCCATGGTCGACGCCCGTTTCTCGAGTTTCTTTGGATTATTTTTTTATTCTTTCTTCTGGCCTCGACCTTCAATAACGTCGTCTGAGGTGCTGCCGAGTTGCAGGTAAGTTTGTTTCTTACTCGTCGCCAGTATTACGTCCGTGTATAATTGAGACACGGACTGCAGGAGTTGATTATAACAAGTCTTTACTGAATGGAGACAACCTGGAACTGAAACTACAGAAGCCTGCTCGGGCCTTTTATACAGGGGTGGTCACTGCCGGTACTGCAGTCTGACACCAGTTATTCCCTTAAAGGTACATACACAACAGGTACTGTTCCAGAGTCTATCGAATTTTGGAAGATGACCAGCAATGCATCTACTATTTCTAGGGCTACTTCCTTAAGTACCCTAGGTTGTAGATTATCAGTCCCTGGGGATTTATCGGCCTTCAATCCCATCAATTTCCCTAACACCATTTCCCTACGAATACTGATTTCTTTCAGATCCTCCCTCTCATTAGACCCTATGGCCTAGAAATTCAGTATAGCCACGTTTGGGGCGCTACAGCCGGGCGTTCGCTAAATTTTGCACCCGGCGCAACTTAGCGCCACCTTGGCCGATATTCAGTTGCATCGCCCCAAGAGGTTGCTGCTGCGCTAAAGCGGGTGATGCACGACTATCATTAGGCGCTAAGCCGACGAACCGGGGTGCTAACACCGAGGGCGGGCGCAGCGCAGGTGCGGCGAGTTGCTCATTGAAGGCAGGCAGTCAGGCGCCAGTCAGCTCTTAAAGGGGGAGGGTGGAATTGTTTGGCTGCCACGCCCTGCACACTGCAGCCCTAAAGCAAGGCCTGACCACTGCTGGTTGAACTGCTCCATGCCCAGGAGAATGGAGAAGGCCAGGGAGAGAGCGCAGCAATTCGGTGAGGGTGACCTGAGTCTGCTGGTTGGCGCAGTGGAGCGCAGGCGCCATGTCCTCTTCCCTGAGGGTGGCAGGAGGCCGCTGCCCACCGATTATTGGAAAGCCTGGAGGGAGGTGGCAAACAGGGTCACCTCCAACAGCGTGGTTGGCAGGACTCCAATCCAATGCCGGAAAAAATTCAACGACCTCACTCGGGTTGTCAGGGTGAGTACCCTTTCCAGTATCCTCCTCATCCCTGCATGTGCACCTCACTTTATGGCCAAAGGGACCTGAAAGCCCTAATGCTCAGCCCTGATGCAACAGCTATGGGACTGTCATGAAAAGCACTTGCACATTCAGGACTTGATACACTGTCAGGGCTATTCCACCATGGGAGGCAGTGCATGCAAGATCAGGGCTTCACACTGTCAGGGCTATTCCACCATGGGAGACAGTGCAGGCAAGATCAGGGCTTGACACTGTCAGGGCTATTCCACCATAGGAGGCAGTGCATGCAAGATCAGGGCTTGACACTGTCAGGGCTATTCCACCATGGGAGGCAGTGCATGCAAGATCAGGGCTTCACACTGTCAGGGCTATTCCACCATGGGAGGCAGTGCAGGCAAGATCAGGGCTTCACACTGTCAGGGCTATTCCACCATGGGAGGCAGTGCAGGCAAGATCAGGGCTTCACACTGTACTTAGAGGCCATCCTTTCTCTTGCAGGGCAAGCTGGCGCATAACCGAAGACAGCAGCGACAGACCGGGGGAGGCTGTCCTGACCTGAAACAGCTCAGCGACCTAGAGCAGCGAGTGGAGCGGATCTTGGCAGGCCGGCTGATTGGCCCCGTCGCCACTGGAGATGCCGACCCTGTTCTGGGCACCAATGGGAAGGTCAACACCTTTTTGACCTCTCTCTTTCCACTTGCGCCTCACACCAGCATCCTTTGCCACTATCGAACCAATGCAGTGCATAGCAGCACTCATGCCTCCCTCGCTGCCGCCCTGTCCTCACTCTAAAGCAACTTTTGTACCTCCCTGCTTTCAGATGGTGAATCGCCAGGTGAGGAGGCGGCCCCTCAAGCTGGCACTGTCTCGGAGTCAGAGATAGAGGAGGAGGAAGAGGAAGCCGGCCCATCAGGGAAACCCTCAGCCGAGGCAGCCCATGGCCATGATGGGGACACGTCTTCTCTGGAGGGGAGCAGGGGGGAAGGGTCGGAGGAGAGTGAAGCTCCGGGGCCCAGCGGGCTGCAGCAATGCGGGAGGGGTGGGGAAGCTCGGCAGCCTTCTCCCTGGAGGGTGAGTGCGACCTCCAGTCCTGCTACAGTGAGCGCAGAGGAGGTGCGGCTCCTTGCGGAAATGGACGCCCAAGCTGAACGCAGGCACACTGAGCTCATGGCTGCAGTGGCAAGGATGCCTGACTCCATAGAGTCACTGGCAAGGAGTGTACAGGAATTCGAGGCAGCACAGGCCAGGAGTCTGCAAGAATTCAGTGCAGCACAGGCCAAGAGTCTGCAGGACTTCGTGGCAGCACAGGCTAGGAGTCTGCAGGACTTCACTGCATCACAGGCGGCCTCCAGCCAAGTGCTCAGTCATGCCGTGCATTCACTGGCTGGTGTCATGCAGACACAGGCCAGGGCCACACGGGCGCTAACTGCTGCCACCCTCGCTGGATTGGCCAGGCATCGCCGCGGCACTCGCTGCGCCGCAGCAGCCCAGCAGTCTGTGCTTCAGCATCTGCCGTCTCACCATCTGACCCTCAGCAGCCTTCCCCCAGCCTTGCTGCAGCCACTGGGGTCCCATTGAGGAGGAGCTGCAGGGCGGGTAGGGACCAGTCACGGAAGTGAGACGGATCACCCTCGCAGGGGAAAGAGTAGAAGGTGTGTCCAAATGTGTTGTTTTATATATAAAGGCCGAGACTGGTGTATTTGTTTTATATATGAAGGCCGAGACTGGTGTATTTGTTTTATATATGTAGGCCGAGACTGGTGTCTTTGGTTTTTTTTGGGGGGGTTTCCCTGAATTAGTTTGTCATGCGGGAAGGGCACAGAGGTATCACATTTTAAAAAATTATTTAATCGCACTGTCCATGTGTGCTTTTGGAAGTATTTGTTGCCTTGATTGACTGAGGGCTTGTGGAGCGGCTACATTCATCTTCTTTCATTGGCACAAGCCATTCCCTGAGAGGGGGCCTAGAACCAAGTTGCAATAAGCCGCCGATGGACGGCCCTTGCACTTTCTGCCTCCCTCCCGTGCTGGTGCTCCTCCTCCTCCTCCTCCTCTGGTGGTCCTCCAATGTCTGCTGGCAGTGGCTGAGTCCTGCGGATAGCCAGGTTGTGCAGCATGCAGCACACGACAACGAAATGGGAGACTCACTCAGGCGAGTACTGTAGGGCTCCCCCGGCATGATCCAGACAGCGGAACCGTTGCTTCAGCACGCCGATTGTGTGCTCAATGATGTTCCTGGTTGTTTGATGGCTGTCATTGTATCGCTCTTCAGCAGGCGTGCTGGGTGCACGGAGCGGGGTCATCAGCCAGGTGCACAAAGGATAGCCTTTGTCCCCGATAAGCCATCCTCGTGGGTGAGGCTGGGCCTCGAACATGTCTGCCACAGAAGTCTGGCGCAGGATGAAGGCATCGTGGCTGCTGCCTGGAAAGTGGGCATTGACAGCTAGTATGAGCTGCCTGTGGTCACACACCAACTGCACATTGAGCGAATGGTAGCCCTTCTGGTTGTGGTAATCCTCAGCATTCTCTAGAGGTGCCCGCAAAGCCACATGCGTGCAGTCAATGGTGCCCTGCACCATGGGGAAGCCCGCTAATGCTGCAAATCCCAATGCATGCTCTTGCTGCTTGTCCACGGTCATGGGGAAGAAGATGAACTGACATCTCCTTCTGAAAAGGGCATTGGTCACCTGGCGGATGCAGCAATGTACCACGAACTGGGAGATGTTGGCAATGTCCCCAGTAGCGGATTGGAAGGAGCCGGTGGCATAGAAGTTGAGAGCCACCATCACCTTCACTGCCACTGACAGAGACGTCCTGCTCCTGAGCTGTGGCTGCAGATCTCTGCGAAGCAGGTGGCAGATCTCAGTGACCACCTCCCTTCTGAATCGCAGCCTCCGAACACACTGCTCCTCAGACATGTTCAGATATGAGAACTGCTGGCGGTATACCCTGGGTGGGTAAGGCCTCCTGTGCCAACGCCTGTTGGCCCTTCTCCATCTGGCCATGACTGGCACTCTCTCACGGCGCCTCTGAGCCCTTTGAATGCAATGCAGTAAGCCAACGTCTCCACCCATTGCAGCCCCCATTAGATGTATCGAATAAATGCTATGGCACTGAAAGTTAAATACAAGTGCAAAGCTCTGGCCTGAAGGCACAAGTACCTGTGTGAGTGTTCAGCCAAACCAGAAAGCTCTCTACCTTTGTCTCTCTCCAAATATCCATCTCTCACAAAGAAGGAGTGGAGCAAAATGGCTGCCATTTATACTGCAGGCGGAGTCCCCTTTAATTAGCGCCCCCTGCGCCCCGCAGCAACTGGGAACCGTTCCCCTCTACCAGTCGCGGGGGGCGCCAGGCGCACAATAGGCCGGCGCCACTGAATTTCCGGTTCGGGGCGCACAAAGGGCGTTGCACCATGAAATGACATCAGGATCTGCGCGCGCAGCTGAGCGCGCGCAAAGGTTTTGCGCCGCCGCTAAATCTTAACTGAATTTCACGAGAGGCACAGATCGCGCCGCGCCCGGGTGCTAGCCACTTAGCGCCCCACTTCTCCTCCTCCTAAGGCGCTAGCGGCTGGCGCAAACAACTGAATTTCTAGGCCTATGTTCCCCGACATCTCTGGGAGGTTATTTGTGTCCTCCTTTATGAAGACAGAACCAAAGTATGTATTTAATTGGTCTTCCATTTCTTTGTTCCACATTATAAATTCCCCTGATTCTGACTGCAAGGGACCTACGCATGACTTCACCAATCTCTTTCTCTTCACATATCTATAAAAGCTTTTACAGTCAGTTTTTATGATTCCTGCAGGCTTACTCTCATACTCTATTTTCCCCCTCTTAATTAATCCCTTTGTCCTCCAAACAGCTCCCAATCCTCAGGTTTAATGCTTTTTCTGGCTAATTTATATGTCTTCTCCTTTGATCTTATGCTATCCTTAATTTCCCTTGTTAGCCACGGTTGAGTCACCTTTTTTGTTTTATTTTTATGCCAAACAGGGATGAACAAATTCTGTAGTTCATCCATGTGATCTTTGAATGTTTGCCATTGCCTATCCACCGTCAACCCTTGGAGTAACATTCCCCAATCAATCCTACCCAACTCGCGCCTCATACCATCGTAGTTTCCTTTATTTAAATTCAGGACCCTAGTCTCTGAGTCAACTACTTCACTCTCCATCTCAATGAAGAATTCTATCATATTATGATCGCTCCAACCCAAGGGGCCTCGCACAACAAGATTGCTAATTAATCCTTTCTCATTACATAATACCCAGTCTAAGATGGCCTGATCTCTAGTTGGTTCCTCGACATATTGGTCCAGGAAACCATCCCGCATACACTCCAGGAATTCCTCCTCCACAGTATTGTTACTACTGTAATTTGGTTAGCCCAATCTATATGTAGATTAAAGTCACCCATGATAACTGCTGTGCCCTTATTGCACGTGTCTCTAATTTCCCATTTAATGCCATCCCCCAACCTCCGTATTACTGTTTGGAGGTCTGTATACCAGTCCCACTAACGTTTTCTGCCCCTTGGTATTTCTCAGTTCTACCCATACAGATTCTACATCATTAGAGCTAATATCCTTCCTTTCAATTGTGTTAATCCCCTCTTTAACCAGCAATATTACCCCACCTCCTTTTCCTTTTTGCCTATCTTTCCTGAATATTGAATACGCCTGGATGTTGAGTTCCCAGCCTTGGTCACCCTGGAGCCATGTTTCCGTAATCCCAATCATATCATATCCGTTTACCTCTATTTGTGCAGCTAATTCATCCACCTTATTACGAATGCTCCTCGCATTAAGACACAAGGCCTTCAGGCTTGTTTTACACCTTTTAGAATTATTATTTACTGTGGCCATGTTTGATTTAAACCCTTGATTTCTCTGACTGCCACTTTTGTTTTTCTCCTTCCTGTCTTTTGCTTCTATCCTTGTTTCCCTTTCCTCTGTCTCTCTGCTCAGGTTTCCAACCCCCTGCCATTTTAGTTTAAACCCTCCCCCAGAGCACTAGCAAACACTCCCCCTAGGACATCGGTCCCGGTCCTGCCCAGGTGCAAACCGTCCGTTTTGTACTGGTCCCACCTCCCCCAGAACCGGTTCCAATGTCCCAGGAATTTGAATCCCTCCCTCTTGCACCATTCCTCTAGCCACGTATTCATCTGAAATATCCTTCTATTTCTACTCTGACTTGCACGTGGCTCTGGTAGCAATCCTGAGATTACTACCTTTGAGGTCCTATTTTTTAATTTACTTCCTAACTCCCTATATTCAGCTTTTAGGACCTCATCCCGTTTTTTACCTATATCGTTGTTACCTATATGCACCACGACAACTGGCTGTTCACCCTCCCCTTCCACGGGGCCGAGCTCTCCTGCCATGACTTACCCTTTAATTAATTCAAATTAAATTAAATCAAATCAATCCCACCAATTACACTACAATTAAATGATATACTTAAGGGCCCTGGTTTATCAGCAGTCCCTGCAACACCACAGACACCCTATAAACTATAAATCACAAAATTTAAGTTTGGAAAAAAGGAGAAAGAGAGAAATACTCACCAACCAATCACTTACCTGCTTTCTGGTGATGTCACACTTTGATTACTTTTTACTTCTCTCCCTCCCTCAGAGATTGGTAAACCTACCTGGCCTGCTGCCACCTCGCTCTTTATATCACCACCGCTCCAACCAGGTCCGCCGCCACTGTGGGGCCTACCTGCTGCTGCCTGTAAAGTCTGTGGGTTGTATAGCGAAGTAATACACAGACTACAAGAGTAACTTAAACAGGACTTTACTATTCGAAGGTCAGGGCGAATCTGCCCAATAAATTCTGCCACAGCACTTATATACCGGTGTGGTCACCGTCGGTATTACAGTATACAGCAGCCAGGATAAAGTAGTGCCACACCTAAAATAGTTCTCTTAAAGGTGGACGGTTACATACAATAGTTCTCTTAAAGGTAGAACAGTTACATACACTACAATCCACCCTTTTTAGCTTACAACATACTTATTCCCCATTAACATAACATCATAACATATCCAACTTCATGTTACAACAGTTCACAGAGGTAGTCTCTGCGGAAACAGTTCACAGATTCAGTCTCTGCGGGAAACAGTTCACAGATTCAGTCTCTGATCTTCTTGACTCGGTCCGGACCACGCCTCCGTGGTGTAGTCGGGTCACCTTGCTAGAGGGACTCATCCCATAGTCCTTCCCTAGACTTAACAGCTTTACTTCCATCACTTCTGAACCAGCATTGCTGACTTTTTAAAACAAAGAACAGTTGGATTGCCTTGGGAAATTTTCCTACTTTCCAACTGATTTGGCTCCGTTCGGGGGACCACGTGTGTGATCGGGTAGAGGTAATAATGGTTCAGATGGTTATCATCTTCTGCTTCGTCTTTTCCTTTTTTGCTTCTTGGAGACTCTCGGGGCTCCATTGTCAGCTGCCAGCTGTAACGCCACCATCTCCCTATGTTCCTTAGACTTTAAGTGATTCATCCTGATTTCGGCACTTTGGGAGTTCTCGGCACAAGCTGGGCAGACCAGGTCCTCGTAATATTCAGTGTCACTCAACAGATCATGGTAATATTCGGTGTCATCCTGAGCTAGGCCCGCGAGAGGGTCTTCTATTTCCTCCTTACCCAGCTGGACGTTAGCCGACTTTTGTTCCAAATCCCGACATCTGTCCTGAAGAGACTTCATCATGCGTTCAGATTCATCCCGCTTTTTCTGGGCTTCCTGCAAGTCTTTTACTAATGACCTCATTTGTGATTTCAATACTTCAACTTCATTCGGAGATTGATTGATCGGACTATTCAATCCCTCTACTGAAGTAGCTGTTTCAGTATTCTGTTGTTCTACATTGCCGTGCGTCAGCATACTTTTGGCATCCAAGGGCTGTTCTGCTGCAGACTTCTCAGTCTGGGTTGCCACCTCAGCTCTTCCAATGACTTTTGAGAGCTCCCTTCCCTTTGAAGATTGAGGCTCGTATTTAAGTTTTTCCCATTTTAGAGTTTTATCCCTCAGCATATGAATGAGTTGGCTGACTGTTAACTCTTCTGCCATCATCCCTTTTCCATTAACTACAGGGCTGTTTATAACCTTGCCCTGGAGGAGTTGGCTGACTGTTAACTCTTCTGTCCTCATCCCTTTTCCATTAGCTGCAGGGCTGTTTAGAACCTTGTCCTGGGGCTCCTTTGCTGCTTCTACTTCGCCATCATCCGCAGCCCCCATCATTCGAATTTCCACAAATGAATCGTCCGGTGATGCTGCACCCAACTTCAGTAGGAGCTCGGAAGTCATGTCGACCAACTCAGCTTTTTCTGCCTGCAACCTGCTAACCAGCGCCTTCAGTTGCGGCACATCTTGTTCCACCGGATTGGAGCACGCCCCTTCAGAAGCCGAATCAGCTTTGATTCGTTTGGCCTCCTCGTGCAGACGGTTTGTGTGCTCCTGCTCCCTTTTCTTCCCCAGCTGCTTCTGTTGTCTTTCCAGATTCTCCCATTCGGTATCATAGAACTTTTTCATTGCTTTCATCTCTTGCTCGAGACGGCAATTCAATTGTTCTAATTGCTGTCGTAATCTGAAGTAAGTTTGCGTTCGAGCTCGATGTTCCTCAGTAATATATATGTCTGTAACTTGAACAGACTCAGAATTCTCTGTCAAGCTATGTTGTTGTTGTTCAGAGGAATTCTGTTCTGAAACTTTGTTCCCCTCTGGAGCATAAGCCTTTATGCCCACATTCGTTCTACCAACCTTAGTCAGCAAGTTCATTTTAGACTTGTCTTTCATGCTTGGGCTGGTCTTATCGTCATCCGTTTCAGAGTCTGAGCTGATTGTCTGCCCCGAGTCCTCACTCGTTATTGCTTTGAGGTAGTGCCATTCCATGTCTATTTTCTTGATCCACTCCCGTCCTAGAAGTGGTGGTCCTCCCTCAGGTAGTACGTATAAGTCCATTCCGGGGTGTTCTTTGCCCCTGTCTCTCACCTTGACTCTTATCTTTCCCATGGGGTATACTTTATGCCCCGTGTATGTCTGCAATACGAACTTGGTATCTCTCAAGGGTATATGTGAGAATAGCCGGTTGTAATCCGTTCGATTTATGACTGATAGGGCTGATCCAGTGTCCAATTCCATTCTCACTTGGACTCCGGCTATTTTTAGCATGACCCAGATAGTTTGTAGGTCAGCTTCCTTACTCACATTATGAATTCTCAAACTACCCAGTTCCTGGCCGCTTGGGTCTGAATCCGAATTCTGTTCATCTGAACTCTTCTCAACCACCTTGTGTACTTTGTTGTACTTTTCCTGTGATGGCTTTTTTTTTTGGTTGTCGGTCTTCTTCCCTGACCGGCATACTTTGGCTATGTGACCCAGTTTGCCACATTTCCTACAGTCCTGGTTTTTAAACCAGCATTGGTTCTGGTCGTGTGTTGTCTTCCCACAACGATAACATTTCGTTGCACCCGAAGTAATTTGATCCACACTGAGGACCGCTGCCTTCAGCTGCATTTCCGCAGTTCCTTTCGCTGCGGCTTCGTGTGATGCTGCAATAAGGACAGCCCTATCCAGTGTAAGGTCGTTCTCTTCGAGCAGTCACTTTTGCGTTCCTTCCTTCGACAACCCGCACACGAACTTGTCTCGCAATGCCTCTGTCAGATTTCCTCCAAACTGGCAGTATTTCGCTAGCCTACGCAGTTCGACCAAGTATTCCGTGTTGCTTTCCTCTTTCCGTTGCGTTCTCGCATAAAATTTGAATCGTTCCGCCAACATCAGCGGTGTGGGGTTCAAGTGATCCTTCAGAACAGCAACAATATTATCGAAGGTTTGATCCGCCGGTTTAACTGGTGCTAGAAGATGCTTCAATAGCCCGTATGTCTTCGCCCCCATCGAGTTTAGCAAGGTTATAGCTTTATCATCATCCTCTATTTTATTGGCCTCACAATATATCTCAATGCGTTCTACATACGTGGCCCAATCTTCTATCTCGGAATCGAAATCGTTGATGTTACCACGCTTAGGCATCTTCACCTCCCTGATAAACAACAACGAAATATTTCTTTAACTCTTTTTTTTTTCCAAGATGGCGGTTTCCCCGCGCTTATCTTCTTTCCCTGCCCCTTTCAAAATGGCGGTTCCCGCTTCTGTCTTTTTCTCCGCCTACTGGCGGCTTCCCACGGTTTCCCGTGCTTATCTTCTTTCCCCGCCCACTTTCAAGATGGCGGTTCCCGCTTTTCTTCCCCTGGCAGGAGGGGTAAGCTTTTCCCTCGGGCGACGGCCGCTGGCTTTCGGGGTTCGCAGCCTGTTCTTCGGCTTCAGCGCGTTCCCTTCTCTCGGCCGGGCAACCGGCTCTGGGTACAACCCGTTGACGGCGAACGGTCTCAGCCGCTGGCTGGATCTCGCTCAGTCTCCCTCGCTCGGGCTCTGTCTCTCCGGTGCTGGGTACAACCCGTTGACGGCGAACAGTTTCAGCCGCTGGGCTGGATCTCGCTCAGTCTTCCTCGGGCTCTGTCTCTCTCGCTCGCTCTCTCTCAGGCTCTGTCTCTCCCGTTCGCGCGGCTCTCGCTCGGGCTCTGTCTCTCCCGCTCGCGCGGCTCTCAATCGTGCCTCCCAGCCCTCTCGCAGTCCGGTGCTTCCCTCCCGGCTGCGGCTGAGTTCTCCGCAATTTATTTATTTTATCTCTTCCCGCGCCTTACGATCCCGGTCGCAGCGCTTCGTGGCCTCGGTCACTGTCTGGCCTTTTTCACCCCAATCGCGCCTCCCAGCTTCTCGCAGTCCGGTGCTTTCCTCCCCGGCTGTGGCTGAGTTCTCCGTGGCTTATTTATGTTTATATCTTCCCGCGCCTTATGATCCCGGTCGCAGCGCCTCGTGGTCGCGGTATTTGCCCGGCCTTTTTCGCCGTCGCGGTCTAGTCGTCTCACGACGCTCCCCAGCCCGCTTGTACCGCGGCTTCTGCTCCACGCTGCCCCAGTCTCAGCGCCTCTGGGCCCGACTTCTGTCCGGCTCCTTTCCCCCTCGACCGTGGTCGAGTGCACCGCCCTTATCCTCCGTTTATTTGTTTCTATTTTCCCTTTACTCACAGTCACCGTGGCCGACTTGCTTCTCGTGTTGATCGGCTCACTCACCACCGTGGCAGAAGGGACAATCCGTGCCTGTTGCTGATGGAAGACTTCGTGTTTGAAATCTTCCTCCTTTCTTGGTCTGCAGACTCGAGTTTTCTCTCAGCAAAACGACGAGGGCGGGTGCCTCTTCTCGACGCTCGTTTACTTCTTCAGAAGTATTGTTGCCGCAGGGTAAGATCGAACTCGTCGCCACTGTAAAGTCTGTGGGTTGTATAGCGAAGTAATACACAGACTACAAGAGTAACTTAAACAGGACTTTACTATTCGAAGGTCAGGGCGAATCTGCCCAATAAATTCTGCCACAGCACTTATATACCGGTGTGGTCACCGTCGGTATTACAGTATACAGCAGCCAGGATAAAGTAGTGCCACACCTAAAATAGTTCTCTTAAAGGTGGACGGTTACATACAATAGTTCTCTTAAAGGTAGAACAGTTACATACACTACACTGCCGCCTCGCTCTTTATATCACCGCCGCTCCAACCAGGTCCGCCGCCACTGTGGGGCCTACCTGCTGCTGCCACCTCGCTCTTTATATCACCGCCTCTCCAACCAGGTCCGCCGCCACTGTGGGGCCTACCTGCTGCTGCCACCTCACTCTTTATATCACCGCCTCTCCAACCAGGTCCGCCGCCACTGTGGGGCCTTCCTGCTGCTGCCACCTCGCTCTTTATATCACCGCCTCTCCAACCAGGTCCGCCGCCACTGTGGGGCCTACCTGCTGCTGCCACCTCGCTCTTTATATCACCGCCTCTCCAACCAGATCCGCCGCCACTGTGAGGCCTACCTGCTGCTGCCACCTCGCTCTTTATATCACCGCCGCTCCAACCAGGTCCGCCGCCACTGTGGGGCCTACCTGCTGCTGCCACCTCGCTCTTTATATCACCGCCGCTCCAACCAGGTCCGCCGCCACTGTGGGGCCTACCTGCTGCTGCCACCTCGCTCTTTATATCACCGCCGATCCAACCAGGTCCGCCGCCACTGTGGGGCCTATCTGCTACTGCCGCCTCACTCTTTATATCACCGCCTCTCCAACCAGGTCCGCCACCACTGTGGGGCCTACCTGGTCTGCTGCCACCTCGCTCTTTAGATCACCGCCTCTCCAACCAGGTCCGCCGCCACTGTGGGGCCTACCTGCTGCTGCCACCTCGCTCTTTATATCACCGCCTCTCCAACCAGGTCCGCCACCACTGTGGGGCCTACCTGGTCTGCTGCCACCTCGCTCTTTAGATCACCGCCTCTCCAACCAGGTCCGCCGCCACTGTGGGGCCTACCTGCTGCTGCCACCTCGCTCTTTATATCACCGCCTCTCCAACCAGGTCCGCCGCCACTGTGGGGCCTACCTGCTGCTGCCACCTCGCTCTTTATATCACCGCCGCTCCAACCAGGTCCGCCGCCACTGTGGGGCCTACCTGGTCTGCTGCCACCTCGCTCTTTATATCACCGCCGATCCAACCAGGTCCGCCGCCGTGATGTTATAGGAGGTAGAAGTAGATAGTGTTTGTAACGGAGATAATATGGAGTTGGAAGCATAGCGAGGGTTGAATAGCCGCCGAGGTTGCAAACATTCTGGTTCAACTGAGACTAGGAAGGGGGATGGAATCAATGGCAAGGATACGAGATCTGCAGCAAAGGCCAAAGACAATCGTTTTAGTCTTCCCAATGTTTAACTGGAGAAAATTGCGGCTCATCCAATACTGCATGTCAGACAAGTAGTCCAACAGCACAAAATTTGCCTTTTACTGCTTTGAACCTGTGTCTCCTTGTCCTACTCTCACAATTTAAGTTAAAGTAATATTCTGGGTTTATCTTTTCCATCCCTTTAACTATCTTATATACTTCTATATGATCACTTCATTTCATGTGCAAATCGGATAGCCTTGGGCTGAATTTCTCCAGCAAGGTATTTGACAGCAAAGAGGCAGTGGAGGGGTGGAGAGAGTTGATGGAAAGGTTGAGCTGGGTGTCATCAGTGTAGATGTCAGCCTCATGGCTCTTCTCTGCACTGCTTCCAGGGCTTGAATGTTTCCCTTGCGTCTTGGTGACCAGAACTGAATGCAATACTTATGGTGTGGTCTGACTAGAGCACTACGCAGTTTGATTATAACATCCTCTGATTTGTATTCTATTATTTTGGTGATGTAATTCAGCATTTTTTTTGGATTTGTTGATTGCTGCTCGGCATTGACTAGATGTTGAGTCTACTAAGACTCCTTGGTCTCTTTCAGCTTCATCTTTAGTTCAAAATAATTAATGGAATATGCGTATTGCTTATTTTTCCTTCTTATGGGCAGGACTTTTCATTTGTCTGCATAAAGTTTCAGCTACCATTGTGTAGCTCACATACCTATTTTGCCCAACTCATTCTGTAATTACAGAGCTGCTTCCATTGATGCCCCTCCAGTTTGGTATCATCAGTAAATGTAACCCCTTTGCAATGAGTGTCTGAGACCAGGTCTGTTGCATAAATGAGATACAGTAGTGGTCCCAACATGGCACCCTGGGGCATCCTATTCAGTACTTCCTTCCACCCTGACATAACTCCTCTGAGGATTACTGGTCCTCTACCCTTCAGCCACATTGTGGTCCATTGTTCATGTGCTACTTAACAGGCGACTCACCTGCAATAATTATTAGCGTGAGAGAATCTGACTTCTAAACCCTCAAAATATCAGGAGCATTTGTTCTTACCTTGCACAAATAAAGTGTAGAAGTTTCATTTAAATGACAGGGTTGGACACTAGGCAGATAGTCCCCAGGATCAGTTTGGAAGAGGATAATGTACAGAGACCCACAAGGCTACCTGGAAGATACACTTTTGATAGGAGCAGGTATTTCTCCACTGCTGTTCACCAGGTAGAAAATGAAACTGTGGCCGAAGCAAGAAAATGGTCAACAGCACAGGTTAGAGCGGTTATTGGGCCCAGTATTAGGAGTTAGGATACCGAGGCAAAAAAAGCTCATCAGTAATTTGGCCTGTACAGACCAGATCCATATGAGTGACAGGCTAAGACTGGGCCCAGGCAAAAAATCAAAGCAATAGCAAAGTATAAGAATAAGAGACAATAGGAGGTTTTATAATTATACTGGATGTACATGAAGAAATTAGTTTTACTGTATGAACAACTTGTTTAATTTCTCCTTCCGGAGTATTAGCTGATAGTTCCTGCCCATCATTGTTTGCCTTACAAGACGTTCCTGACATTGTGTCTTCAGCATTATATTATCTATGTCTGGTTCCTTTGTGTTTCTTTTTTTAGATAAATATCCATACATTCCTAGAAAATTAACATTTAGCGATTGTGTCTTTTTTTAAGTTCATTGATTTAAGTGTAGCTATTCCCTAAAGATTCTCCATTATTGACATAATGAGCTAGTGTTAATTAAAACAGCTACAGAGTACAGCAGTGAACTGTATAGAGCACCTGAATAAGAGTGAGGAGGGCCTTGACTGTTCATCAGGAATAAAGTATAATGGAATCTTGAGAAATTATTGCCTCTCCCATGAGTAAGATAAAGAAATCATCATTACTGCAGGACATTGGAATGTTCAGAATCAATGTCAATGGCTAATTATCTTTGTCTGGTGGAATAAGTAATTATCCATCTGTTTAGGAAGTTATTGACCACTAGAGATCATCTTTATTCATTAACATTAGCAAGGTTCACCATCCTGATAGCATGAGTTCGCAAAACAGCACCAGCCAAATGTAGATGCAATTATGTACTTGCGGAAGCTATGCTGACTTTAAGACAGGGTTCATGACTTGAGCAATAAAATTTTAAAACAGATTCCAACCAAATGGTAACAGATGATAGAGAGTTACAGTGCAAAACAGAGATTAGTGACTTCAAAGGATTATATCATGTGTAAGATATAATGGAGTAAAGAGAAATGTGAATGGACTCATTAAGAGTGACTAGAGACTAGGAATCAATGGAGCATAGAGCTAAACTGTGGCCACTTGATGAGGAATGGCTTTTCGGTATTGTGAAAACAAAGCGATCTTATCTATTTGAACCTAAAAACTGTTTGTTTGGAACTAGATATAAATAATAGAAGAGCCCAAAACTCTGAACTAGGAGATGGGGGAATGTTAACTGAACATGAGTCACAGATGTTGTTATCATAAAAGGGCAAAAATAAATGCCACAACACCACAGACTTTAAAGAAAACACATTAATACAATGATGATGATTGCCACAGACTTCAACAATTTACATTTTATTTATACCAGAGGGGAAATGATACTGAGCAGCCTCAGCTACCTTTCCTATTTAATGGAACATTGCCTTCATGAAAAAAGTGCTTGCAAATCTTTTATTTTTGTGAGGGAACAAAACTGGAGACATATTCATAATTTTCATCAAAACGATGTCAAGCATCATTGGTACATTTAGACCTGATTCATGTTCATCCATTGCATCTGGCAATCACTTTTTCATGAAAGACAATGCACCTTTTTAATATAGTTTTACAGAATTTCTTAGTATAGTGCAAAGCACAAGAGTTGTTTTTTTTTATTTGCATAAGTATAGCAAACAACTGGTTAGATGTAAAATGGAGAGTGGTGCCTGTCATCACAAAGACTGAGGAACGGAAATGTTGCCTCTTAGCCATATAGACCAGGAGGTTTGATCCTGAGTCTGTGCTGTGCAAGCTAATCTCAGCTGGAATAGTGGTACAGATGCCACAGTTGGTTTCAGCACATGTTTAGTTGCTACGTGTGAAAAAGATCAGGCTTGAGACTCACTGTTAAGGCTCACACATATATAATTGCTATTGGCTGAGCTACTAAAGAGAGATTGGTGTCCATTAAACTGTACTGCAGTGAGGAAGTCGGTACATCAGGAGAGGAGCAGAGAAATGTGGAAAGAACAAAAATAAATGAAAGTGGAGAAAACCTTAATGAATTGCATGAAAGCAGTTTAGATGGAAGGAGGGAGGAGGTGATGCCAACAGAAATGATGTTCCAAGGATGGATTATAAAGTATTAGTGGAGAATGAACTTCACCAAAAAATACAGAAGGGTAAATTTTGCAGGGCTCTGCTGGCAGTATGGAGCCCCCCTCCCCTCCAGTCAAGACTGAACACCGTAAAGTCAGGTGCTGAGATCTGCAAGTCCAATGCACGCAGAGAAGACATTTGCCAGTTTTTTGGAGGCTGCACTGCTCACCAGCATGAGCCTGATTAAAGTTTTAGGCCTAGAAATTCGGTTTTGGCGCAGCGAGGGCTTTAGCGCCGGAAGTTAGTGCCGGCGCTAAGTCCCCCTGCGCGCGCCAAAAATTCAGTAGCGCCGCGCCCAAACGGCTGCCGGCGCTACTGAGGGGTCTCAGCGCCTCAAAACTGGCGCCATGCGCCGCATTGCGGCGCTATTCCGGCGCTGCGGCGCCCGCTGCGGTGCGGCAGGCTCGGGAAGTGCAGGCCTCCTCCTTCCGTTAAGGAGGAGCTGCCTGCACCCGGCCGCGGCCCGCGATAATCTTTTTAAAAATGAGCCCGGCACCTCGGACAAGTGCCGGGCTTGCTTCTGTTCCGGGGGGGGGGGGGGGAAGTCCGGGGAGGGAGCTGCGGCCAGGCGGCCGGCGGGAAAGCGGCCGGCCGCCGCGGGGCCTTTAATGCGCCGGCGCAAAGTTCTGTAAGGCACCTGTGCCAGAACGTTGCTTGCGGCTGCCACGGGCGAGGCGGCCGCAACTCAATTTCCGAGTTCGGGCGGGTTACCATGGCAACCGGGACGCTGCGCACACCGATGACGTCATCGGTGCCGGCGCAGCGCTACCGGCCTAACGCCGATTTAAGGCCCCTGTCAATTTCTAAACTGGCCATAACTTCGGCGCTAGGCCCTCTAGCGCCTCAAAAGCGGCGCTAAGGCCAGTGAATTTCTAGGCCAAAATTTTTTTGTTAGCTTGGTTCAGTGGATGCACACTTGACCATGAGTCAGAAAGTTATGGGTTCAGGCCCCACTTCAAGATTTGAGCATATAATCTAGGCTGATACTTCAGTGCAATATTGAGGGAGTGCTGCATTGTTGGTGGTGCCATCACTCAGATAAGACATTAAATCAATGCCCTGTCTGCCTGTTTGTGGATTTCAAAGATGCCATGGCACTTTTTCGAAGAAAAGCCGTGATTTCTCCAGTATTATGGCCAACACTCATCCTTCAGCCAACACCACTAAGATCAGATTAATCGGTCACTCTTTTGTGAAACCTGGCACAAATCAGCTGCCATGTCTGTCTACAAAGCAAAAGTGATTAAACTTCAAAAAAAATTAATGAGCTGTGAAGTGCTTTGGGACATTCTGAGGACAAGAAAGCCACTGTGCAAGAGAAGGAGGAGCAACAACAACAACTTGCATTTATATAGCGCCTTTAACATAATAAAGCGTCCCAAGGCACTTCACAGGAGTGTTATCAAAAAAAACAAAATTTGACACTGAGCCATATAAGGAGATGTTAGGGCAGATGACCAGAAGCTTGGTGGAAGGGGTAAGTTTAAAGGAGCGTCTTAAAGGAGGAAAGAGAAGTGGAGAGGCGGAAAGATTTAGGGAGGGAATTCCAAAGCTCAGGACCTAGACAGCTGAAGGCACGACCGCCAATGGTGGATCAATTAAAATCGGAGATGTTCAAAAACAAGGATGAGAATTTTAAAATCAAGGCATTGCTTAACTGGGAGCCAATGTAGGTCAGCAAGCACAGGGGAGATGGGTGAGTGGGACGTGGTGCGAGTTAGGAGATGGGAGGTAGAGGTTTGGATGACCTTAAGTTTATGGAGGGTAGAGCTAGGGAGGCCGGCCAGGAGTGCATTGGAATAGTCAAGTCTAGAAGTGATAAAGGCATGGATGAAGGTTTTGGCAGCAGATAAGTTGAGACAAGGGTGGAGACAGGCGATATTACGAAGGTGGTAATGGGCGGTCCTAGTGATAGAACAAATATGAGGTAGGAAGCTCAATTCGTGATCAAATGTGACACCAAGGTTGCGAACAGACTTGGTCAGCCTTAGCCAGTTGTCAGGGCGGGAGATCGAATCAGTGGAAAGGGAACAGAGTTTCTGACGAGAACCGGCTTCGGTTTCCCCGATATTTAATTGGAGGAAATTTCTACTCACCCAGTGCTGGATGTCAGACAAGCAGTCTGATAGTATAGAGATGGTGGAGGGTTCAAGAGAGGTGAAGGAGAGGTAGAGCTGGGTATCATCAGTGTACATGTGAAAACCCATGTTGTGTCACCGGATGATGTCACCGAGGGGCAGCATGTAGATGAGAACTAGGAAGGGGCCAAGGATAGACCCTTGTGGGACACCAGAGGTGACAGTGCAGGATTGGGAAGATAAGCCATTGCAGGTGATTCTATGGTTACGGCTGGAAAGATAGGAATAAAACCAGGCGAATGTAGTCCCATCCAGCTGGATGACGGTGGAGAGGCTTTGGAGCAGAATTTTATGGTCAACCATGTTAAAGGCTGCGTACAGGTCCAGAAGGATGAGAAGGAATAGTTTACTTTGTCACAGTCAATTAGGATGTCATTTGTGACCTTGGTAAGAGCCGTTTCGGTACAGTGGCAGGGGCAGAAGCCTGATTGGAGGGATTCAAACAAGGAGTTCTGGGAAAGATGGGCATGGATTTGGGAGGCAGCAACACGTTCAAGAACTTTGGAGAGGAAAAGAAGGTTGGAGATGGGGCGATAGTTTGCAAGGACGGAGGGGTCAGGGTTTTTTTTTTAAGGAGGGATGATGACGGCAGATTTGAAGGAAGCGGGGACAATACTCGAGGAGAGAGAACCGTTAACAATATCTGCTAACATGGGAGCCATAAAGGGAAGTTGGGTGGTCAGCGATATTTCCTTCAAGCTATGCGGCCGCAGCCAGTGAGTCGGCTATTAAATTGGAAAACTGCGCATGCGTGGAATTTTGAATGGGCCGTGTGACCCCCCAAAAATTAGAAGGAACATTGGTGGTCAGCTATTTAATAGGAATAGGGTCGAGAGAGCAGGAGGTCAGTCTCATTGACGAGATGAGCTTTGAAAGGGCATGGGGAGATAGAAGAAAAAATAGAAAAATATGCAAATTTAGGGTTAGGGCAGGGGGAATACTGAGAGGAAGTAAGGCCCGGTGGGCTATGGGAAGGAAGGGAAGTAGCAGAGGCAGTTGAATGGATGTTGTCGATCTTTTTAACAAAGAAGTCCATGAGCTCCTCATTTATTGTTGGAGGTGAGGGAAGAGGAGGTAGGGGAAGGGTCGTTTGAGAAGATGATTAATGGTGGAAAAGGGAAGCCTGGTGTTATTTTTGCCATCCTGAATGATCTTAGAATAGTGGGCGGTTTTAGTGATAGAGAGCAGGACCTGGTAGTGCTTTATATGATCTACCCACATCTGGTGATGGATGATTAGACCAGTTGTCCACCAAAGCCGTTCATGTCTGCGTCCCTTGGACTTAAGGGCCGGAGATGATGGGTATACCAGGGGGAATGACTAGCATGAGAAAGTGTAATGATTTTAGTGGGGACAAGGGAATCAAAGGTGGTGGGGAGGGGATGTTTTAGCAAGTCAGTAGCTGCAGAAATGTCATGAAGAATTGTCGGCCAAAGACTAGATAGTTGGGAATTAGAAAGTGCAGTGGTAAGGGACTTGAGGGAGAGTTTTTTTCCAGGGGAGGGGGGAACAAAAAGAAGTGGGGTTGAGAGGGGGAAGGGGAATATGGGTAGTGAGTGAAATAAGGAAATGGTCAGAGATTGCCTTATGGTTTCGCTAGGGATAGCAAGGCCATGTAAGATCAAGGGGGCGGCCTTCTATATTGGTGAGGGAGTTTACATGAAGGGAGAGATTAAGAGAGGAAGGGAGGAAAGGGGGGCAGTGAACTCAGAGGAGAGGGAGCAAAAAGAGTTGCGATGGAAGTTGAAATCACCAAGGATGAGAAGTCGCTCGGTGCAGAGGGAGGAAAGCAGAGAAGATATCTCAGTGAGAAAATTGATGTGGTATTTGGGTGGGCAGTACTAAACAAGGATTTTGAAAGAGCGACGTGAGGAGTGTTACAAGGTGAGATGCTCGAAGGAGAAGTTGCTGGAGGAGTAGGGAGACAGACCAAGGTGTGATTTAGAGATAAGGTCTACACCACCACCATGGCGGTTTGGGTGTGGCAAATGGTGGAAAGTATAGCCAGGTGGGAAAGCATCTCAGTTATCAAGATAGGCTAAAAGAGTTGGGACTCTACACTTTAGAGAAGTGTAGACTTAGGGCTGATCTGATTGAGGTTTTTAAGATAATGAAGGGAATAGATTTTGTTCCAGTTGACAGTTTGTTTCAATTAAAAAGGTTATGGAGGACCAGGGGTCACAAATTTAAGTTGTATAAGGCTAAGTTAGATGTCAGGAGGTGGTTCTTTTCCCAGAGAATAGTGGACCTCTGGAACAGGCTGCTGATTCATTGAATTCCTTCAAGCGAGAGCTGGACCTGTTTCAGGCTGGGACGGAGATCACCTCTTACAGAAGGTAATACAGCAGGGAATTCAGGGCCAGAGTGATGTTCTGGACTACTTTCGATCACCTAGATGGGTCGGAGAGGAATTTCCCAGATTTTTTTCCCCCCCAAATTGGCCTGGTTTTTTTATCCGGGTTTTTACCTCTCTCAAGGGATCATATGGTTTTGGGTGAGGTGGAGTGCATATATTGTGATACACAAGGTATCGCAATTGTGTGGGACAGGCTTGATGGACCAGCGGGTCTTTATCTGTCTGTCATTGTTAGTATGTTCATATTAAGGGGAAAGGTGTCATCACCCTCAACATTGGAGGTGATTTTGCCAATGGGGAGCTTTTGGAGGCGGGACTCCCACTTGTTGGATTTCAGCCCCACCTCCATCAACTTCTGGCCAACCCACGCTATTTTCCTGTGATTGACCTTGTTAAGCCCGCCCAGCGGGAAGGGAAAGCCGGTTGCAGAGAAAGTCAACGTTTGACGTTTCATCTGTCAAATTTTTGACAGATGAATTGTCATTGTTTGACAGCTCTGTGAAGCTGTCAAACAGTGACATTCTCTGTAGTTTGATGAGTTCTTGAATTCAAGACCTCATCAAACCTCTTTCTTTTGCAGAAATGGGATAGTTGTTGCATTGGAGAATGCAGCGGCCATCTGTCATCTCTACCGCGGAGGTGCGAGACTCTGCATACCCACCAATTGAAGCCTGCAGGAACAAACAAATATAAGTACACTTTTTCTAACACTTTGCACTTACCTCAGATGCTCACCTCTCCACACTTGCACCCATCACTCACCTCCACAGCACTTTTGCACCCACCCCCCCAACCCCCTCAGACCCACTACTCGCCTCGGTGACACTGGCGGGGTTCAGAGCCTTCAGGAAGCCCACACTTGTGTGAGCAAAATGGTGATATGCCTATTTGCTGCCTGTTAAATACCTGTTAACAGGCAGTTAAGTGGCTGTAATCCCTTCCCGCCTCCAAGGAGACGGGACCCGGCGTGGGATGGCTACCAGCCTCCTGGCAAGATGGCATGGAGGCAGGTTGGGGGCGGGTTGGGCACCCGCCCCCAAATTCTGCCATTTTCCCAGCAGTCCCGCCTCCATACCAGCCTCCCCAGGGCTGGCAAGATCGCGCCCCATGTCTCTGTCAATGCCATGGTGTCAATTTGATCATCCACAACAAGGTCGTGGTTGGCAAGGCCCTTCTTTACAAGTGAACGTATATTTTGGAGGGAAATGCGGAGAGGGGCCCTGATACCTAATTTACTGGCGGAGTCCAAAGGGAAGTACAGGAAGGAGGTTGACGAGATTAGCTCGCAGCAGGCGTTTTGGGCAGGGAGAGAGTAAGATAGGGCAATTTGTGTTGCTGCTCGCTAGGAGGCAGCAACGAGAACTTCGGTGGGCCTTTCGAAGGATGCCAAGAGAGGCACAGAGGGAAGCTGTGGAATTATTTCGGAGGGAGGTCAGCCTTGAGCAGCAGCAGGAGTGTAGAAAGGATGATAAGTAGTGGAGAATAGGGGTTAGTGAGGGTAGAGTACTTGAAGGCGGAGAAAGAAAAGGAGGCATGAAGGCCGGGGGAGGGTAAAGAAAAAAAGAGGAAAAAGGGAGAGATAGAAGTGATGGACTCGGGCCCTGAGTGTAAACCAAAACGCGCACGCGATGGACACGGGGATTAAATTACAAATGCATGATTAAATGCTAGATTATAAAGTATGATGATTTGAATTAGTCTGAAATAGTTGATGTAGTCAATGACCCATAGATGTCAGGACCCGAAACAATGATTTCAAGTATTTCTTGAGGTCGAGTAGAAACAGATTATTGTCAGTTGTCAATGGCAGTTGGTCAAAAGATGCAGTGAGAAATTGCCAATCACGTTGTTCCAGCTGTCAGTAAGGTAAAACCCTTATGAAGATTCTATAAAGAGACAGTCTGAAAGAAAATTTTGAGGCAAGTTTCTCAGAAACAAACCAAAACTCCTGAACATCCACAGAAGAAAGCAGACATTGACAGGAGCCGAGGGGCAGATCATTATCAATAGCGATGTCAGTTTCAAAGTGATGCAGCAACAGCTGAGGTGAAACCAATCAATGATAGCACCCCTGTTAATCTACATAACTGAGAGAAAAAGTCGCTCTTCTTTTTCTTCTGGATCCCCTTGTACCTGCCGAACCCCCTCCCGGGGGGCCACGTGGTGGGCTGGGGGGCTTGAGTGGGCCAAGCCACAATCAACTCCCGACACCACTCAGTCATTGAAATCCAAGGTAAAGTCGGGTCCTCTCAACAACGAAGTTAATTTCTGCAGCTGACGATCCCCACACTATCTCCACAGATACAACCACACACAAGGTGATCTCGACAAGTATCTGACAGATCCTCCACTCAATCTTACTCACTAGGGATTCGGGGATCAGCAACCCAACCATCATTTCGTCAGACCACTGACAGAACTGGACCACTCGCCACCACAGCCATTTTCGAATCTCGAATCGGCTAGATGTTAGGCGGTTCTTCTTTCCCAGAGAGTAGTGGACCTTTGGAGTACGATGTTGGCTTGTGTGGTGTGCACACCTTCAAAAGAGAGCTGGAACAGTTCTTGACTGAAAGATTGCATCTTATAAAAGTTAAGCAATTTAACAGTTAACATAAGCATGGTCAATTTGGTCTCCTGGTTTCGATCACCTGAAGGCGTTGGAGAGGTATTTTCCATTATCTGAGGAATTGCGAATAGAACTGAACACTGTGCAATCGCCAGCAAACAGCTGCACTTTTGACCTTATGATGGAGGGAAGGTCATTGATAGAGCAGCTGAAAATAGTTGAGCCTAAGACACTGTCTTGAGGAACTGCTGCAGCGATGTCCTGGGGCTGAGATGGTTGGCCTCCAACAACCACAATCGTCTTCTTTAGTGCCATGTATGACTCCAGCCACTGGAGGGTTTTCTCCCTGATCAACATTGATTTCAGTTTTACTAGGCCTCCTTGGTGATTAGAGCTGAACACTGTACAATAACCAGCAAAGAGCTGCACTTCTGACCTTATGATGGAGGGAAGGTCATTGACAGAGCAGCTGAAGATAGTTGAGCTTATTCTGCTTTCTTCTCACACTCAGACAAATGTTGCCTTGATGTTAAGGGCATCCACTCTCACCTCACCGCTGGAATTCAGCTCCTGCATCCATGTTTGGACCAAGGCTGTAATGAAGTCTGAAACTGAGCGATCCTTGTGGAGCCCAAACTGAGCATTGGTCTTCCATCACTTTTCTGATGATTGGGAGTAAGCTGATAGGGCAGTAATTAGTCAGATTGGATTTGTCCTGCTTTTTGTGGACAGGGCATACATAATCAATTTTCTCCCCTACCTTGCCAGTGCTGTAGCTGTTCTGGAACAATTTGGCTAGGGGCACGGCTAGTTCTGGAGCATAAGTCTTCAGCACTGCAGCCAGGGTGTTGTCAGGGTCCATAGCTTTTGCTGTATCAAGTGCACTCGACCATTTCTTTATGTCACGTGGCGTGAATCAAATTGGCTGAAGACTGGCATCTGTGATGGTGGGGACCTCAGGAATAGAGCGAGAAGGATCATCCACTTAGCACTTCTGGCTGCCACACACTCTATGGGCTGGATTTTCATTGAGCAGTCGGGTAGGAGGCGGGATTACAACTTTCGGGGTTGTAGTCCCGCCTCCATCGAGTTCTAGCCAACCCACGCGATTTTGACTTGATTGACCTTGTTGAGCCCGCCCAGCGAGATGTCCGGTGTTCAGGTGAGTGATGGGTTCATGAGTGCAAAGGTAAGTGTGTTTGGTGTGTGTAAAGTGTTTAAATAAGTTTTACATACCTTTACTTACCTTTACAGCCACTACAACAGGCAGTTAATTGGCACTAATCCCCTTCCCGCCTCGGGGAGGCGGGTCCCAGTGCAGGGCGGGTACCAGCCTCCTTTGAAACTGGCATGGAGGCGGGTTGGGGGTGGGATGGGTTTGGGACCCCCAATTTCAAGATTTTAAGCCCCCACATGCCTCCAATCCCGTCTCCACGGCCCAATGAAAATCCTGCCCTATGTGTGCAGATACACCAGTACTTGCCAGTCTTGAATCCCATCACACATTGCTGCATATTCTCCGACGGGCAGCTGGCACTTCGTCCAATAAGGCAGTGGTGCTTGAACCTTTTCATTACCTGGCATTTCTTCAGTCTTTGAGAGGTTTGCTAGAGTTGCCAGATGCCCCGTTTACCTGAAAGGTAGTTGCCTGGTTCGACCCTTCTCCTACTTTGCTCCTGCTTCTGGGCTCTCCTTCAAGATGACCACGGACCAGTTGTAGAGCACTGCTGAGGAGTAGGAAGCCTGTAATTAAGATCTTCTCAAGCTGATCCCCTAATATGTCCAATGCACCACTGAGAGACCCCTGTAAATTGGACCCCAATGTATCAATGGCCCCAGTCACAGTATTCATGGCCACTAGTACCTGTTTCTGCATCATAATCTCACTTTACTCTTGTGCTCCTCTCCTCAAACACACTTTCTAAATGCCTCAGGTGATTTGTATCTATGATGGGTGTGTTATGAAGGGCATAGTTCCTCTGAGCCAATTGTGACAGTCAACTCATCTTGGAAAGCCCTATTGAAAGGGAGAAAGGTTAGGGAAAAATGCATTCTAACAGATGTAAGATGCCAATTGAGTGTGTACCATGCAGCTGTTGTGCAAACTATGCTTCTGTGTTACTGATTGAATTAATGAGTAAAGGGAACAATTAAATTATTAAAAGGAATCTTGCTCTGTGCTTGCATAAAGCCACCAAACTCTCCTTCGCTCATTCTTTTGGTGCTCTCCCTAAAGCAGAAGAGGTGTCTCAATTTGAAAGCCCTCTTTAATAGTAATCGAGGCCACTAATTTACATTTCCCATGCAAATATGCATATTATCATGGAATTCAAGCCCAAAAATACCACTTACATTATTACAATGCTCTGTAATAAAAAGACTCTTTTACTGATTCAAACACCTGTAAAACAAATGCAGAGAGAAAATAACAGAAAATGGGATAATTTGAAAGCGCCAGTCTTAGTTGCCTCAACCTAAGAGTATAATTTTGTATACCACAGTATAATGAGACCCAATGGGAGGTGGGTAGGATTATCTGGAGCTGGTACTGCAGGTCCCAGAAAAAGTTTGGGGTAGTTTCAACTAATTAGCTGTCTTTGGTACTTAATAATATGGATAGCTTGCACATGGACCTATAGAGCACAATTTTACCAGGCATGAGGAGGCGGGTTTGGAGGCGTGTGAGTTGTCAAAATTGCAAAATATGGCGACCAGACCCGATCCCGCTTCCGAGCAATTTTCCCACATTCGTGCTTTCAGACCCTGTTTCCATCCCGCCTCCAAGAAGCGGGATAGGCCCTAAAGGCTCTTAACAACCACATAATTGCCTCTATAATCCCATTTTGAGAGGCCTTTCTGATTTTTAGACATTTCCCCCATCCTACTCGCCTCCTCTAGAACATGCCAGGTAATCCTGGCGGCCTCACAATTGGATTGCTTACTAACAGCTGCAACACCACCATTAAAAAGGAGTTTTTGCCAATGATCACTTGCAGGTGGCAGAACTTTGTTGTCTCAGGTCTGGGGGAGCTTTTAGCAGGCCTACTCATTGTTGTGGAAGTTTGGAGCCTGACACACATCTCCAGTGTGACCTGCTGGGAAACCCCTCTCCCCACCTTGACTGAGCGCTTCCTCAAATGAGGCATATACCGAAGCATGGCGAACATTTATTTCCTTTCCTCCTGGACATCAGATTCAGACGAAGACCGGCCGCGGCAGCAGCAGACCCATGAGCAACAGCAGCACCAACAGCAGCAGCAACAACAGGAGCGCCAAGTTGCTGCTCATCCACCTGAAGCTGCACAGGCCAGAAGGCGCCAGCGCGCGACTACATTGCTGGCCGGGATGCAAGGGATGCATTCATATTGGCCAGATTTACTTAGCCTGCACAATCAAACACTTTTGCCTCGCACCTTCTTACCAGACCATCGACAATGGACAAGAACCTGCAGATTCCTATTAATCTGACCACCATACTGACAATTACAAGCCGCCCTAAGCCCTCAATGTGGAAGTCCCATTTGCGAAATGACACAGGCCACAACTTCAACAGTTTGCCATCAAATCTGTTTATGATACCATGACAAGGTTGGCTGGTCAATAAACAATACATCACAACACCCAAGTGACTACCCTTGTGACTACTTGTGCTTTATCTTCCTCTTACGCGTGCTCCTACGTGGTGCTTCCCCTGTGGCTTCAGCAGATGTGGTGGCCCCTTGCTCACATTCTTGCTGCTCCTGTCTCGACACCTTTGGTGGGCAGCCTCTGGGGTCATGAACATGTGAGGGCTCGATAACAGTCTGCTGCTCCTGCGGCTGTGCAGGGGCTGAGACGCCCATCACAGTTGGGTGAGGACTCTGGTGGGGCTCTGACTGAGGGCTTTGCAGTGGCATGGTCATGTGAGTGCTTGGAGAGGAGCCCCCACTTCCTTGTTGCCTGCCACCAACATCCCTCTCATGGGTCAGCCTCACTTCAGAGCTAGCAAGTGGCTTGACACCACCTTGCTGCACTGCAGGGGGGCCATGAGGACACGTTTCTGCACTAGAAGTCCTACTCCAGAGGACTTCCATGAAAGTCTGCTTTGTATGCTCAATAGCTGACCATCGCTCCTCAAGAGATGTCATTCTACTCTGAACAATGACTATGTTTTCAAGACCCAGGTGACTAAGCTCCTCCATGGCCATAGCCATTCTCTCCTCTACCGTAGCCATCCTCTCCTCTACAGTAGCCAGCCTTACCATGGAGGTAGCCATCCTTTCCACGGAGGTTGCCATCCTTTCCGCAGTGATGCGTTCATGCGCCAATGCCTCCACAAAGGCTCTGCTCATGTTCACGATGGACTCCTCCATTTGCTCCACACTCGCAGCGACCCTGGAGACACAACCTGCCAAAGACTCCTGCACCTGTTCCTGGAGTTCCAGCACCGCTCTCCAGGGTCAACATGCAGCTGAGCCGAGCTGGCAGAGTCCTGCGCCTTCTGACGAGGACTCTCCACTGCTGTCCCTGTCTCCACCATCTGCTGATGTTCACTTGTGAGCTGTGATACACCAGGTGACAACACTACTCTATCTTGCGAAGGTCCCACTGATGTGTGAGTGTCCGCGCTGGTGCTGGGTGTGCTGAATTCTGCTGACGCTGCGCCCTCAGAGGTTGCAGCCTCCTCTGAGGAGTCTGTTCCTCCTGGACAGTGGGGACGGGGGCTTTTGATGGTCCTGTGGGGGAGTAAAGGAAAGAGTTAGAGATGTGAGGTCAAGGTTACATGCACATTGAATAGTGCAGATGATCATAAGTCAATCTGTTAGAGCATCAGAATCATTATCAGTGACTCATGCAATGTCAATGAGAGAGATGCCAAACTATTCTGTCACCAGCTTGCTGTGATGCGCCCGTCTGTCCGTCCCCCACTTGGTAATCGTCCTCGATCCAAGCGATTTCCAGGGCCGCCTCCTCCCAGGCAGTGAGCTGGGCTACTGAGGGTGGCCCTCCTCCTGTCCTTGCTCTTTCCCTCTTATTGTGGGCTCTCTTTTCCTGCAATGAGGGACACAAGTGGCGCTTGAGTGAGAATTAAGGAGTGAGTGTAGAGAATCCATAGCATAGATGCTTAGAAGGAGACAAAGGGCCCTCCCTGTGTGTTGTATGTTGTCGTTGCATCACAGTGATAGAGAGTGTGAGGGCTGCATGGTCGAATAGTTAAGTGAATGTGACCATAGAGAGAGAGGGAATGGGTAAGGGTGCAGGGGTGTAAGTGTCAAGTGGAGGAAGAGGTTGGCAAAGTAGAGTGCTGTTGAGGAGAGGCGATGGGGATCAGTTTGAGGGTGATGGGAAAGTCATACTCACTTTTCCTGTGCGGAGAAGGTCATGAAACCTCTTCCTGCATTGTAGCCAGGTTCTGCGGTTCATCGAGATGGAGTTGACCTCCTGGGTCACTTGCAACCACACAGCTTTAGCCTGCTGGGGTGGCTTTTTTCTCCCTGTGGACCTCCTTATTGGCTCTTGCTCCCTCCACCAGAGCTTGGAGGGAGGGCTCATCGAAGCGTGGTGCACACTTTGGCCTACTGGTGGACATAGTTGATCACTGAAGTGCTTACTACAATGGCCATAAAGTTTGCAGTCTCCAGAAGAAGCAAGGCTGCTTGCAGGCCTTAAATCCAGCAGCATCGATGATGTTATCGGAGGCGACTTTCTGGATGAAAAGATTCATTGGGCCAGGGGTTCCCACACACTGAAAATCAATTGCCCAATTAGGGGAAAATCACACTTTATTCCCACTTCACTTCGGAGTCGGGGTCCTGACACGAATGCCACCTGATACACCCCAGCCCGCCCACAATGACAAAATCGAGCCCAGAATATTCACCCACACTAGAGTGGTAATAATACCATATGAGTTAGTGGCATTATGGTAATCATTACAGTGTGTTTCAGGTTAGGTAATGTGCTGAGAGTCTTCTTTGCACATTGTAATCTCACTGGTAGTTTTCAATAACAGCTGGAGGAGGAAGACACAGAAAAGGCCTCTCTGAATGCTTGCAGTTTATACAGGAGGGAGGTGCTCACTCGATGGCTCTGTTGGCAAAGCTAGTGTGAAATTGAGACATGCTGACCAGAAGATCCCTGGGTTCAATTCTCAGCCTGTGCTGTGTTAGCAGGTCTTAGACACAGTGGCAGTAGGGGAGATACAATTGGTCTCAGTGTCCTGTCTAGTGAAGAGAAAATCAGCTAGGTTTCCCGTTCCCAATTGCTCTCCAGTAACTAAGGCTGAGGAACTATAGGTTCTTGCTCGAGACAGCAGTTCAAAGTTTGGATCCCAAAAGAAACAATTCACCAACAAGACCCAGAATAACTGAATTAGGATAGTAAGTTCAAAGAGGGGAGAAGGATAAACCTGACAATTACAGGTCAGTCAGTTTAATGTCGGTAGTGGAGAAGCTTTTAGAAACAATAAACTGGGGGAAAATGAACATGCACTTGGACAAGCATGGACTAATAAAGGAGAGCCAGCACAAATTTGTTAAGGACAAATTGTGGTTAACTATTTTGATTGAGTTTTTTGATGAAGTAACAAAGAGGAAACATGAGGGCAGTACAGTTGATATTGTGCATATAAACTTTCAAAAGGTGCGCGGTGATACATTTTGGTAGGAAGAATGAGGAGAGATAGTACATGCAAAATGGTACAATTTTAAAAAGGGGATGCAAGAACAGAGAGACCTTGGAGGCTGTTTGTGCACAAATCTTTGAAGGTGGCAGGACAGGTTAACAAAGCAGTTAATAAAGCATGTGGGATCCTGGGCTTTATAAATAGAGGCATAGAGTACAAAAGCCAGGAAAATATGCTGAACCTATATAAAATATTAGTTCGGCTCCACCTGGTCATCACAGTTTAGGAAGGACATGAAGGCTTTGGAGGGAGTACAGAAGAGATTTACTAGAATGGTTAAAGGGATGAGGGATTACAGTAATGTGGATAGATTGGAGAGCTGAGATTGTTCTCCTTCGAGCAGAGAAGGCTAAGAGATTTGATCGAGGTGTTTAAAATTATGAAGGGTTTAGACAGAGTAAATAAAGAGATATTGGGCCGGATATTCCATGTACTCACCCATAGGGACATCGGAAATGCCGGTTTCAGGCATGCACTGCACATGCGCTGGAAACCGGCATTTCCGATCTGTCAGGAAAGCTCTTGACAGATCCTTCGGCTGCGCTGGAGCAGGGCCTCTGCGGGTGGAGAATTCCATTTTTTGGAGACCCTCCGCCCGCAGAAAACACTTACAATTCTTGCGCCTGGTAAAAGCAAGACCTGCTTTTACCAGGATAAGAGTTGAAAAAAAGTTTTTAAAAAAAAATTCCACTGATTTATCATTTAAAAATACGTTAAAGCAAGGTAAGTTTATTTTTAGCCCTGTTAAAAACTTCAATTATTTTTTTCAAAAATTTTAATTTTTGTTTAAAATAGTTAATTTATGTAATTTATAGTCATTTTAAAAATGTGATTTTTAAAAAATTTATTTGAAGTTTTACTATGTTTTGGGGGTGATCTCTATTCATATATTTGACAGGTCTTCCTGTCAAATCTATGAATGGAGATTCCCTTCTCTGATTGTCTCCCCATAGCCCACGTGATCCCAGGGACACTGCGAACCACCTGCGCCTCTGGGATACGTGTGCCCTGCATACCGGCAGTTTGGAGAGGTCCAGCAACAGAACTCAGCATCTCCCGGGAGCCCTCCAGTCCAAGCGCAGATTTTTCCAGATCGCAGCCCTCAGCCCGCGGGAGGCCTGCAAACGGAATTTCTGGGCCATTGTTTTGAATGGCTGAAGGGTCGATAACCAGAGGGCGCAGATTTAAGTTGATTAGCAAAAGAACCAGAGGTGACATGAGGAAAAACTTTTTTACGCAACGAGTGGTTAGGATTTGGAATGCACTGCCTGATAAGATGGTGGAAACAGATTAAATAGTGGCCTTCAAAAGGGAATTGGATAAATACTTGAAGGAGAACATATTGCAGGGATATGGAGAAAGAGCAGAGCAGTGGGACTAACTGGATTGCTCTTCAAAAGAACCGGCGCAGACTCGATGGGCTGAAGGGCCTCTTTCTGTGCTGTACTATTCTATGATTTTATGATAAGTAGCTTAGGTTGTTATCCTTCAATTTATTTTTAATAGTATATATCTATCTATCTATCTTATATATATAAAGCGGCTCTTCTGTCTGTCTGTCTGTCTGTCTGTCTGTTCTCTATACGTTTGAAAGTTATAGAGCGTACCGACGCGCGGGTCACGTCAAAAGAAAGCTTATGATTACGGACCGGTCATAGGTGTATTTACGTTTCAGCTGGCCAAAAATCGTGCCCGCGATATCCAAAAAATGTTCGGGTTCGAATCCGGCCTCGGGTGGAGTTTGCACATTCTACCCGTGTTTGCGTGGGTTTTCTCCGGGTGCTCCGGTTTCCTCCCACAGTCCAAAGATGTGCGGGTTAGGTTGATTGGCTATGATAAATTGACCCTTAGTGTTAGGGGGATTAATTACGGGGATATGTGTTGGTGTAGGGGTTACAGGGATCGGGTGGGATATGTGTCGGTGCAGGCTCGATGGGCCGAAATGGCCTCTATCTGCACTGTGGGGTTTAAAAAAAAAACATTCCGCTCATTAGCATCTCATTAGCGACCGTGTGACATCGAGGTCGACCAATCGTACGGCGGGTTCCTGGCGCGTGCCATCCTACAGTTGAGTGTTGAGTGACTTGAAGCTCAAAAAATTTCTCTCTCTCTCTCTCTTCTTCCCTCTCTCTCCTTCTCTTCCCTCTCTCTCCTCTTCTCTCTCTCTTTCTCTACTTCCCTTTCTCTCTTCCAGTGAGTGCGGGACCGTTTAACCGGAAAAACCGGCGGTTTTTAAATTCAACAAATTTATCTCTCTCTCTCTCTCTCAGGTGAGGGAGGTTTGACGGTGTCGGGGCCCGGGCTCCTCCACCAGGCGGGGAGGTTTGACGGTGCCGGGGCCGGAGCGCGGGCGGGCTGCCCGAAGTTTCCCGCTCGAGCCGCTCGCTAACGGCCGCCGGGCCGCGGGGTTTCCCTGCCTGCTCCCCGCGGGCCGCCTCGCACCGCTGGCACTGACCGCGCCTGTGCCACCCGCCCGCCCGCGAGAGCCCGCTCTCCCGCTCCCGGCGCCGGCCGCCGCTCAGCTCAAGGGGGGAGTGTGAGGGAGAGGGGGGGAGTGAGAGGGAGGGGGGGCAGAGTGTGAGGGAGAGGGTGGGGGGGAGTGTGAGGGAGGGGGGGAGTGTGAGGGAGAAGGGGGGAGTGTGAGGGAGAGGGGGAGGGGGGAGTGTGAGGTAGAGGGGGAGTGTGAGGGAGAGGGGGAGGGAGAGTGTGAGGGAGAGGGGGAGGGAGAGTGTGAGGGAGAGGGGGTGAGTGTGTGAGGGAGAGGGGGGAGTGTGAGGGAGAGGCGGGGGGAGTGTGAGGGAGGGGGGAAGTGTGAGGGAGAGGGGGGGAGGTGTGAGGGGGGGAGTGTGAGGGAGGGGGGAGTGTGAGGGGGGAGAGTGTGAGGGGGGAGTGTGAGGAGAGGGGGGAGTGTGAGGGAGAGGGGGGGAGTGTGAGGGAGAGAGAGGCGTGTGAGGGAGAGGGGGAGTGGAGGGAGGGGAGAGGGGGGAGAGTGTGAGGGAGAGGGGGGGAGTGTGAGGGAGGGGGGAGTGTGAGGGAGAGGGGGGAGTGTGAGGG
>NC_140992.1:86742795-86812533 GCF_052327205.1 Somniosus microcephalus | reverse complement strand
ATAAGATGTACCTTGTCATCATGCCAATAAAGCGATTTGAATTGAATTGAGTGTGTGTGAGGGAGGGGGGGAGTGTTATAGGTGTGTTTAGTTTTTTAAATGTTCAAGCTCTCTCTCCCCCCCACTCACGCTCTCTCTCCCCCCCACTCGCTCTCTCTCCCCCCCACTCGCTCTCTCTCTTCCCCCCCACTCGCTCTCTCTCTCTCTTCCAACAACAACATGCCCTCGAAAAAGCCTCGGCACCGCCGGGCACCCCCAGCTAGTATATATATATATATAAAAGACCTCTTCTGTCTGTCTGTCTGTCTGTCTGTTCGTTCTCTATACTTTCGAAAGTTATAGAGCATACCTACACGCGCGTCACATCAAAAGAAAGCTTATGATTACGGACTGGTCACAGGCGTATTTACTTTTCCGTCAGACAAAAATCGTGCCCACGGTATCCCAAAAACGTTCAAAATTCCGCTCATTAAATGGGAAAAGTTCCGCTCATTTGCTCATTAGCATTGAGTGACGTGAAGGTTGACCAATCGTACGGTCGAGTGACCTGACAGTTGACCGACGGTTGACCAATCGCTGCGTCACGGGAGCGGGTTCATTGCGCGTGCGGGCGGGCCATGCTACAGTTGAGTGTTGAGTGACTTGACGATTGACCAATCCTACAGTTCAGTGACCTGACAGTTGACCAATCGGTGCGTGTGTGGGCGGGCCTTATCATTCTGAACCGAGGTGAGTGGCCGCCATCTTGATTCTTCACGATTTTTTTCCCACACTTTCTGTGTGTTAGGGAACTAAGGAAAATAACAATTTATTTGAGTTTTAAATTGTATTTAGCAAGAGTAGGAAATAAAGTGATCCCCTGCCCTTCGCCCGGAGGCTCGCCTACTTTGACGGCCATTTCGAGCGGCTGTGCCGGTGCCGGGTGCGGCCTAGCAGCCCGGGAAGCCTGGGCCTTGAGTTGCGGGCCGTGCCGAGAGCCGCCGCGCACAAAAACTCCCCGCGGCGTCAACAGCCCCGCCCCAGAGCCCGACCCAAAGCCACCAGGTCACCGGCCGCGGCGGGCCGTGCCGGGAGCTGCCGCGCACAAAACTTCCCCGCAGCGTCAACAGCACCACCCGAGAGCCCGACCCAAAGCCACCAGGTCACCGGTCACGGCGGGCCATGCCGGGAGCTGCCGCGCACAAAACTTCCCCGCGGCGTCAACAGCCCCGCCCGAGAGCCCGACCCAAAGCCATCAGGTGAGCGGCCGCGGCGGCCCAGTCTCTCTCTCTCTCTCTCACACTCCCAATCTCTCTCTCTCTCACACTCCCAATCTCTCTCTCTCTCACTCCCAATCTCTCTCTCTCTCACACTCCCAATCTCTCTCTCTCACACTCCCAATCTTTCTCTCTCTCACACTCCCAATCTCTCTCTCTCTCACACTCCCAATCTCTCTCTCTCTCACTCCCAATCTCTCTCTCTCTCACACTCCCAATCTCTCTCTCTCACACTCCCAATCTTTCTCTCTCTCACACTCCCAATCTTTCTCTCTCTCACACTCCCAATCTCTCTCTCTCACACTCCCAATCACTCTCTCTCTCACACTCCCAATCTCTCTCTCTCTCTCACACTCCCAGTCTCTCTCTCTCTCACTCCCAATCTCTCTCTCTCACACACTCCCAATCTCTTTCTCTCACACTCCCAATCTCTCTCTCTCTCTCACTCCCAGTCTCTCTCTCTCTCACTCCCAATCTCTCTCTCTCTCACACTCCCAGTCTCCCTCTCTCACCCTCCCAGTCTCTCTCTCTCTCACACTCCCAATCTCTCCCTCTCTCTCTCACACTCCCAATCTCTCTCTCTCTCACACTCTCTCTCTCTCTCTCTCACACTCCCAGTCTCTCTCTCTCACACTCCCAGTCTCTCTCTCTCAAACTCCCAATCTCTCTCTCTCACACTCCCAATCTCTCTCTCTCACTCCCAATCTCTCTCTCTCTCACACATTCCCAATCTCCCTCTCTCTCACCCTCCCAGTCTCTCTCTCTCTCTCACACTCCCAATCTCTCTCTCTCTCACACTCCCAATCTCTCTCTCTCTCACACTCCCAAGCTCTCTCTCTCACACTCCCAGTCTCTCTCTCTCACTCCCAATCTCTCTCTCTCACACTCCCAGTCTCTCTCTCTCACACTCCCAATCTCCCTCTCTCACACTCCCAATCTCTCTCTCTCTCACACTCCCAATCTCTCTCTCTCACACTCCCAATCTCTCTCTCTCACACTCCCAATTTCTCTCTCTCCAACACTCCCAATCTCTCTCTCTCTCACACTCCCAATCTCTCTTTCTCTCTCACACTCCCAATCTCTCCCTCTCTCTCTCACACTCCCAATCTCTCTCTCTCTCACTCCCAATCTCTCTCTCTCTCTCACACTCCCAGTCTCTCTCTCTCACACACTCCCAGTCTCTCTCTCTCACACTCCCAGACTCTCTCTCTCACACTCCCAATCTCTCTCTCTCACACTCCCAATCTCTCTCTCTCTCTCACTCCCAATCTCTCTCTGTCTCACACTCCCAATCTCTCTCTCTCTCACACTCCCAATCTCTCTCTCTCACACTCCCAATCTCCCTCTCTCTCACACTCCCAGTCACTCTCTCTCTCTCATACTCCCAATCTCTCTCTCTCTCACACTCCCAATCTCTCCCTCTCTCACACTCCCAATTTCTCTCTCTCTCACACACTCCCACTCTCTCTCTCTCTCTCACACAACTCTCTCTCTCTCTCTCCCCCACTCCCACTCTCTCTGTCTCCCCCACTCCCACTCTCTCTCTCTCTCTCTCACACTCCCACTCTCTCTCTCTCTCTCTCTCTCACACTCCCAATCTCTCTCTCTCTCTCACACACTCCCACTCTCGCTCTCTCTCTCTCTCACTCCCAGCCTCTCTCTCTCTCTCACTCCCAATCTCTCGCTCTCTCTCTTTCTCTCTCGCTCACTTCCACTCCCAGTCTCTCTCTCTCTCTCTCTCTCTCACACTCCGTCTCTCTCTCTCTCTCACATTCCCAGTCTCTCTCTCTTTCTCTCACTCCCAATCACGCTCTCTCACTCCCAGTCTCTCTCACTCCCAGTCTCTCTCTCTCTCTCACACACACTCCCAGTCTCTCTCTCTCTCTCACACACTCCCAGTCTCTCTCTCTATCTCACTCCCAGTCTCTCTCTCTCTCTATCTCTCTCTCACTCCCAGTCTCTCTCTCTCTCACACACTCCCAGTCTCTCTCTCTCACACACTCCCAGTCTCTCTCTCTCTCTCACTCCCAGTCTCTCTCTCTCTCTCTCACACACACTCCCACTCTTTCTCTCTCTCTCTCTCTCACACTCCCACTCTCTCACACACTCCCTCTCTCTCTCTCTCACATTCCCTCTCTCTCTGTCTCACACTCCCAGTCTCTCTCTCTCTCTCTCTCTCTCTCTCTCTCACACTCCCAGTCTCTCTCTCTCTCACACACTCCCAGTCTCTCTCTCTCTCACACACTCCCACTCTCTCACACTCCCAGACTCTCTCTCTCTCTCACACTCCCAGTCTCTCTCTCTCTCTCTCTCTCGCTCTCTCACTCTCCCACTCACACTTCCAGTCTCTCTCTCTCTCTCTCTCACTCCCAGTCTCTCTCTCTTCCCCCAATCTCTCTCTTTCTCCTCTCCCCCCAATCTCTCTCTCTCTCTTCTCCCCCCAATCTCTCTCTCTCTCTCTCCCCAGTCTCTCTCTCTCTCCTTCCCCCTCTCTCTCTCTCCTTCCCCCTCTCTCTCTCTCCTTCCCTCTCTCTCTCTTTCCCTCTCTCTCTCTTCTTCCATCTCTCTCTCTCCTTCCCTCTCTCTCTCTCCTTCCCTCTCTCTCTCTCTCTCTCCTTCCCTCTCTCTCTCTCTCTCTCTCCTTCCTCTCTCTCTCTCTCTCTCCTTCCCTCTCTCTCTCTCCTTCCCTCTCTCTCTCCCTCCTTCCCCCTCTCTCTCTCTCTCTCCTTCAATCTCTCTCTCTCTCCTTCCCTCTCTCTCTCTCTCTCTCCTTCCATCTCTCTCTCTCTCTCTCTCTCCTTCCCTCTCTCTCTTCCCCCCAGTCGCTCCCTCTCTCTCTTCCAACAACAACATGCCCTCAAAAAAGCCTCGACACCGCCGGGCACCCCCAGCAAGTCTATATATATAAAAGACCACTTCTGTCTGTCTGTCTGTCTGTCTGTCTATTCTCTATACGTTTGAAAGTTATAGAGCATACCTACACGCACGTCACATTAAAAGAAAGCTTACGATTACGGACCAGTCATAGGCGTATTTACTTTTCCGTCAGACAAAAATCGTGCCCACGGTATCCCAAAAACGTTCAAAATTCCGCTCATTAAATGGGAAAAGTTCCACTCATTTGCTCATTAGCATTGAGTGACGTGAAGGTTGACCAATCGTACGGTCGAGTGACCTGACAGTTGACCGACGGTTGACCAATCGCTGCGTCACGGGGGCGGGTTCATTGCGCGTGCGGGCAGGCCATGCTACAGTTGAGTGTTGAGTGACTTGACGATTGACCAATCCTACAGTTCAGTGACCTGACGGTTGACCAATGTGTGGGCGGGCCTTATCATTCTGAACCGAGGTGAGTGGCCGCCATCTTGATTCTTCACGATTTTATTCCCACACTTTCTGTGTGTTATTAGGGAACTAAGGAAAATAACAATTTATTTGAGTTTTAAATTGTATTTAGCAAGAGTAGGAAATAAAGTGATCCCCTGCCCTTCGCCCGGAGGCTCGCCTACTTTGACGGCCATTTTGAACGGCTGTGCCGGCGCCGGGTGCGGCCTAGCAGCCCGGGAAGCCTGGGCCTTGAGTTGCGGGCCGTGCTGGGAGCCGCCGCGCACAAAATCTCCCCGCGGCGTCAACAGCCCCGCCCGAGAGCCTGACCCAAAGCCACCAGGTCACCGGCCGCGGCGGGCCGTGCCGGGAGCTGCCGCGCACAAAACTTCCCCGCGGCGTCAACAGCCCCGCCCCAGAGCCTGACCCAAAGCCATCAGGTGAGCGGCTGCGGCGGCCCAGTCTCTCTCTCTCTCACACTCCCAATCTCTCTCTCTCACACTCCCAATCTCTCTCTCTCTCACACTCCCAATCTCTCTCTCTCACACTCCCAATCTCTCTCTCTCACACTCCCAATCTCTCTCTCTCTCTCACACTCCCAATTTCTCTCTCACACACTCCCAATCTCTCTCTCTCTTACACTCCCAATCTCTCTCTCTCTCACTCCCAGTCTCTCTCTCTCACACTCCCAATCTCTCTCTCTCACACTCCAGTCTCTCTCTCTCACACACCCAATCTCTCTCTCACACTCCCAATCTCTCTCTCTCACACTCCCAATCTCTCTCTCTCTCTCACTCCCAGTCTCTCTCTCTCACACTCCTAGTCTCTCTCTCTCACACTCCCAATCTCTCTCTCTCACACTCCCAATCTCTCTCTCTCTCACTCCCAGTCTCTCTCTCTCACACTCCCAGTCTCTCTCTCTCTCACACTCCCAATCTCTCTCTCTCTCACACTCCCAATCTCTCTCTCTCACACTCCCAATCTCTCTCTCTCTCACACTCCCAATCTCTCTCTCTCTCACGCTCCCGATCTCTCTCTCTCTCACACTCCCAATCTCTCTCTCTCTCTCTCACACTCCCAATCTCTCTCTCTCTCACACTCCCAATCTCTCTCGCTCTCACACTCCCAGTCTCTCTCTCTCTGACACTCCCAGTCTCTCTCTCTCACACTCCCAATCTCTCTCTCTCTCCTTCCCTTTCTCTCTCTGTCTCTCTCTCCTTCCCTCTCTCTCTCTCTCTCCTTCCCTCTCTCTCTCTCTCTTTCTCGTACCCTCTGCCTCCCCTCTCTCCCTCCCCCTCTCCTCCCTCCCCCACCTTCTCCCCCTCCCTTCCCTACCCCCTTCCCTCCCCCTCCCCTCTCCCCCTCCTGCTCCCCCTTCCCTCCCTCCCCCTCCCCTTCCCTCCTCTTCCCCCCCTTCCTCCCCTTCCCTTCCTCCCCTTCCCCTTCCTCCCCCTTCCCCCCAGTCGCTCTCTCTCTTCCCCCCCAGTCTCTCGCTCGCTCTCTCTTCCCCCCAGTCTCTCACTCTCTCTCTTCCCCCAGTCTCTCGCTCTCTCTCTTCCCCCCATCTCTCGCTCTCTCTCTTCCCCCCAGTCTCTTGCTCTCTTCCCCCTCAGTCACTCTCTCTCTTCGCCCCCAGTTGCGCTCACTCCCCCGTCTCTCGCTCTCTCTCTCTTCCCCCCCCAGTCACTCTCTCTCTTCCCCCCCAGTCGCTCTCTCTCTTCCCCCCAGTCGCTCTCTCTCTCTCCCCCAGTCGCTCTCTCTCTCCCCCCAGTCGCTCTCTCTCTTCCCCCCCAGTCGCTCTCTCTCTTCCTCCCCCCAGTCGCGCTCTCTCTCTCTTCCAACAACAACATGCCCTCAAAAAAGCCTCGGCACTGCCGGGCACCCCCAGCTAGTATCTATATATATAAACGGATCGTTCTGTCTGTCTGTCCTTCTGTCTGTCCTCACATGTGCATCTGTCCGGCTATGCGCTCGAAAGTTATAGAGCGTACCTACGCGTGCGTTACCTCCGAAGAAAGCTTACGCTTCCGGGACGGTCGTAAGCGTATTTACTTTTCGGTCGGACGAAAATTGTTCGCGCCTTATGCAAAAAACCTTCAAAATTAAACTCATTATCTGCTACTTAGCATTGATTGACTGACGTCAAGGTTCGACCAATCCTGTGCCGTCACGATTGACCAATCCTACAGTACAGTCCGCTGATGGTTGGCCAATCGGTGTGTGTGTGTGGGCGGGACTAATCGTTTTCATCTCAGGGATGTGGCAGCCATTGTTTCTCTGCCATTACTTCAGCTTCCAGCTCAAACTACTTTGATCATCCAGCTTTGAAAAAGTTAGTATCTCTTTTAAAAATAACATAAGATTTACCAAAAACATTTTATAAGTACTTTCACTTTCATCTTTCAAGGTATTAAAAGGTAGAAATGTTGCCCGGCAGCAGATTGAGAGAGGGACACAGACAGGGCCCAAAAGCCTGGGACTCGATTTAAAATGTTGCCCGGCAGCAGATTCACAGAGGGACACAGAGAGGCCCCAGAGCCTGGGACTCCATTTAAACCGGCCGGCCCAAAACAGCCCTGGCAACGCCGGGCTCCCCCCAGCTAGTATATATATAAGAGTATGTCTCTCTGTCTCTCTGACTCTCTGTCTCGCTGTCTGTCTGTCCGGCTATACAATCAAAAGTTATAGGGCGTACCTACACATGTGTTATATCAAAAGAAAGCTCATCATTAGGGGACTCTTGTAGGCATATTTACTTTTTGGTCGGTCAAAAATTGTTCGCACATTATGCAAAAAACCTTCAAAATTCCACTCATTATCCACTCATTAGCATTGACTGACGTCAAGGTCGACCAAGCCTGTGCCGTCATGATTGACCAATCCTACAGTTCAGTCACCTGATGGTTGACCAATCGGTGTGTGTGTGGGCAGGACTAATTGTTTTCATCTCAGGGATCTGTCAGCCATTATACAGCAGCCAGGTCACCTAAAAACTTTGGTAATCCAGGTTAGTTTCTTTTTTTTTAAATACGATTTACCAAAAATGTTTTATAAGTACTTTAACTTTCATCTTTGAAGGTATTAAAAGCTAGAAATGTTCAGGTTAAAAACAGTGCAAAACAGGCCTAGGCTTCTCCAACTGCCGACAGCCCAAATTCAGTCCCAGGTTCCCGGCCCACACATCCACCAGGCCCAAAAAAGCCCTGGAAACTGCCGACAGCCCAAATCCAGTCCCAGGCTCCCGGCCCACACATCCACCAGCCCCAAAATTGCCCTGCAACGCGGGGCTCCCCTGCTAGTAAGATATATAAGAGCATATAAGATCTGAACATAGACAATTTTAAGTGGAGAGTATTGCACAGTTATGCTCGTATCTTACAGCATAATAAGTTCAAGTTGTAATACACATTATTCTGGCATCAATTGTCTGCATGCATTCTTGCTGGAAACCCTCATCCTCAGAAATGACTCACCTTGATGATGAAATCAAAGTGGTGATTCCGTGATCCTATGCTTCTAGAAGGGAAGCTGTGCTCAAAGGAAAGTGGGCTGGAGACGGGACTACAACAATGTAGATCCAATCTTCTGATCGTGTTTCCTGTTGGAGCATGGAAATAACCTTCAAATCTAATCCTGGCACAACCACACAAATTACATGATTGACTACAATAAGCAGAACCTCTTTATTTACATTGAGGACTTATTATCGGAAGAGGTAATTAACTTTAGTGCTCAGTATGCTATTCTGCTTGTGATAAGAATTGCTGCCCACTTGCTGAAAAGTTCCAGCTTGAATTGAGAGAGCCTCTGAACATCTTATTGTTGGATCTATAATGTTATATTTTAGACAAGAAAAATGATTAAACAACAGAATCAAAAACAGCAATTACATAACTAAACCCACATGAGTACAGTCAACAGCCACAACAGCCTAGAATAAGAGGGTTGTCCTATGAGGGGAGATTGAGTAGAATGGGCCTATATTCTCTGGAGTTTAGAAGAATGAGAGGTGATCTCATTGAAATGTATAAAATTCTTAGAGGCCTTGATGGGTTAGATGCTGAGAGTCTGTTTCCCCTGGCTGAAGAGTCTAGAACTCAGGGTCATAGTCTCAGGATAAGGGGTCGGACATTTAGGACTGAGATGAGGAGGAATTTCTTCACTCAGAGGGTGGTGAATCTTTGGAATTCTCTACCCCAGAGGGCTGTGGTTGTTCAGTTGATGAGTATAATTCAAGACTGAGATCAATAGATATTTGGGCACTAAGGGACTCAAGAGATATGGGGATAGTGCGGGAAACTCGAGTTGAGGGGCCATATGACCAACTTCTGCTCCTATTTCTTATGTTTTTACTTAAACAACATATCGAGACAAAAGAATTGTTCCTAATCAAATCAAACTGTTGCATCTTTTTTCTGTCTCTGATTTTCTCTTCGACTTTTCTCCCTTCCATTCCTTTCCTCAAGTTGTTGGCTCCTTGCTGGGCTATAGATCCATGGTTGCCAACTGCCAAATGCCCTTCAATACCTCATCCAAACAACTGCTATTCACATGTGAACAATGCCAGTTAGTATCAGCTCTTTGAATGTGGGAAGGTATCTGGATGGTTAGATAACCATGACTAATAATCATTGGCCATTTAATCTTAGAAGAATTCAAAAGTTTGATGGGTCATTTTTAATTTACTAATTTATATGCCAATAATTAAAAATGTAATAGTATACTAAAAAGTGCACCATCTAATGAACAAGCACTAAAACATAAGCATGTGTCACCTGTATGTTTCTTGATTTTGATTTTACTTTTTAAGTGCTACATTAGGTGGACTTTTGAAGTAACAGATTGGGCTGGATTTTGTCAATGGGGAGCTTTTGGAGGCAGGACTCCCACTTGTTGGGTTGTAGTCCCGCCTCCATCGACTTGTGGCCAACCCATGCTATTTTCCCTTGATTGACCTTGTTAAGCTCGCCCAGCGGGCTTAGCAGGCCAATTAAGGGAAAGCCAGTTACAGGTGACGTCAGCGAGTGCTGTTTCATCTGTCAAGAGCTTTTGACAGATGAAATGTCATCGTTTGACAGCTCTGTGAAGCTGTCAAACACTGACAATCTGTCTTCTAAGTTGTGTCTTTACCCAAGACTCAATTAGAAAACCTTCCTGACCAGAAAGCAAAAGACTGCAGCTTTTGACAGTTCAGCGGCCATTCTGCTTTCTGTGCCGGTGAGCTGAGGGACTCCCGAGACCTAAAGGGAGGAAGCCTGCAGGAAGAAGTAAAGGTAAGTAAAACTTATTAACACACTTTGCACACACCTCACACACTTACCTCTGCACACATGCACCTGCACACCGGACATCTCGGCCCCTCCGACCCGCCTCGCTGACCCTGGTGAGGTTCGGAGCCATCAGGAAGCCCATACCTCAGGGCTCAAAATAGGGATTAGCCAAAAAACTGCCTGTTAACTACCTGTTAACAGACAGTTAATTGGCATTTATCCCCTTCCCACCTCGAGGAGGTGGGACCTGGCGTGTGTCGGCTACCCACCTCTTGGCAAGATGGCATGGGGGCGGGTTGGGCACCTGCCCCCAAATTCTGACATTTTCTTGGCAGTCCCACCTCCAAACCCACCTCCCCAGGGCTGGCAAAATCCAGCCCTATGTATTTTTGACTTGAGCTGCAGAATCTGTTTCAGGATTAAAAGAGGCCAAATTCAGGTCAGTGGTCAGTCAGTGACCTTGACTGGTCATTGTAAGGTCATGTGACTAATATTCATTTGAGTTCAAATGCAGTAAATGATGAATTAGGAAATGACTGAACCAAAAATGACAAACATGTGGAAATGCTTATTTCTTATTTCATTAAACCCTTTCTCAATTTTCTAACACAGCAACACTGATGAGAAGTGAAACTATTCTGGACCAATATCACTTAAACTGAGCTGACCCTTAAAAGTCAGCAGTGTGACAAGTGTAATTTAGTGGAGATTTTTGGAATCTTTTCTTCGAGTGTTAGATTGGTTAAAATGACAAGTGAAAGTGGACTAATGAAACTCCCTTGTCTCTTCTATATAATGCATTATTCCTCATTGCCCTCTCTGTTACCCAACACTTGAAGATAATCTCCAGGCCTCTGGGCTGTCAGAGAATAAACACTCAGAATGGCAGTTGATGGCTTGCTAACATATCTATTTAAAGAATAACAAGTATAGCTTTTAATGGAAAAAAGCAACTATCAAATGAAAGCTCCAAAGAACAATTCAATGAAAACGTGTTGCCTTTTAAGATGTGTTTCAACTGAACTCATTAAAGGGGCTATGGGTCATAGTTACCTCTGAGAATTAAATTTAATGACATAGTAGACATGGTTAAACATTTAATTAAATTTAATTTAATTTCCATGAAGGAAATCAAGATGCTGTGATACAGTAATTGTACAGCAAGAGGATTGGAGGTTTTGAGAATTGTGGGCACACAATCTAAAGGATGTTGATTAATGTAGACTGAAATCATCACCAAAAGAGTGGATAAGATTGGATGATAAATGGAGGAAGTCATTGATATGAAGTAGGAACAGAGTGAGAGAGAGGCCAGAACCTTGAGTTAACAGATAAAGAGTCAGAGAATGAGCCATCAACTGCAGCACAGATAAAACCATTTGAAAAGAAACTAGATAGCCATGAAGATTGCTTAAGTGGTGCTTTATTTAAAAAAGCACAGTACCAGACCTTGTCCAAATCTTTGGAGATATGCTCAAGCGCAGAGTTTCACAGGTGTGTAACACAGGCAATTCAATTCCCGGTGGAACAACCATGTCAAAAGTTGCACCAACAATCATGAATTCGGCCAGAACTTTCAAGGTGATGGATATTTTAGAGTAACCAGAAGATTGCCTAACCTTAGAAACTATGGATGTAAGATGGATAGGGCAGTAGTTAGAAGAGTAAGAAAAATCCTTTATTGGGGATTAGCTGGAACACCAAAAAATTTCCAAGGAGAAGGAAAGGTGAAAAAGGAATTGATTGACTTTTCTTTCTAGGTAAACCCACACAAATTAAATATAGAAATAGAGATATTAGACTGAAAGGGTTACAAAACCTAAGGGTATGATGGAGGTGAATTGATACGATTACTTGAGCCCAATGCACTCTGATTTAATGACTATTATGGGGGTGATTTTAACCCTACTCGCTCAGCAGAAACCTGGCAGGTGGGCTGTTAAAATCGACCTGGCTCTTACCTGTCCGAAAGCCGCCATGATCACAACAACCTGCTCTCCTGAGCAGGCAGCAAGGACAGAGTCCTTCTTTACATATGCATGTTGCAGCCCGATGACATCATTGAGACTTGACTGTAATTTTAACTCAGGCCTGAGTGGGGAATCCACCTGGAGTTAAAATCAGGGCCGATCTGAGTGGGGAATCCACCTGGAGTTAAAATCAGGGCCATCTCTATTGATGAAACTGAGCATATTGTCAAGGTATATTGCAGTATTTACTGCTCAAAAAAGTTAAAATGAACAAAAGAATGTTGATTTTTTTTGTATTTTTGAATGGTCCTGAGGTAAAATTAGCTTTTTTAGTTTGAAAAGACTGACTGCTATGTAGGAAGCTTGTTCCTTGTAATATTGACCTGCTGTGTAGAAAAATCTGACCCATTTCTGACACAAGGGGTAGATTTTCCCGAACCTGTTGGGAAGAAGGCGGGACTTCCCCTTTCGGGTTTTTGACCCCCCTACTTCGACGTCCGGCCAATCCGCGCGATTTTCCCTTGATTGACCTTGTTGAGCCCGCCCAGCTGGCTCAGCAGGTCAATTAAGGGCCACCCGGCAACAGGTGATGTCACAGACTGCAATTTCATCTGTCAAGAGTTTTTGACAGATGAAATATCAGTGTTCCACAGCTGTTTGAAGCTGTCAAACACTGACAGTCTGAGTTCTGACATGTGTCATTCTGCACAGACTCAGTTAGAACTCTTACCGGCACTCAAAGCTGAAGGCTGTCACTTTTGACAGATCGCAGCCATTCAGCTTTCAGTTCCGGCTGAGTGATGCGCTCCCAATGGCTACAGGAAGAAAGGCTGTGAAGGTAAGTACAGGTAAGTAAAAGTTCTTTACACACTTTAGACATACCAAACACACTTACCTTTACACTCATGCACCCATCACTCACCTGAGCACCAACATCACGACCCCTGCAACTCCTTCAACCCGATGGCCCGCCTGCTCTAACGTGGCGTGGTTTGGAGCCATCGGGAAACCCACACGAAACCCCTCAAAATAGGGATTAGGCTAAAAACTGTCTGTTAACTACCTGTTAACAGGCAGTTAATTGGCACTAATCCCTTCCCGCCTGGTTTCGGCAGGTCCCAGTACGGGGCGGGTACCCGCCGCCCCTGAAACTTACGTGGGGCGGAGTTTTGGTCGGGATGGTGCCGGGACCCCCAAATTCGGGATTTTCAGCTCCCGCCCACCTGAAACCCTGCCCGACGGCTGGGGGAAAATCGGGGCCCAACTGTCTGAAAGTAACTGATGGGTGTATAATTGGCTTCAGGAGCACTGAATTATGGGGAAGGGAAATCAGTGAGGCTAACTGCTCCTGACATCTATCCAGCAACACAAATGCAAAATACTGCGGATGCTGGAAATCCGAAATAAAAACAGAAAATGCTGGAAATACTCAGAAGGTCAAGCAGCATCTGTGGAGAGAGAAACAGAGTTAACATTTCAGGTTGATGATCATTCATCAGAACTGGAAAAAGTTAGAGATGGAACAGATTTTGAAGTGGGGCAGGGAAAGGAGGGAGGAGAGGAAAGAACAAAAAGGTTCCCCTTGTCCTCACCTTTCACCCCACATTCAATGTATCATTTTCCACCACCTCTAGCATGATCCTGTTAGATCCGTGGTTCAGTGGATAAATAATTACACGGATGCTGTACATAAACAAACAACAGGTCTTTACTGGAGGAGGGTCATCTCTAGACTGGAGTACAGAGGCATGCGCACAGCTTATATACCGGTGTGGTTACTGCCGGTACTACAGTATACAGGAGCTGTAAAAAGTAGTTCTGACTTAAAGCACATACACTACAGATCCCACCACCAAACACATCTTCCCCTCCCCTCCCCTTTCAGCATTCCGAAGGGACCGCTCCCTCCACGATGTCCTGGTCCACTCCTCAATCACCCCCAACACCCACTCCCTTTCCCACGGCACCTTCCCGTGCAAGCGCAGGAGATGTAACACCTGCCCTTTTACCTCCTCCCTTCCCACTGTCCAGGTCCCCAAACACTCCTTCCAGGTTAAACTGCGATTTACTTGTACTTCTTGCAAATTAATATACTGTATTCGCTGCTTACGATGTGGTCTCCTCTACATTGGGGAGACCAAACGCAGATTGGGTGACCGCTTTGCGGAGCACCTCTGTTCAGTCCGTAAGCGTGACCCCAAGCTCCCGGTGGCCTGTCACTTTAATTCTCCGCTCCACTCCCACTCTGATCTCTCCGTCCTCGGCCTCTTACACTGTTCCAACGAAGCTCAATGTAAGCTCGAGGAACAGCACCTCATCTTTCGATTAGGCACTTTATAGCCTTCTGGACTCAACATCGAGTTCAACAATTTCAGACCATAACTTCTGCCCTTTTTTTTCACATGGCAGCTGTTGATGATCCTGCCATTCCGATTTACACCGCATCTAAACTCACCTTTTGTTTCTTAATTTGTCTCATTACCATCTCCTTTTCTCCTGCACCATCATCCCTTTTGTCTTTTAATCTCTCCTGCCTTCCATCCTATCACAGACCTTCCCTTTTGTTCTTTCCTCCTCTCCCCTCTCTCCCTGCCCCTGCACTTGTTTAAAAATCTGTTACATCTCTAACTTTTTCCAGTTCTGACGAAGGGTCATCGACCTGAAATGTTAACTCTGTTTCTCTCTCCACAGATGCTGCTCGGCCTGCTGAGTATTTCCAGCATTTCCTGTACCTATCCAGCAACCCTTTTTGGAAGTGCTAGTTTGTGGATATCGGTTGAGGGCAAGATCGAGCTCAGCTGTGATGCTGCCTATGGACAATTATCTTATCTGTTGATGCTCATTCATGAATAATGACCACTTGGACAAAGCGCCAAAGTGTGACTTGTGAAAACAAATAGGCCCATTACTTGCTGTAGCAGGCAACGAACAGTGTCCGCTGTTAGTTAGACTTGCGCTGCCCGTTTAATCACGAGTTGCTGGCAGTGCGAGCTGGTAACTTCGCAGTGAGGGAAACCGGGCATCTGAGACCTGAGTGAACAGATCAAGCAACTGTGTAACTCCTGAACCAATCAGATTGAAGGTTTGTGAAATTAACAGCGCAAGTGTAATGTATTATCACATGGTTTGTCACATGGTTTAGTATGAGCATGCTCAGTTCACTCTGGCCTCGTAAAGCAAGCTCATGAACTAGCAACTGGTCCATCATTTGTTCTACCCACATATATTACATTTTGGTGACGAGAATGGGATCCCAAAGCTATTTTTAGGGATCATGGAAGGACACAGTGTTCAACCTTCAAGTGGAAAAGTTTAAGGTGAATTTGTGACACCTAAACTGAATTTCTTGCGATGTTTTACTGTTAATGCTGATGCAGAATTGTCTGTGCTTCGCCTCCATGTGTATGTATACACAGTAACACATACACATGTTGATTCTCACAGGTACACAGGTAGCATACTGAGTCACTGTTCAACGGGATCAGGACAATCATGGCCGCACCTACGGGATTCATCGGAAGCCTCGGCATGTATGACCGAGCTCGCGAACCATTCAGTTCTTACATTGAGCAGATGGCGATGTTTTTAAGGCCTATAATTATTGAGACCGAAGGTGCAGATTAGAATGTTCAAGCTCAAAATAAAGTAACTTGTGAACGTAAAAAAGCAATTTTTCTAACGGAGATCGGGCCAGATGTCTACAGAACATTGACAAATTTACTCACGCCAGGGAAAGTGAAGGATGTGTCGTTTGAAGACATTGCCACGAAATTCGAGGACCATTTTGACCCAAAGCCTTTAGAAATAGCAGAGAGCTATAAGTTTGGTACCAGAAACCAAAAACGAAGTGAAACCATCAGTGAGTACATTGTAGCTCTTAAAAACCTGCCTTTGCAATGTAACTTCGGCAAATTTTTGGATTGTACGTTGCAAGATAAGTTTGTGCGTGGACTGGTTGATGAGCGCACACGGTCCAAGTTACTGAACACTCTGAACCTAATGTTTGACATAGTATTCAAAATTGCCCTATCTATGAAGATGGCAATGAAGAATGCTAGGGAGCTCCGTTTAACTCAAGTGACTAGTGCAACTGAGGTCTACAGTCACAAAGCCACTGCCGAGCCTAAAGCTGTGAGAGCAAGTCAAAAGCATGTCAGTGAATTGTTATGGCTGCAATGGAAATCACTCACCACACACCTGTCAATACAGAAATACGAAGTGCTTTCACTACCAGAAGCAAGGCCATATTTCAACAGCTTGCAGAGCTAGATCTAAAGCAGGAAGTAAGAACCATTCTAGTGGCAATGCAAAGCAGCGACAACAAAAGGGAGGAATTCACAATATTGAAGTGAACACACCTGATGTTGAAGAACTAGGCATCTACAGTATCTATGCCACTAGCAGCAATGCTAGTAGTCGTGAGAAAGACTTCCGTACAAAACTTTTGATCAATGACCAATATATTGATATGTGTATCGACTGCTCTATCATGAGTAAAGACACATGAGAGTAAGTTTAATCAAATACCACTTAGAAAGAGTACCGTACTAAACCATGTAACAAACCATATGATAATACATTACAGCAAGGACTGAGAAGGAAATGTAAATTAGAGTTGGTGAATTCAATGCTAAATCGGGTACAGAAAGAGAAATAAAGAGAGGAAAAGAAAGATTCAATTAAGAGAAAGAGAGAAAAAAAGAGACAGAAAGGAAAAGTAAGAATTTTTTCTTCTAAAAATTTTAAATTTTTAATCTCCTAAAACAGTTCACAATCTGAAGGAATGAGACTCCACACTTGTAATAGTTAATTTTCAGTGCCACAGAGGTTCATTGGCAGTAATTAACAATTCGCACATCGTTAAAAGAATCTGTGTCAGCTAATCCAGGCTAATTAAATATGTGCAGATCTTAAATGGCTCCAAGACAGGCTCCTTCAGTCCAGCTCTAATTTCCTGTGGCGTGTTTAGTTCATATCTACTGCGCAAGTACAGCAACTTCACGCCATTCAATGCATTTCAATGGTGAGGTAGACAGCAAGATGCCACATTTGCAATGCTAACAGCGGAGTGGCGCACTTTTGGATTTCCATGTTTAACCGCGCATCTGCCGTCGCCTAAACTTGCTGGAAGCATTTGCGCATAAATAACATCGAGCGCCATTAGCCTCACCGTTATTTTGACAGCAAGTTATGGGCTAATACCCAAAAAGAATCAAAACTTTCAGAACAGGAAAATAAAAGAAATGAGTAAATAATGGCCCAGAAATTCAGATCGGAGGCTTCCCATGGGTGCAAGCCTCCAGCCTGCACATACCTAGCGTGCCGGCGGTTGAGCTGTGGGCCCGCATGGGATTCCGATCCTGGGCCTGCTCCAACTGCCGGCGCGCAGTGCTTGCGTATCCCAGGAGCGCAGTTAGTTCGATGCGTCCCCTGGGATCATGTGGGCTATAGAGAGCCAATGGTAGCAGGGAAATGCCCATTCATAAAATTGACAGGAAAAGCTGTCAAAACTATAAATACTATAAGCCCCAAAACGTCACTAAAACTTCAAATACATTTTTTTTTAAATCACATTTTTAAAATAACTATAAATTACATAAAATAACTATTTTAAATGTAGCCTGGCGAAATGGAGCAGCACAGGACACGAACTTTCGTTTTTGGGGTTTTTTATTCTGTATTAATAACTTGGGTCTAGGTTTAGGATGAAATTGTAAATACATAAAACACAGTCGACAAAATACGGCAGTGGCTTGCTGCAAAACAGAACATGAGGCAAACCACAGGTGAAGGCAGTTAATTAACTAACAATCATTATACAAAACAAAACATATCATACCATACATTCGTATGTCCCGTTATCACTTGTCACCTCTTACAAGCAAACAGAAAGTATTAAACTCGTTCGAAACGTAGCCCCAAGGACTCAACAACAATTTTAACAAAGGTTAACACCAGCACATGGTGGGACAATCTACAAGCATCCCCGTGATATCGAGTGATTTGGGAAACAATATCACTTTAAAACTATGTCTGGCTGCACTAAATGCTGTTTTAGTTGTACTTTACGCAGACTAAGTTCATTTCAAAAGTCATATTCACCCCAACTCTCCTCAGAGCACACCCCCCACGCTGGATCTAGAAAATGGAGGCTGTGAAGAAAGGGGAGGTTCCTTTGGCATCACATGGCCTTACCCATAACCCTTTTCTCCTTTTTTCAAATTCTAAAGGGGAAAATGAACCGCGCCATCTAGTGGACTTAAATATTCACTGCATTTTCCCACTTGGCTACATTCTCCCCTGCTTTAAAGTCAACGTCCTCGGTGACTTAGCACCTGTTTTTCACTTCTTTTACAGCTTCTCGAAAAAATGCAGTACCCAGACTCGATAAAACATGAGAGAACACCTCAGGACTGAGTGAGACTGCATTACAGGCTGACTGAGGCAAATGGTATGGGTTAGGGTTTACCCCAGCATTGGCTCTTTTAGTTCTGCGAGGAGCCGGAATGGGTACCTCAACCTCAGTCCCACACTCAGAAGGATCTGAATGCTCTGGCTCAGAAACAGCCTCTGATTCCTGTACATCTTGGGCGTTACCAACAGGATCATTGTTTACTTTTTCCTCCTGAGTTAACTCTGGATAGGTGACTTCCTCTACCACAACAAACTCAGTATCAGAGGGCTCTGGCAACGATTCTGTCAAAAGAGTGACAGGGGGTACGGTGACAGGGGACTTGGTTCTCGTCCGCCTAGGCTCAGGGACAGGGGTAACACATGGCCTAAGATTAACTCTATGGACCCTTTTTAAAGGACCGCCCTCTACAGGCTCAACTGCATGCGTAGTACCCTGTACCTCCACCACTCTGTACACAGTAGGACCCCACGCATCCTGAATTTTGTTCCTACCCAACGGCCTGTGTCGTAAGTATACCAACTGACCCACCTCAATGGTTGGACAGTACACTTTGTCTTTGTTAAGTTCAATTCTTTGAGCTGATTTCTTTTCAGTGTACTCTCTTGCCCTTGCATGTGCCTCCTTCAAACGCTCTTGGTGGACAACCAACCACTCATGTTTCTTGTCTAACACTTGCTCCTGACCTAATAAAGCATCTACAGGAAGGTGTGGATGAACCCCGAAAAGCAGATAGTACGGTGAGTAGCCAGTCGTAGCATGGGGTGTTACATTGTAGGCATACACCAACTCAGATAAGTGCTCAGGCCAGCGGCGCTTCTTTTCTGGAGGCAGTGTACGCAAAAGATCATGTAAAGATCTGTTGAATCTCTCACATTGAGCATTTCCTTCTGGGTGGTGTGGGGTAGTGCGGGTTTTCTTTACACCATAAAGCTTACACAGCTCGGCAATGATTTCACTCTCAAAATTTCGACCTCTGTCTGAATGCAATCTTTCTGGGACCCCATACTTCATGAACCACTCTTTGAGAAGGACTTTTGCCGTGGTATCAGCCTTTTGGTCCCGAGTAGGGAAGGCTTGTGTGAATTTAGTGAAAACATCGGTCACCACTAACACATTCTCACGACCATCGGAGGCCGGTTCCAGCATGGTGAAATCTACAGCAACTACTTCAAGGGGCCGGGAGGCTAGAAATGATTTCATAGGGGCATGTATCTTGGGGTGGGGCATTTTTGTCAAAACACACCTCTCGCATTTCTTGACCCACTGTTCCACATCCCCATACATCCCAACCCAAAAACATCTCTGTCTCAAAAGGTTCTGTGTGCGCTCTATTCCCTGATGGCCCATACGATCATGCACACCTTCAAGCACGACTTCTTTCAAACAAGAGGGCAGTAGTAGCTGGTGACACTCACCAACATGGACATCCTCGATTACACGGTACAACAAACCATCTTGCTCACAAATACGGGGCCACTGCTTTAACGTGGATAATACTAGCTTGGATAACTGCGACCTCTCCTTGTAAGTTGGCCTTCGCTGCTCACCCCAAAACTTCCTAAACACGCTGAGGGTGGGGTCTGTGTCCTGAAACTTACGTAGTTCCTCTTTAGAGTAACCGGGAAGTGTTGGTGTGTTACCCTGCAACTCACTACGCTCAGTACTTTCTTCTGCGTCCGAAACACGGATCTGTCTGACTTTACAGCACTTGACTCCTGCTGTCCCTAAGTCTGGTCCTAGAGCTGTTCCCTTGTGAGTGACATTACATATGGCCACACAACCATCATAGTCCGCATCCCCACTGTCTGACTCGGGCTCCCCTGCTAACGGCTGCCTAGAGAGGGCACCTGCTGCTGCATTACAGCGGCCTGGGCGGTACTTGACGTCAAAGTCAAAAACAGCTAACTGAGCCACCCATCTTTGCTCAACAGCACCTAACTTAGCTGTAGAAAGGTGACACAGGGGGTTGTTATCTGTTATGACAGTGAACTTGGAACCTAGAAGGTAACCTCGAAATTTCTCTGAAACAGCCCATTTGAGGGCGAGGAGCTCTAGTTTCATACTGCTGTAGTTTCTGTCATTTCTTTCAGCATTACGGAGCCTCCTACTGGCATATGCTATCACTCTCTTCCTATCTCCCTGCTGCTGGTGGAGGATGGCACCTAATCCTAGGTTACTGGCATCCGTCTCTACAATAAAAGGCTGAGTGAAATCTGCGTAACCTAACACTGGAGCACTGATCAGCTTTTCTTTCAGCTGTTCGAAAGCAGCTTGGCACGCCGCTGTCCATGAACCTTCAAACAACCGTTTTGCTTTTGCTGGGCGGTCTTCCCTAAGGCATGCATTGACTACGTCATGGAGAGGGCCAGCTCGTTTAGAAAAATCCTCAATGAACCTCCTGTAATAACTACAGAAACCAAGAAATGACCTCAGATCTTTGACTGTACTGGGGACCGGCCACTTCTTTACGGCGGCAATTTTCTCTGGATCTGTCCCTATACCCTCCCCTGAAATTTGATGCCCAAGGAACCTGACTTCCTGCTGCAGGAAGTGACACTTTTCAAGCTTTACTTTCAAACCTGTCTCTTTCAGTCGTCTTAGAGCTGTCTCAAGCCTCTCTAAATGGTCCGGGAAGGTCTGAGAGAACACAAGGATGTCATCTAAATACACTAATAGGATGTGGAACACTAAGTCGCTCATAGTCGCTTGCATAAGTCGTTGAAAAGTCGCAGGTCCATTACAGACACCAAAAGGCATTCTGAGGTACTCAAAAAGGCCAAAAGGAGTTGTAAAAGCAGTCTTAGGCCTGTCACTTTCACGAACAGCAACCTGGTGGTACCCACTTGCAAGGTCAATGGTCGAGAAGAACTTTGCACCATGAAGGGCATCAAAACTCTCGTCAATGCGGGGCAAAGGAAATGCGTCACGTCTGGTTTTTGAGTTTAGTTTCCTAAAGTCAACACATAGTCGTATGTCTCCATCAGTCTTACGAACTACCACTATGGGTGAAGCGTATGAACTATTGCTCTCCTGGATGACACGCTTTCTTAAAAGCTTAGTGATGTGGTCCCTCACCTCTTTGTACAGTGTAGGTGGGATACGACGGTATGGCTCTGTAACTGGTGCGTCATCTACCAAGTTAATCTCATGCTCAACTTTATCAGTGTAGCCTAGGTCCTCATCCTTAAAAGCAAATACTTCCGAATACCTGGCTAAAAGTGCACCTAACTCTGCTTGTTGGCCCTGTGTGCCACCTATGTGTAGTTTGTCCAAAAGCAACTGAATGTCTTTGTCTGTCATCTGTCCTTCTTGTCTGCCAACAGTTACTTCCTCTGTGTCAGCGGAGATGCGTTGAAATCGCACCTCACAGGAGTCCTTGTCTACACACTCTGCCTGAGTCGGAATACCAAGCCTGGTCCTGGGGTTTAACCACACATCCTCCTCAGAGAAATTTACCACCTGCACTGGAAATAAATGTCCCTTTGATTCAACTAGAGTGGGGACAACTACCAGGCCACCTGGCAATGGTGTGTTACCTGGCTCCAACAGCATTTTAGTGCTGCCACCTGACTGAGATTTAAGTCCCTTTACGTAGACTGTAGCTATGGAAGACGCAGGCACATGTACAGCACCCCTACCAGCTACACGGACAGAAGATGACTTTGGAGTGATGTTACACTGTTGTACTTGCTGAAATGCTTCCCTCCAATCTGAATCCAACTTTCCCCCTAGAGTAGTGTCAAACTCAGCATGAACTAGTTGTCTGCATCGGCTGATGATGTTCATACCAATAAGACCTGGTGCTGCAGGCTGTGACTGCTGATGCTCTTTGACTACCAGGAAACCACATTCGGGTAAGGTTATGCCCATAGTTTCAACGTCTAACTCAAGGTAGCCCAAGTAGGGAATGTCCAACCCGTTGGCGGCAGTGATCTTAAGCCACCCGGTTGTAGGCAGCATATCCTCATCCCTCCCAAGTAAGTGCTCTCTGAAAAAAACTTCAGTAATAGTGCTGACTTGGCTCCCGGTATCCAGTAAACAGTTAGCAGTAACCCCCCCCATCTTGAGATCTACTACTGGACATTTACCTACTGCACAGTCAAGAAATCTGTCACGAATACCAGTACTGTTCTGAGAGCCTGCAGGTTTTCCTCGCATTGCCCGGCTCATGGCAATCGAGGGAGTTAGTTTTCCTGCACCCCAGCCAGCAGTGGTGGATGTGTTTGCTACCTCGTGCTTCTGAGGACACTGTTTGGCAATGTGCCCCGCCCCGTTACACTTAAAGCAAATAGGCTGACCTTCATCAGTGAACTTTGGCTTGGCTCTAGGTTTCCCAACCTTGTCATTACCCGTGTTTTCCTTCTGTAGACCAAGACCCCGTACTGCCTCTGTTAGTTCCCCGATAGCTTTACCCTGTTCCGCCACCACTTTAAGAACATCCTGTAAAGTGACAGCCTGGCTGCCTGGTACCCCAATGGCAGAACACTGAAGATCCCTCCCCGTACTGTCACACACTACATTCTTGCTCTTTGCAACTTTAGTGCTACAGGGCTGGTCTTCTAAGGACCATAAGACAGCTTCCTCACGTACATCGAACAGGGTAGACTGGGGGTTGTCTCGTACAAACTTGCGCAACTCTCTCCGGAGTGAGGGATCTCTAACACCATCAACAAATCTGTTTCTGACAACCCGTTTTGTGTCCGGCACAGCATCAGGTGATTGCTTTACCAAAGTTCTAATAATCTGAGAGAGTGCATGTGAGTATTCTCGGAAATCTTCACCCTCTTCTTGCTTGCGTCCATAGAAAGTTTCTAACAGCTGGGACTCACTGCGTTTTTCGGTGAAAGCCCCCCTTAGGTAACTGAACAGGTCACTGGGCTGCTTAGACTCTCCACCCAACCGTAACCTAATTTCCTGTAGGGCTGCCCCCCTCAACAAAGATCGAATGAAATCTACCTGCTCTGCAGGAGTCTGATCTCTAGCTCGTAGTACACTTTCAACCTCTTCAATGAACTCATCAACTGAACGACTATCTTTGGATACCTCACCACTGAATGGTTGGATCTGACGCTCTCTGGGTACATACACATATGACTTGGTTGCCCCATTACCTAGAGTGGCAATAATTGCCATTGCTTGGTCATGGGTTTTTTTCAACTCTGAAATCTGTGCCTTGAGTTCATCTATCTGGTTGCCCTCACCCACACTAGAGGTATTGTCCTCACCATCCGAATTGTGAGCTCCACCCGCCTCCTCAGGAGGGTCTAACATTTTGACTCAGTTCACAAGTCCCTGACAGTCACTGAATGGGATGGCCGCTGCGACGATTCTTCTCCAATGGTGTCCCTCCTCGGTGCCTTGATGGGTCCTCTCCCAGATTGGTCCTGGCGCCCTCTGGATCCCGTCTGTCTGGTCTGGTCCTCCTTAGCAACCCCAGGCAGCACTCTCCGTCCGTCTCCAGGTCCACTTGGCACCACACCGCTCTTCCCCCACTGCCGTATTTTATGTAACTTTCCCAAACCTGAGAAACTCCAAGCTAACAGACCCCACTCCTGGTACCAAAATGTGTAGCCTGGCGAAATGGAGCAGCACAGGACACGAACTTTCGTTTTTGGGGTTTTTTATTCTGTATTAATAACTTGGGTCTAGGTTTAGGATGAAATTGTAAATACATAAAACACAGTCGACAAAATACGGCAGTGGCTTGCTGCAAAACAGAACATGAGGCAAACCACAGGTGAAGGCAGTTAATTAACTAACAATCATTATACAAAACAAAACATATCGGCCTAGAAATTCAGCTGTTTGCGCCAGCCGTTAGCGCCAGATTTCCGGCGCTATCCACTTAGCGCCCGGGCACCGCCGGATCTGCGCCTACGCCGAAATTCAGCTGGGCTTTAGCGCCGGCGCAAAGTGTTAGCGCCCGCTCAGCTGCGCGCGCATCTTATGACGCCATTCCGTCGTGCAACGCCATTTGTGCGCCCCAAACCGGAAATTCAGTGGCGTCCGGCCGATGTGGCCGTGGCGCTGCTAAGAACTGTGAAATGGAACTCAACAGAGGCCCTGTGGGATTCGGGGAGCGCTAATTAAAGGGCACATCCACTCACCCATAAAAGCCAGCCATTTCGCTGCAATGACTTGACTGGTTTGGATTTCTGCACAGAGAGCAAGGCACAGAGATTACTGATTTCGGACACCATAGGAGAGGTATTTTTGGCTTCTAGCCAGTGCTTTGACATTTGCATCCTTGTGATTTTGCTGTTTGGAACTTTGTAATGGGGGCTGCATGGGGGGCCAACCCTCAGTTCCTACATTTTGTGCGAAGGGCTCGCAGACGCTTTGAGAGAGGGCCAGGCATGCCTAGACGCAGAGGGGCCATTAGGCGTCGCCAACGTAGGCCTTACCCAGTCAGGCAATACCGGGAGCAGGTCTCATATCTCACCATGACTGCGGCGCATTGTGTTAAGAGGCTGCGCTTCAGAAGGAAGGTGGTTGAAGAGATCTGCCAGCTGCTTCATGCAGATTTGCAGCCACAGCTCATGTCCAGGGCATCTCTCTCGGTGGAAGTGAAGGTCACGGTGGCTCTCAGCTTTTATGCAAGCGGCTCCTTCCAAGCCGCTGCTGGGGACATCGCGAACATCTCCCAGTTCGCCGCGCATCGCTGCATCCGACAGGTCACCGAAGCACTTTTCGCGAGGAGGCACCAATTCATCTCCTTCCCCATGACCCAACACAAGCAGGAGCAGCGTGCATTCGGATTTGCCAGGATCGCGGCCTTCCCCATGGTGCAGGGCGCCATTGACTGCACGCATGTGGCTATGCGGGCACCTATCCACAATGCCGAGCAATACTGCAACCGGAAGGGCTACCATTCCCTAAATGTGCAGCTGGTGTGTGACCACAGGCAGCGCATCCTAGCTGTCAATGCCCGCTTCCCAGGAAGCAGCCACGATGCCTTTATCCTGCGCCAGACTACTGTGGCTGACATGTTCCAGGCACAGCCTCCACCAAGGGGATGGCTTATCGGGGACAAGGGCTACCCTTTGTGCAGATGGCTCATGACCCCGCTCCGCGTGCCCAGGACCCCAGCGGAGCTGGCATGCAATGAAAGCCATCAAGCCACAAGGAACCTAATAGAGCAAACGATAGGCGTCCTCAAGCAACGGTTCCGTTGCCTGGATCGTTCGGGCGGGTCTCTTCAGTATTCGCCGGATAGAGTCTCCCAGTTCGTCGTGGTGTGCTGCATGCTCCACAACCTGGCTATCCGCAGGACTCAGGCACTGCCACCTGACATTGCCCCATCACGAGCAGGAGGACCCTGAGGAGGAGGAGCACCAGGCCAGGAGGGAGCGACAAGGTCCAAGGGCCGTCCGCCGGGGGCTTATTGCTCGACACTTCTAGGCCCCCTGTCAGGGAATGGCCTGGCCCACTGAACGCAGCCGCTTCGCAAGCCCTCAGCCGGTTAACCCAACAACCACTTGAAACATGACACCTGCACATGGTGAATAAATAAACATCTTTATTTCAAAAACTCAGGGCCCTTCCCACATGGAAGAGCAAAACAGAGAAGACCCCCAAAAAACAGTAACAAACTTCTGTCACTCCCAAAACCTGGGGAGGACTAACATAACGTCACCATCCAAATGGCCTTCGTCACTGGCCTAACAAAAACAAGCCCCCCCCACAACACAAAGACCCCCATAAAACCAAACCACATAATGCCCCCCAGAACAGAAGCCCCCGCATCACCCAAACCCTCGCTCAACACACTCTATTCGGTGTGGCGAGAGGGCGAGTCTGTCGACAGCCGTCTTTTGCCCCGGCCCGTCCTGCTGCTGCGCCTCAAGCTGGGCCGTGAGGCTGTGGCGAGGCTGGGGGAAGGATCCTCAGGGCGACAAGGCGTCTCGCCAGATGCCCTTGGGGGTCGGCCTACACGAGGGCGGGCCCGGGAGGGACCGGCTGGTGGCTGCTGCAGCTGTGGGTGGCCCTCTTCACTGGCTGCAGTAGCTCCTTGCACCCTGGCTGGGGGAGTCGCAGGCTCGCCTGCAGCAATGGGGACAAGGTGGGTGATGCCAGGCGCGCGCTGGTCGCCAGGCACACGTGCACTCGGCCAGCCTGGCCGGGGAGCAAGCGCGCCAAACTGTTGGTCGCCAGACCGGTGTGCGGCAGCAGGGCGGCGGCTGGCCTGGCGACGCCTCCGCGCCAGTGCGAGAGTGGCAGAAGTCAGTGCCCCAACTGTGCCGGCATGTCCCCGCATCTGCAGTGCCATTGTCTGCACAGCACCTCTCAGCTGGCGACTGGCGTGCTGCGCTGCCTCGAGTTGTTCGACCCCCCTCTCATGCGCTGCCACAAGGAGCTCCACCCCCCTGGCGTGCGCTGCTGTGAATAGCTCTAGGCCCCTGGCCTGGGATTGGCCGAAAGCCACCACACTTTGAGCGAGGCTTTCGATGGCGTGAGGCATCTGTGCCACCACCTCCATGATTTCGACGTGCCGGCGCTCCGACGCCGCCGACATCTCGTCCAGGAGGCGCACCTCCTGGGCGACGTCCGAGTCCGGACTGGAGGGCGCCTCCACCCTCTGGCCAGAAGGCTGGCGTGCCGCCGGAGCGTTGCCGCGTGCGGCCACGCCACTGGGACCAGGTTCTGCCCTCCCCTCCACCGCCTCCCCCCTCTGGGCAGAAGGCTGGTGTGCCGCCAGAGCCTTGCCGCGTGCGTCCATGCCACTGGGACCAGGTTCGGGGCTCCCCTCCCCCGCCTCCCCCTGGCTCTCCGGCACCCCAGACGTCTCCCCTTCATTGCCATCTCCTGGAGCGGAGGAGGGTTCCCCCGAGGTGGCGCCTTCCTGCTGCTCCTCGACGTCCTCCTCCTCCGAGGGCCTGGCTGTGTGGGCTTCAGGGAGCACCTCCTCCTCACCAGCTGAAAGCAGGAAGGCACAAGTGTAGCTTTAGAGTGAGGACAGGCCGACAGCGAGGGAGGCCGCACTGGTGCATTATGCGCATTTTTCGGCCAGTGGGGAAGGATGTAGATCTGATGCGCGAGGGCAAGGAGAGAGGTGCACCCGGTCCTGTCCTTACCAGTGGGTTCCAGTATAGGGTCGGCGTCGCCGAGCGCCACAGGCCCAATCACCGGGTGACACAGCAGTCGGGCCACCCTCTCTTCCAGAGCCGATAGCTCCTGGTAATCGCGAGGGCCTCCACCAGTGACACGCAGGCTCCTGGCGTTCCTCGCCAGCTTGGCCTGCAAGAGAAAGGAGGGCGTCTAAGTACAGTGTGGTGCCCCGTTGCTGTGTGTGAGGCCTCCCATGGTGGAATAGCTTGCACAGTGTGGTGCCCTGTTGCTGTGTGTGAGGCCTCCCATGGTGGAATAGCTTGCACAATGTGGTGCCCTGTAGCTGTGTGTGAGGCCTCCCATGGTGGAATAGCTTGCACAGTGTGGTGCCCTGTTGCTGTGTGTGAGGCCTCCCATGGTGGAATAGCTTGCACAGTGTGGTGCCCTGTAGCTGTGTGTGAGGCCTCCCATGGTGGAATAGCTTGCACAGTGTGGTAAGTGCAGAAAGAGCTATTGATTAACATGCAAGTGCCATTGCAGCGGCAGCAGGGCTGGGCATTAGACCTTGGATGTCCCTTTGGCCCTAATGGGAGGTGCACATGCAAGGATGAGGGGGACATTGGAAAGGGTACTCACCTTGACCAGCCGACATAGGTCATTGTATTTCTTGCGGCACTGGTCCGCACTCCTGGGAACATCGGAGTTGGAGGAGACCCTCCGGGCAATTTTGGTCCACGCCTCCCTGAATTGGCTCCTGGGAGCCTTCCTGCCACTAGCCGGGCAGACGACCCGTCTTCTTTTGCGCACCCCATGAAGGAGCACACCCAGCGCATGCTCAGAGAACCGCTGGGCTCTTTCACGGGCCCTCTCCATGACCTCCAGGCGTTGATATGGCACACAACCAGTCCTGAGGCCTAGTTGCAGGGCTACAGCATGCAGGGCGTGGCTGCAGTCAAAGTTGACCCTTCCCCCTTTAAGAGCTGGCCGGCGTCAGGGTGTCTGCTGACACTCACCACATGATCGCACCTGCGCTGCGCCCGGAATCGGCATTATCAGGCTGCATCGCCGGATTAGCGCCTGAACACAGGGTTCCAACGCCTTTTGCAGCGCTCGGCCAAAAAGTTGGCCAAATCTACTGAATTTCGGCGAGCTCGCCTGCACTTTCCGCCGGCCGCTAAATTTGACGAGCGCCCGACTTTAGCGCCGCAATAGCGTCCGAACTGAATTTCTAGGCCATCATACCATACATTCGTATGTCCCGTTATCACTTGTCACCTCTTACAAGCAAACAGAAAGTATTAAACTCGTTCGAAACGTAGCCCCAAGGACTCAACAACAATTTTAACAAAGGTTAACACCAGCACATGGTGGGACAATCTACAAGCATCCCCGTGATATCGAGTGATTTGGGAAACAATATCACTTTAAAACTATGTCTGGCTGCACTAAATGCTGTTTTAGTTGTACTTTACGCAGACTAAGTTCATTTCAAAAGTCATATTCACCCCAACTCTCCTCAGAGCACACCCCCCACGCTGGATCTAGAAAATGGAGGCTGTGAAGAAAGGGGAGGTTCCTTTGGCATCACATGGCCTTACCCATAACCCTTTTCTCCTTTTTTCAAATTCTAAAGGGGAAAATGAACCACGCCATCTAGTGGACTTAAATATTCACTGCATTTTCCCACTTGGCTACATAAACAATCATTTAAATTTTGAAAAAATTAATTACATTTTCTAACAGGGCTAAAAATAAACTTACCTTTCTTTAAAGTATTTAAAAATAATAAACCTGTGGAAAAAATGTTTTAATTTTAATTAATTCACCACTTACCTTGTTAAAAGCAGGCCCTGCACCTGCTTTTTAAAAGTGTAACTGCTGGAGACTTACCCTTCCGGAGAAACCTGCAAAAATAACGTAAGTTCCATGCGCACGCATTGCCTCTCCGGCGTACGCGTTCGACCTCTGAACCCCTTTAAGGGAACAGAAGTTCCTGTTTCCCGCGCATGCGCAGTGCATGCACGAAACTGGCACTTCCGTTGGGCCTACGGGTGAGTACCCCGTGCGTACTCACCCATGGAGACCCGAATTTCTGGGCCAATAAATGTAATTGTAAAAACCAGAAGTTGTTAAAAAGAAATACTTTTGCAGAATGATATTTTTAAAATGGAGTAATTTATGGTGTATTTTTTTCTATTTGTTTTCATCAGGAAAGTTGAAGCACAGAAAAAATAAACACTTATTCAAAATGAAAAGCACTGTGATATACTGCACCAATAATTAAATGAGAGAATCACTAAATCAAAGTTGAGATTTTACAAAGACAATATCACAAGATAATTAGAGATTGAGGAAGGCGACCAGACCCATTTTAATTCAGCCATCCAGAGAGATCCTCTTGCAACATCCAATTGTTTCTTAAATGATTCTAGGCTTGTTGCCTTAACTATTCTACCTGGAAGTTTTTTCCACATTTTGAACTTTCTTTGTGTGAAGAAGAATTTCCTGATCGCAATCCTAAAATTACCTTTTACAAGTTTGAATTTGCGTTATCTACTTCTAAATATGTTAGTATTTAGGATATTTTGCTTTAGAATATTATCAACTATAAAATGAAAATATAGGCCGGGATTTTCCCGTTTCCCACCCGCATGGTGCAGGGGGGACTCGGGAAACGGCGCAAAAGCTGGAAGTTCGGGTTTCCCGGAGCATGTGTGTGAATTAAAGGGCGGGTTTCCCGCCCAGAAGCCAGCATGATTGACAGGCTGTCTTCCAGTCGGGCGGGGAACGTGGACCAGGAGGCTGCAGGACCAGGATGTTGGGGGTTGGGGGCCCAAACTGTGTGGGTGGAGGGAGGTTTGCTCCCATCCCCGGAGAGGGGGTCTGATCTTCCGGGGGCGGGGGGGTGGTGTGGTGTCCAATCCCCGACCCTGGGGCTGAGTCGTGGTCCCCGGGGGGGAGGATCTGATCCCCAAACCCGGGGGGGTGTTGGGGTCCAGGAGGAAGCACTCCTGCTCCTCCTGACCCACAGGGATTGCTCCCCGAAGCTGTGACCATCTTGTTACAGCTACCGGGAATCCATGGCCTGAGATCCCCAGCCACCTGCAGGTTAAAGTAGAGGCTTGAGGCCTCGTTATAATATACAAAATGCCAACCCGTCTCCTGGCAGCGGGTTGGTTGCCCGCCCCCCGTCCCGCCTGAGTAAATGGTGAAAGTAGGCGGCTTCGGTTCGGGTTTTAGATTTTTACATCTTTCACTCCCCCCCGCCGCACCTCCCCCAACCCCCTCCCCGCCCTGTCTCCAACCCATCCATTTTTTCCTGTGAAAATTCTGGCCATAATATAAGTAACAGTATAATTTGGAAATACAAGAGATTACTGTGCATTAAATGTACCCCAAGACAGTAAGCATAACAGAAACTCCAACATGCTGAAATAACAATAGACTTTAACTACTCACAGAATATAATTTTTTAAACATTAAATATTTGAACAATTTCATTAAATGATAATGCATTTTAGAGTACAAACATTTTGTGTGCATTAGTTGACAGAATAGGGTGTAGCTGAAGGTAACTGTAATGAGAAATAACAACAGAAAATACTGGAAAAACTCAGCAGGTCAGGCAACATCCGTGGAGAGAAATTTGAGTTGACGTTTCGGGTCGAATCCTTCTTCAAAACTGGAAAGAAAAGAAAATAGATCGAAGGCAGGGCTGCGATCGCACAAAAGAAGTGAAAGAAACAAAAGAAGTAAACGAGACAATAAAAGGTAAGACGAGATGGTAATAGGCTGAGATTAGGTGTAAAGTGTACTGGCAGGGCAAGAGATAGCTGCCAGGTGTGAGAGAGAAACAAAAGGAAAGGGGGAGGGTGAAAAGGAGTGGAAAAACTACAAGAAAAAATGTAATAGGGGCCGAGGTTATGATCTGAAATTGTTGAACTCGATATTGAGTCCGGAAGGCTGCAGAGTGCCTAATTGGAAGATGAGGTGCTGTTCCTCGAGTTTACGTTGAGCTTCTGTGGAACAGTGCAAGAGGCCAAGGACGGTGAGGTCCGAGTGGGAACGGAGCGGTGAATTAAAATGACAGGCGACCGGAAGCTCGGGGTCACCCTTACGGACTGAACGGAGGTGTTCCGCAAAGCGATCACCCAATCTGCGTTTGGTCTCCCCAATGTAGAGGAGACCGCATCGTGAGCAGCGAATGCAGTATACTAGATTGCAAGAAGTACAAGTAAATCGCTCGCAGCCCTGCCTTCAATCTATTTTCTTTTCTTTCCAGTTTTGAAGAAGGGTTCGACCCGAAACGTCAACTCAAATTTCTCTCCACGGATGTTGCCTGACCTGCTGAGTTTTTCCAGCATTTTCTGTTGTTATTTCGGATTTCCAACATCTGCAGTATTTTGCTATCGTAACTGTAATGAGGGCTGATGTCTCACAAGATTGACCATGATGGTTGCTAAGAACATAAATAAATCAAACATTTGTTGGGGCAACAAGAAGCAAATGCAGATTCATCCTTGTCCCCAATTTTCTGTACGTGGTGACTCACATTTTTGCAATTACTGGCCAGTACAGACATTCCTCAGCCACTGGGCAAGGTACTGGTGCCAACTGAATAGTTAAGAACAGTAATTTTAAAATAACAGTGCCTGGATAGTGGTTTTAAAATGGCCATCACTCCAGAACTGCTTCAGGATGTGGTTCCATGATGTGAATGCATCTTTAAGTGGTAGGGGATGTCATTGGGGATTTTTGAAAAATAACGGCCTAGAAATTTGGTATAGTCGCGTTTGGGGCGCTAGTCCTGGTGATGCACAAAGTTTAGCGCCAGGTGCAATTTAGCGCCACTTAGCGCGATATTTGGTTGCAGCGCCCCTAAAGGTGATTGCGGCGCTAAATCAGGCGCTGCACACTACTCTTAAGGCGCTAACCCGGCGGCGCAACCCAATTTCACGGCGGCGGGGCACAGCGAAGGTGCTGTCAATAATCACTTTTCCTGAGACACACTGGCGCCGGCCAGTTCTTAAAGGGGCAGGTCAATTGGCATCGCCAGACACACTCACTGCCTTATAGGCCTTCAAAGCGGTGAGAGTCTACCTGTGGCGCACCAGCCTAGCAAGACATGGAAAGGGTGAGGCAGAGGGTGGAACGCCTCACTGATGGGGCATTGGATGCTTTGGTTGGCACGTTGGAATCAAGGCCAAGGAAGATGGTCGGAATGTGATTTATGTTTTGGACAGTCTCCCGTGTGTGAGAGGCAGTTATGTGTCAGTGTATTAGTTTTGCTTTCTGTTGCCATAGCTTTCTCATGTTTGAAGGAACCACATTTTGTGTAATGAAACACTTTCTTCATTTACAATGGCCATGCCTACTATTTACATGCATCTTGCCCTTCACAGGCTTGGGGGTATCAGACCGGTTCCATTCCTCTTCTTGGAATGGCAGCAAGCATTCCGTGAGAGGGGCCTAGAAGCTACTTCTGATCAGCCTCTGACGCGCAGCCTGAGAAGAGCCGCTCGCGTAGAAGTTCAGGCCAGCAGGCATCTTCTCAGCCACCGACAGAGATGTCCTGCACCTTATCTGAGGCTGCAGATCTGGCTGAAGCAACTGGCACAGCTCAGTCACCACCTCCTTTCTAAATCACAGCCTTCTGACACACTGCTCCTCCGGCATGTTCATGTAGGAAAACTGCTGTCGGAAAACCCTGCCAGCGTAAGGTCTGCTGTGGTGACGTCTGTTGGCCCTCCTCTGTCTGGCCATGCCCACCCCCCTCTCCCAGCGTCTCAGTGCCCTTTCCAGATGATTCAGCAGCAGGATGTTCCCCTCCAATGCAGCCCCCATAATAAGTGCCCACAGGAAGGTCCCCCGTTGTCAAGGCTCACCAACAGCAAGGTGATGGTCAGAAGGCTGAAGATCATCTGCCTGCACTGACTCAGTGGTCAAATGGCTCTCAGTGTGCAGCTCAGCAACTCTTTGTAGCTCTCGAGGAAGTTGTGCTCCAAAAATGGCTGCCGCTTTTAAACCACACCAGTCCCCTTTAAATAACGCTCCTCCAGCCCAAGAGTGACTTGGTAAGGCCCAGGTAAGCTGTCACTATTAGCGCCAGGCGCTACGGAGGGGGGCGCCACTGAATTTCCGGTCCGGGGCGCCCAAAAGGCGTTGCACACTCAAATGACGTCATAATCAGCCTGCGCCCATGAGCGGGCGCTAAGATTTAGCGCCGGCGCTAAATGCCTGCTCAATATGGGGCGAGGCGCTAGGCGCCTTGCGCCCGCCCGGAAATTGGCTAGCGCCCCACTTCTCAGCCTCTTTAGGCGTTAATCGGTGGCGCTAACAACCAAATTTCTCCCCCAAAGTGTTTTAATTGGTTTTTTTTTAAACATAACTTTTCCCTAATAATACTTTACTGGTTTTAACACTTTTTCTGGTTACAATCTTGCAAAAGACTGGCAGAATAAATCTGTGGATTAGGAATAGAAAAGTAAGAGTTTGGGCTCCAAAGAATATCAGGTTCTAGATACAGACTTTGTCGGCCACTGACGTTGATAGTTACATATAGGATTGAGATTCCTTGAGTTCTCATTCTTCAACAACATTGGTAATTGGGCTGGAATGCTCTGAAAATTCTTCCGAGTTATTAAATGATTCTCACCTTTGAGTGGCCTCTTTCATTCTCTCTGTAGATTACCCAGTCCCAGTTCCCATTGTCCTCCTCCCTCTAACATATAAATTTGAAAAATAACTTAAATCTTTTTTTGAAATCATAAAAGGCTAGTGTTTAAATCTCTTATCTGCCATTAGGAGATTTATTTTCAATTAAATGATTATTTTGAAACTTTTTTTCCCTCAGTAATGTAGATCAAGTATTACTAAGAGAATAGATACCTATATTATTTTTAAATTTATGTTTTATTTTTAAAAATCCAGCCTATCATTTAAAGCCTGAACAGCACAAGCACTAACCACTGTCTACCTGCTTTCCCTGTCGACACTAAATACCTTTTGTGCCAATAAATATCTCTGCCTGTGGCTTTGGTATTTACATAATGTGCCACAGCAATTTCATGCCTTGTAACCTTTTGAACCTGAATATGTTTTTGTGTAAATGCGATGGGGGGAGGCTACTGTACTTCAAAGCTGCATGAGTCGTCAGCATAGCGCTAATTGGTTTCCTTTCCAGAATGGCATGAAAAGCTTTTTCCTTCTAACTGTCCCACTGATGCTACTTACATGTATATTCCAAATATTTAACACCCATTTTAAGATTATTTTCCAAACTGGTGGGTTTGTAATAAAAAGCTGGAGCCAGAATCATAGTATTCACCTCAGTTTATGCTCCACCCTCCTTCATGCTGAGCTTTGCAATATTTTGATGGGAGTCAGATAATCCACCTTGAGGGAGCAAATGCCAATTTTTATCAGTTCTGCTTCCAAAAGCCAACTTTTGTCAAGTACTCACAAAATAACATGGCTAACAATGTTCTCAAGATTCAGAGCCCAGAATCTGGGCTAAAGAAGTAAGCCTGATACAAGGCGGCAGATTTAGGGCTGGGGAGGGCACTTGATGGTGGACAAGCAGAATTGTAAATTGAAAACAGAAAATGCTGGAAATACTCAGCAGGTCAGGCAGCATCTTGTTGTGTCCGTGTGTTAATAGAGATACTGAAGACAGGAGTTGGTTTCACAGGTGTTTACTGAACAAAGTCTGGAGGGGAACTAACTGATACAACACAATATACAGGCTTATATAGCCCGAGTGGCCATTACCGGCATTACAGTACACAGGGGGCTCTTAAAGGCACATACACTACAATTCCTCCCCTTTTAGCCAACCAGTACATAATATTTTAAGTAATCATTAATTACATGTTACAAGAAAAATAATCTACACATTGCTGCAGTTAATCAATTATAAGTCAGTCTCTCTGGAGGCTTCCTGACTCGGTCCGGATAACACCTCGGTGGTGTAGTAGTTTCTGGTGGTGTAGTAGGTTCTTTTGGCAAGGCTGATTCGGTTTGAATGCCAGTGTCGGGTTCATCGGGTTCCAGTATCACCAGATCGGAGGTAGATACTATGGGTATCTCTACTTCATCATTAGGCGTATAGAGTTGTGGTGTAGGTTGTCCCTTTTCAGATGACTCTATGATTTGGTCAGCATGGCGCTTTATTATGATTTCTCCAATGTCCACGGTATACATCAGCGGTCCTAGTCGTGTGCAGATAGTTCCAGGCTGCCATTTCTCGGTACGGTAGTCCCGGGACAAAACTTGTTGACCTATCTGGAAGGTTCTAGTTGGCCTTTCATTCATGCCTTGAAATTGCCGGTTCTCCACGTCCCTTCTGATGTTTGGCTTGATCAAATCCAGCCGGCATCTTAGGCTTCTATTGAAGAACATCATGGCGGGAGATTGGTTTGTAACCATGTGTGTTGCATTCCTGTATGCAAACAAGAAGTTATCCACCTTATGCTGAAGTTTTATGTCTTCATTACCCATGGCCTTTATGGCCTTCTTGAAGGTCTGGACAAACCTTTCAGCCAATCAATTGGTGGCGGGATGGTATGGGGTGGACGTGTAGTGCTTAACCCCATTGTTTTTTAAGAACTTCCTGAATTCTTCGGATACAAATTGCGGTCCATTATCAGAACAGATCTGTTCAGGCAGCCCATTCCTGGCAAATATGGTCCTTAATACTGTGATGGTTTTTTCCGTGGTGGTGGAGGACATCTTCATTACCTCCGGCCACTTGGAGTGTGCATCAACCGCGATTAAGAATATTGAGTCCATAAATGGACCAGCAAAGTCAATGTGTACCCTTTGCCAGGGAGATGAGGGCCACTCCCATGGATGTAGAGGGGCTTGTGGTGGAGCGTTTTGGACCGTCTGGCAACCTAGGCAGCTCTTGGTCATTTCTTCGATGTCTCCATCGATACCTGGCCACCATACAAATGCCCTGGCTAGGTTCTTCATTTTCACTCCACCCAGATGCCCCTCGTGAAGCTCCTTTAGAACTTTATCCTGGAGTTTGGGTGGAATCACCACTCTGGATCCACACATCAAGGTTCCTCGGCACACTGACAGCTGTTCTCTTCTTTGCGAGAATGCTGGCAACAGTGGTTTGCCATGTGCTGGCCATCCCTTCACTGTTAAGTCGTAGACTCGTGAGAGAGTCGGGTCATTTCTAGTTTCCCTTTCAATGGCAGAATTTGTTACTGGTAGACATTCGACTATGGTAGAGTGGAAAATCTCCACTGGGTCTACGGTAGGTGCCTCTTCTACCGTTGGCAACGGTAGGCGCGATAAACCGTCAGCATTCCCATGCTGTTTTGATCCATTGTATTCTATGTTATATTGGTGTGCCCCTAGAAAAAGGGACCACCTCTGTAGCCTTTGCGCTGTCATAATGGGAACACCCATTTTAGGGTTGAATATGGAGATGAGAGGTTGATGGTCAGTCAACAAGGTAAATTTTTGTCCGTGTAGGTAATGGTTGAATTTCTTCACTCCCCATACCAGGCTGAGTGCTTCCCTGTCGATTTGGGCATAGTTACGCTCAGCTGAGTTCAATGAGCGTGACGCAAAAGCTATCGGCCGTTCCGAGCCATCAGGGAATTTATGCGATAATACCGCTCCTATGCCGTAAGGGTTGCATCGCATGCCAGTCTGATTGGCAGTGATGGGTTGTAATGAGCCAAAACTTCTTTGGACGTGATTAAGTCTTTACATTTATGGAAGGCACGTTTACAGTCTTCGCTCCATTTCCAAATTACTCCTGTTTGTAGCAGTTCATTAAGAGGGTGCTGAAGAGTTGATAAGTTCGGTAAAAATTTATGATAGTAATTTATTAATCCCAAGAACGACCTTAATTGTGAAACATTTTCAGGTGCTGGGGCTTTTATGACCGCTTCAATTTTTTCAGGTGACTTATGCAACCCTTCCTTATTAATGATGTGGCCACAATATGATATTTGATTCTGGAAAAATTCGCACTTGTGGCGATTTGCTCGTAGGCCCCGTTCTCTCAGCCTAGTGAGCACCTGCTCCAAATTGGCAAGGTGCTCGTTGTCATTTTCTCCTGTTACAAGGATGTCGTCTAGGTAGCATTGAGTCCCCGGAATCCCTTGGAGGACTTGCTCCATAGCTCTTTGCCAGATAGCTGGAGCGGATGCTACTCCGAAAACCAGCCGATTGTACTGATACAGGCCTTTGTGTGTATTTATCGTGAGATACTTTTTAGAGGCCTCTTCAACCTCCATCTGTAGATATGCCTGTGCCAAGTCAATTTTGGTGAAACGTTTCCCTCCGGATAGTGAGGCGAAAATATCTTCTATCCTCGGAAGAGGATACTGTACCCTGTGAAGGACCGGGTTTACAGTCACCTTGAAGTCTCCACAGATGCGAATTTTTCTCTGTTCTTCAGATTTATCATTATTCAACGTTTTCTTCATGACTGGGACGATGGGTGTTGCCCACTCGCTCCAATCTATTTTGGATAATACGCCTGCCTTTTCCAAATTCTCCAGCTCTGCCTCGACTGCTGGACGAATTGCGTATGGCACCGGTCTTGCCTTAAAAACTTGGGAATTGCCGCATCTTCCACTTTTATTGAGGCGGTGATGCCTTTCAACGTTCCTAGTTTCTCTTGAAACACTTCTTTGGCGTTGGCCAAGATGTCTTTTAATCGTTCAGGTATGACGTCATCATCATTTTTTTCCTTACTGGTCACCGTCAGTGCCTGAATGGAGTGCCAGTCTAAACGTATTTTCCTGATCCATTCACGTCCCAACAGCGGTGGACCACCATCTTGTAGAACGTATAAATACAACTTTTGTATTTCCTTGCCGTTGTATACAACAGGCACCCTTATTTTTCCTTTGGGGTATACTTTCTGCCCCGTATATGTTTTCAAGATAATGGATGTGTCTTTTAAAGGTATATGCGGAAATAGCCGCTCGTAATCCCGTCGATTTATGACGGTCAGAGCTGATCCTGTATCTAGCTCCATTTTAACTGGGGACCCTGCTATCATGAGGGTAACCCAAATGGTCTGGTAATCTTCTTTGGCAATTGCATTATGTAATTTGAGACAGCTTAGTCTCTTGTTTTCGGAGTCGCTATCGCTCTTCTGGTCTTCGGAGCTACTGTCCGTCATCATTTGTACCTTTCTGTACTTTTCTTTATTGATTTTTTTTTCCTGTCCGTGGATTTTTTTTGTCCAGATCGGCATACCCGTGCAATGTGTCCAATCTTTCCACATTGCCTGCATGCTTTGTCCTTGAACCAGCAGTCCCTCTGGTCATGGGTGGATCTGCCGCAGCGATAGCATCTCTCGAAACCCTCTGTCATTTCATGGGTGCCGAAGTCCTGTGTCTTTTGTTGTAACTCTGCAGCTCCTCTTGCTGCTGCTTCGTATGATACAGCCATACTGAAACCCTTGTCCAGTGTTAAATCTTTCTCAGAAAGCAGCCTTTTCTGTGTTCCTTCACTTAGGAAACCGCAGACGAATTTGTCTCGAAGATAATCTGCTAGTCCTGCCCTGAATTGGCAGTGCTTTGATAGCTTTCTTAATTCGGTGAGTTAATCAGCGTTACTTTCATTCTTGTGTTGATTCCTCTTGAAGAATTTGAATCGTTCCGCTATCAGCAGCGGTGTTGGGTTTAAGTGCTCCTGTAGGGTATCAACAATTTCTTTAAAATTCTTGTCCTTTGGTTTGGCTGGAGTGATTAAGTTTCGTAACAGCCCGTATGTCTTTGCGCCCATTAGATTTAGAAGCACTGACGCTTTTTTTTCATTTTCTATTCCATTTGTGGTGCAATATACCTCCACTCTTTCCACATATGTGGTCCAATCCTCTATATTGTTATCAAAAGCATCAATATTGCCAGCCTTAGGCATCCTGGAAAAAAAATGGCACTTCCCGCGCTTTTCTTTCTTTTCTGCAGAAAAGATATGGCACTTCCCGCGCTTCCCCGCCGCTGCTGCCGATGACATTGCTGTTTTCCGTGGGTTTCCCTTCTTTTTATTTATTTATTTTACAGGTGGAGACTCATTCCCGCCGGAGTCTCTCTGCTAGGTCTGAACACCGACCTGCTCGCAGCGCCGGCCGTCTCCCGAGTGCTCCCTCCCCATCTGTTACTGCTCGCCTCCGTCTTCGCTGCTCGGCCTTGCTGCAGAGCCAGCTGCTGGAGCCCCAGCCCGACGCCCAGGAAGGATTATTGCAGTACCTCCCACCAGCTCGGCTAGCTGGTGAAACCACAGCTTTTTCTTTTTCTTGCTTTTCTTCAACTTTGGACGCCAGAGGAATCGATGTCCTTGAGGTGCTGCCGAATTGCAGGTAAGTCCGTTTCCAATTTGTCGCCACTGTTGTGTCCGTGTGTTAATAGAGACACTGATGACAGGAGTTGGTTTCACAGGTGTTTACTGAACAAAGTCTGGAGGGGAACTAACTGATACAACACAATATACAGGCTTATATAGCCCGAGTGGCCATTACCGGCATTACAGTACACAGGGGGCTCTTAAAGGCACATACACTACACATCTGTGGACAGAGAAACAGAGTTAACATTTCAGGCTGATGACCTTTCATCAGAACAGAAGCAGAATTGTATGTTGGAGCCCTCTGTGCTCTCTTACTTACCCAATTCCTTGATGCTCATTGGAAACAGAGGTGTCAGATAATGTTGGCTAACCCACTATGTTTGGCATTGTGAAGCATCAGGGCCACCAGCTTCCTCAGTCTGCTCTTGGATAGGAACAAATGTAACCTGCTCTTCCTCCACTTTAATGCATTGCATTGTTAATGTGCGTTTAACTGTTCTTCGCATCTAATTTACATATCACCGACAATAATAGGGTAAACACATTCTGCAAAGCAGCATGTCCCAAAATAAAAAAATAAAAATGTACAAAAGGACACATGCAAATACTGTAAGGATTCAGCAAATATATGCCAATCTGATAAAAAAATAAAAAAGATAAAATGGAATTTAGTCAATGGTATTACATATGTGTAGATTAGATTATAAACAAAAAAGGCATCCAACATAATTTTCTTATGGTCAGCTGTATCCAGGTCAGATAAGTTAGGCAATAAAGTGCTAAATCAATGTCATGTATCACAGAATAGTTAGATATGGGTTCATGCCCATAATTCCACACTGGCCAGATTCCTGGTATTGGTTGTGTCAATAAGGGGAACACAGTGAAAGGAAAATATTCTATTCTGATTGGGGGAGGAGTAAGGAGGTTGAACTCCTTGCTTGTAACTCTGAGTACAGTCTGAGAAACTGCTATTAGCAATGATCTGGATCAGATCACGTGATCCTAGGTAAGACGCCAATGTTGGGAGAAGATAGAGTGTAGGACAACTCTTTCAAAAGATTAAGTGCAACCAACTTTCAATCAGTTGATTTGGAAGGAATTTTTTAATGCTGAATAAATGCTACTCCCTGATCCCCATAAAATAATTTTAATTGAGGGAGCAGGTAGTGGCAGTGATACAAACACACAGTAACCTGCAACAAGAACAACTTGTATTTATATAACGCCTTTAACATAGTAAAACGTCCCAAAGCGCTTCACAGAAGTATTATAAGATAAAAATTTGACATCAAGCCACATAAGAAGAAATTAGGGCAGATGACAAAAAGCTTGGTCAACGAGGTAGTTCTTAAGGAGGAAGGAGAGGTAGAGAGGCAGAGAGGTTTAGGGAGGGAGTTCCAGAGCTTAGGGCCTAGGCAGCTGAAGACATGGCCACCGATGGTTGAGCGATTATAATCAGGGATGCTCAAGAGGTCAAAATTAGAGGAGCGCAGATATCTCGTGGGGGTTGTGGGGCTGAAGGAGATTACAGAGATAGGGAGGGGCGAGGCCATGGACGGATTTGAAAACAAGGATGAGAATTTTGAAATTGAGGCATTACTTAACTGGGAGCCAATGTAGGTCAGCGAATGCAGGGGTGATGGGTGAACGGGACTTGGTGTGAGTTAGGACACAGACACAGACAGCCTACTTTTGGATGATCTCAAGTTTATGTAGGGTAGAATGTGGGAGGCCAGCCAGGAGTGTGTTGGAATAGTCAAGTCTAGAGGTAACAAAGGCATGGATGAGGGTTTCAGCAGCAGATGAGCTGAGGCAGGTGCGGAGACAGGCAATGTTACAGAGGTGGAAATAGGTGGTCTTAGTTATGCCACAGATATGTGGTCAGAAGCTAATTTCAGGGTCAAATATGACACCAAGGTTGCGAACATTTTGGTTCAACCTCAGACAGATGTCAGGGAGAGGGGTGGAGTCGGTGGCTAGGGAACGGAGTTTGTGGCGGGGCCCGAAGACAATGACTATGGTCTTCCCAATATTTAATTGGAGAAAATTTCTGCTCATCCAGTACTGGATGTCGAACAAGGAAGGTTGGAGATGGGGCGGTAGTTTGCAAGGACGGAGGGGGTCAAGGTTTTTTTTTGAGGAGAGGGGTGATTACGACAGATTTAAAGAGAGGGGGACAGTACCTGAGGAGAGAGAACCGTTAACAATGTCAGCTAACATGGGAGCCATAGGTACCAACGACATAGACAGTAAGAGGGATGAGGTCCTGCAGGCAGATTTTAGGGAGCTAGGAGGGAGATTAAAAAGGACTTCAAAGGCAGTAATCTCCAGGTGCCACGTGCTAGTGAGTACAGAAATAGGAGGATAGAGTGGATGAATGCGTGGCTGGAGAGATGGTGCAGGAAGGAGGGCTTTAGATTCCTGAGGCATTGGGACCACTTCTGGGGAAGGTGGGTCCTGTACAAGCCGGACAGGTTGCACCTCAACAGAGCCGGGACCATGGCGGGGTTTACTAGTGCTGTTGGGGAGGTTTTAAACTAGCTTGGCAGAGGGATGGGAACCTGAGAGTGGATTCAGAAGGGAGAGAAGCCAAGCTGGAAATGGAAGGCAGAAAATTAGTAATTGAGTTTGGAAGGCAGAGGAAACAAAGGTTAGAAAATAGACAACAAGGCAGTTTGGCAATGCTAAATGGTATATATTGTAATGCAAGGAGTCTAGGAAATAAGGCAGATGAACTAAGGGCACAGATAGACACATGGGAGCATGATATTATAGTCATTACTGAGACATGGCTGAAAGAAGGGCAGGAATGGCAGCTCAACATTCCTGGTTACAGGGTTTTCAGACAAGATAGAGAGGGGGATAAAAAAGGAGCGGGGGTCACAGTATTTACAGCTCTGAGGAGGGAGGATATCTTAGAAGGATCATCCAATGAGGCCATATGGGTTAAACTGAAGAATAGAAAAGGGGCAATCACACTGCTGGGAGTGTATTACAGACCCCCAAACAGTCAGAGGGAGATAGAAGAGCAAATATGTAGGCAAATTTCTGAAAAGTGCAAAAACTATAGGGCAGTAACAGTAGGGGGTTTCAACTCCCCTAATATTAACTGGGATAAAATTAGTGTGAACGGTATAGAGGGTGCAGAATTCCTAAAATGCATTTAGGAGAACTTTTTTAGCCATTACGTGGCAAGCACAACAAGGGAGGGGGCAGTTCTGGACTTAGTTTTAGGGAATGAAGCTGGGCAGGTGGAAGCTGTATCAGTGGGAGAGCATTTTGGGGGTAGTGATCATAATTCAGTTAGATTTAGGGTAGTTATGGAAAAGGACAAAGATAGATCAGGAATAAAAGTTCTCAATTGGAGAAAGGCCAATTTTACTGAGCTGAGATGTGATTTAGCCAAAGTGGACTGGAAACAGCTACTTGAAGGTAAATCATTGTCAGAGCAGTGAGAGGCATTCAAGGAGGAGATAGTGAGGGCTCAGCGGAAGTATGTTCCCTTAAAGAAAAAGGGTGGGACTAACAAATCTAGAGCTCCCTGGATGTCAAGGGGCATACAGGGTAGGATAAAGAAAAAAGGGGAGGCTTATGACAGATACCGAGGACTCAATACTCCAGAAACCATAGAGGAGTATCGAAAGCGCAGGGGTGAAATTAAAAAGGAAATTAGGAAAGCAAAGAGAGAGCGTGGAAAAATGTTGGCAGGTAAAATCAAGGAAAACCCAAAGCTGTTTTGTAAGAACATTAAGAGCAAGAGGATAACTAAAGAAAGATTAGGGCCTATTAGAGACCATGAAGGTAATCTATGTGTGAAGGCGGAAGCCGTGGGTATGGCCCTTAATGAATACTTTGCGTCTGTTTTCACAAGAGAGAGACGATGCAGACATTGCAATCAGGGAGGAGGAGTGTGAAATATTAGATGAAATAAACATAGTGAGAGAGGAAGTATAAAGGGGTTTAGCATCTTTGAAAGTGGATAAATCCTCAGGCCCGGATGAAATGTATCCCAGGCTATTAAGAGAAGCAAGAAAGAAAAAAAGAAAGACTTGCATTTATATAGCGCCTTTCACGACCACCGGAGGTCTCAAAGTGCTTTACAGCCAATGAAGTAATTTTTTGAAATAACAACAGAAAATGCTGGAACAACTCAGCAGGCCAGGCAACATCCGTGGAGAGGGAAATAGAGTCAACGTTTCAGGTCAAAACCCTTTGTCAAGACTGAAAAAGCACAGGAAATGAAACAAATTAAAAGGCCAGTTTGGAGGCTGGGAGAGAACAAAAGAGAAGAGAAGAGACATTAAGAGGTATTCAAAATGAGACGAGATGGTGATAGGACTAGTGGAGACAAAAGACGGCTCTAGATTAGGTGTGAAATGCGCTGGCAGAATGGGAGACAGCTGCCATGTGGGAGAGAAAAAAAGGGGGGGCAAAACAAAGGTGTGGATAAAAAATATAAGTAAAAATGTAATGGGGGCCGAGGTTATGATCTGAAATTGTTGAACTCGATATTGAGTCCGGAAGGCTGTAAAGTGCCTAATTGGAAGATGAGGTGCTGTTCCTCGAGCTTACACTGAGCTTCCATGGAACAATGCAAAAGCCCGAGTACGGTGAGGTCTGAGTGGGAATGGGGCGGTGAATTAAAATGACAGGCAACCGGAAGCTCGGGGTCATCCTTACGGACTGAATGGAGGTGTTCCGCAAAGCGGTCACCCAATCTGCATTTGGTCTCCCCAATGTAGAGGAGACCACATCTTGAGCAGTGAATACAGTGTACTAGATTGCAAGAAGTACAAGTAAATCGCTGTTTCACCTTGAAGGGGTGTTTGGGGCCCTGGACAGTGGGAAGAGGGGAGGTATAAGAGCAGGTGTTGCATCTCCTGCGCTTGCATGGGAAGGTGCCGGGCGAAGGGGAAGGGGTGCTGGGGGTGATAGAGGAGTGGGCTAGGGTGTCTCAGAGGGAGCAGTTCCTATGGAATGCTGAAAGGGGAGGGGAGGGGAAGATGCGTTTGGTGGTGGGATCACGTTGGAGGTGGCGGAGATGGTGGAAGATGATCCGTTGAATGTGAATGTAATTTTTTGAAGTGGATTCACTGTTGTAATGTAGGAAATAGATAGGAAATAGCAGAGGCACTGATCATCATTTCCCAATCCTCTCTGGCTACACTACAGGTGTGGTGCCGGAGGACTGGAGGACTGCTAATGTCGTACCATTGTTTAAAAAAAGGAGAAAGGAATAGACAGAATAATTACAGGCCAGTCAGCCTAACCTCAGTAGTGGGAATATTACTGGAAAAAATTCTGAGGGACAGGATAAATCTTCATTAAGAAAGACATGGATTAATCAAGGACAGTCAGCATGGTTTTGTTAAGGGGAGGTCGTGTCTGACTAACTTGATTGAATTTTTTGAGGAGGTAACAAGGAGGGTCGATGAGGGTTGTGCATTTGATGTAGTGTATATGGATTTTAGCAAGGCTTTTGATAAGGTCCCACATGGCAGACTGGTCATGGAAGTAAAGGCCCATGGAATCCAAGGCAAAGTGGCAAGTTGGCTCCAAAGTTGGCTCAGAAGTAAGAAGCAAAAGGTTATGGTTGATGGGTGATTTTGTGACTGGAAGGCTGTTTCCAGTGGGGTTCCGCAGGGCTCAGTACTGGGTCCTTTGCTTTTTGTGATATATATCAATGATTTAGACTTGAATGTAGGGGTATGATTAAGAAGTTTGCAGAGGATACAAAAATTGGCCGTGTGGTGGATAATGAAGAAGAAAGCTGCAGACTGCAGGAAGATATCAATGGACTGGTCAGGTGGGCAGGACAGTGGCAAATGGAATTCAATCCGGAGGAGTGTGAGGTAATGCATTTGGGGAGGGCTAACAAGGCAAGGGAATACACTATAAATGGTAGGGCACTGAGAAGTGCAGAGGAACAGAGGGACCTTGGATTGCATGTCCACAGATCCCTGAAGATAGCAGGGCAGGTAGGTAAGATGGTTAAGAAGGCATATGGGATATTTGCCTTTACTAGCCGAGGCATAGAATATAAGAGCAGGGAGGTTATGCTTGAACTGTATAAAACACTAGTTAGGCCTCAGCTAGAGTACTGTGTGCAGTTCTGGTCACCACATTACAGGAAAGAAGTGATTGCGCTAGATGGGGTACAGAGGAGATTTACGAGGATATTGCCTGTGTTGTGTCGGTACCTTTCTACCTAGACGCAATTTAGGACTCAGAACTCAGAGATTCAAACATGAAGTGCTTTATTGGAAGGAAAGGAAGTTCTGGAAATTTCCGAACAAAGAGAGCTAAACTTAACAGAGAACACCCAACCATTTATCTCCTGTGACAGCGCCACCACAGGTGGAAGGAGAACACACAATAGAACACACAATACATAACAGCCTGAACTGAAGAATTTTAGCTATGAGGAAAGATTGGCTAGGCTGGGGTTGTTTTCTTTGGAACCGAGGAGGCTGAGGGGAAACCTAATTGAGGTGTATAAAATTATGAGGGGCCTAGATATAGTGGCTTGGAAGGAACTGCTTCCCTTGGAAGAGGGATCAACAACCAGGGGGCATAGATGTAAAGTAAATGGTAGGTTTAGAGGGGATTTCAGGGGAAATGTTTTCACCCAGAGGGTGGTGGGGGACTGGAACTCACTGCCTGAAAGGGTGGTAGAGGCAGAAACCCTCATCACGTTCAGAAAGAACTTGGATGTGCACTTGAAGTGCCGTGACCTACAAGGATACGGACCAAGAGCTGGCCGGTGGGATTAGGCTGGATAGCTCTTTGATGACCGGTGCAGACAAGATGGGCTGAATGGCCTCCTTCCATGCTGTAAATTTCTATAGTGAGCAGTTTTCACAGACAAGAGTAGGACCCGATAATGCTTTATGTGGTCCAGCCAGATCTGGCGGTGAATGGCTAAACCAATTGTCCACCATATTGGTTCAAGTCTGCGTCCCTTGGACTTGAGGGAGCGAAGATTAGGGCAATACCAGGGGGAATGGCTAGGGTGAGAGCGAGTAATGGTTTTAATAGGGACTAGGGCATCAAAGGTGGTGGTGAGGGTGTGGTTGAGCAGATCGGTAGCTGCAGAAATGTCATGGTGAATGGAGGGCCAGAGGTTGGACAGTTAGGATTTCATAAGTGTAGTTGTAAGAGAGTTGGGAGAGAGTTTTTCCAGGGGCGGACACAGAAGGAAGTATGTTTGGGTGGGGGAAGGGGAATGTGGGTAGAGAGTGTTACAAGAAAGTGATCAGAGATGGCCTTATCTGCGATTGACACGGTGAGAGTAGCGAGTCCACAGGGATGGGAAGGTCAAGGGGGTGGCCGTGAATATGAGTTGGGGAGTTCACCTGGATGGAGGATAGGAAGGTTGTGAACTCAGAGGAGAGAGAGCATGATGAATTGAGATGGAGGTTGAAATCACCAAGGATGAGAAGTCGCTCGGTGCAGAGGCTGAGGGAGGAAAGCAGTGAAGATATCTCGGTGACAACATTTTTATCATACTTGGGTGGACGGTAGAGCATGAGAATTTTAAATGAGAGGTGAGAGGGGTGGAACAAGGTGAGATGCTCAAAGGAGGGGAAAGTGCCATAGGAGTAGGGGGACAGACCAAGGTGTGATTTGGTGATGAGAGCCACACCGCCACCATGGTAGTCTGGGCGGGGCAAGTGGTGACGTTATAGCCAGGCGGGGAGGCTTCATTTAAGAGTAAGGTGTCATCACCCCTCAACCAAGTTTGCGTCAGGGCCATGATGTCGATGCAATCATCCACGATAAGCTTATGGGTGGTAAGGGCCTTGTTCGCAAGTGAATGGACATTCTGGAGGGAGATACGGGGAGGGTTGGTGAAGGCTACCCCATTGACAGCATCCACAGAGTCAGTGCTGGGAGGGATGAGTAGAACTGGGTAGTGATTGGCAAGATTAGCCCCCCAAGGACGCGCTGGACAGGAAGGTCGGTGAGAGAGTAGGATGGGACAGTTGGGGTTGCTAATCGTGAAGATACAGCGACGAGTGCCACGGTGGGCCCTTCGGAGGATACCAAGAGAGGCACAGAGGAAAGCTGTAGGCTTATCTAAGAGGGAGTCAAGTCTGGGATGGCGACAGGAGAGTAGGAAGGTCGAAGAGTAATGAAGGATTGGGGTAGAGATTTGGGAGGGCAGAGTATCTGGGAAAGGAGAGATGAAAGGCGGCATGATGACAGGAGAGAATGGTCAGGGAGGGATAGAGAGAAAAGAAAAGGGGGAGAAAAAAGTGGAAATAGAAGTGAACAGCTCAGGTCCAGAGTGGCAGCCAAAATGCGCACACAAATGGACATGGGGTAAAACTCAAGTTGCATAGACCTGGTTATGGAGCAATTATAGGGATGCATATTTCCTGGAAAGTTTTTTAAAGTGCTTTCTTTGCATAAAATGTTTCATACTTTCCTCCATAGGTAGGTATTAGGACCACTGTTCTTTTTTATATATATTAGTGACCTGGGCTTGGGTACACAGGGCATAATTTCAAAGTTTGCAGATGACACGAAACTCGGAAATGTAGTAAACAGTGAGGATGATACTAACAGTTTTCAGGCGGACAAAGACTGGTGAAATGGGCAGGCACATGGCAGATGCAATTAAACGCAGAGAAGTGTGAAGTGCTACATTTGGTAGGAAGAATGAGGAGAGGCAATATGAACTAACTGGTATCATTTAAAAGGGGTGCAGGAACAGAGAGACCTGGGGGTGCATGTACACAAATCTTTGAAGCTGGCAGGACAGGTTGGGTAGGATGTTAAATAAAACTATATGGGATCCTTGGCTTTATAAACAGAGGCATAGAGTACAAAAGCAAGGAAGTTATGCTAAACCTTTATAAAACACTGGTTTGGCCCCAGCTGGAGTATTGTGTCCAATTCTAGGCACCACACTTTAGGAAGGTGTCAAGGACTTAGAGAGGGTGCATAGGAGATTTACTAGAATGGTACCAGGGATGTGGGACTTCAGTTATGTAGAGTGACTAGAAAAGCCGGCGTAGTTCTCCTTAGAGCAGAGAAGGGTAAGGGGAGATTTAATAGAGGTGTTCAAAGTCATGAAGGATTTTGATAGAGTAAATAAAGAGAAACTGTTTCCAGTGGCAGAAGGATTAGTAACCAGAGGGCACAGATTTAAGGTGATTGGCAAGAGAATCAGAGGCAAGATGAGAAGTTTTTTTACGCAGCGAGTTGTTGTGATCTGGAATGCACTGCCTGAAAGGGTGGTGGAGGCAGATTCAATAATACCTTTCAAAAGGGGATTGGATACATAGTTGTATGTGAAAAAAATTGCATGGCTATGGAGAAAGAGCAGTGGAGTGGGACTAATTGGATAGCTCTTTCAAAGAGCTGGCACAGGCATGATGGGTCAAATGGGCTGCTTCTGTGCTGTATCAATCTATGGGGGGAATTTTAACTTTAAAAAATGGGTGGGTTTGGAACACGGCGGGTAGTTAAATTGTGAAAAATTGGAATCCCGACCTGAACCTGCCTCCAACCCACCCACTTCCTTTTTTAAAGAGGCGGGATAGGGGTGGGCATCCAACCCGCTCCCAGCAGGCAAGACGTCAATGTAAATATTATAATGAGGCTGAAAGCCTCTTTTCTAACCTCCATTTTGCTTTTAACTCTATCTGGCTGGGTTTTACACACTTTGTAAAACCCGGCAATTGCAGCAAGATGAGGACTGCTGCATCCAGGTGGTAAGTGCCTTTATACCTAGCTCCTGGAACCAGGGTACCTACCTAGCCCACCCTCCCCGATCGGAGACCCCTCACAAGGCCTTCCCAGATCCCCCGCCCCCCCCTCCCCCACCACCAACCGATGTTCCTGAGGTTGGCCACGATCCATTTAAGTCAACCGGGCCTGCGGGAAACCCCTTCTCCCAGGTTTCACGCCCACATCCCAACCCGCCTTCCCCATGAAAATCCAGGCCTATGATTCTATATAATATTCACTCTAACACAAAATCCTCTTCAAATGATGTTGCAATAATTAAAGTGGATTTTCTTTTTTGCCATCTTTTACAAGCACTATTGCTTTAGTGTAACCAGGTAGGTTGCCCTCAGCTGTTGACATAATTCTAAGCATTGACTCTTCACCCTCTTTGTGAGGTGCTTAGTCTAAATTAGCCTGAACATACACAAAGTTGGAGTGAATCAGAGTCAAATAGATTCAAATAGTGTTAAATAGAACCAAACCGAATCAAATAGAGTCAAACCAAGACAAATTGAACCAAATAAAGTCAAATGGAGTCAAATCGAAGTAAACTGAGTCAGATAACAAGATACTTATGGATGAGGAAGACCATTTGGTTCATTTAATCCATCGATCTGGAGCAAGGCTATACTCCCACCCTGCCATTGCTACATTTGTTTCTTAAATGATTGCAGAGTTTTTGCCTCTACCACTCAGAAATCTGTTCTGCTGGACTGTTGGAAACATATGTCCTCAAGAAGCCTTGTTGTTACATATGAGACAGGAGATAAGCAGATATGGCAATATTCCAGAGCATTCCAAGGGTTCCATAAAACAGCTGTTTTTGTTACCTATCCATCAAATACTTAAAATCCAGATAGTGGGATCCAATTCTTGTCAACCTGACTGTGTGAGGAATGGTTTCATTGGTATGCTAAGCATGTTAGGTATGTATCATGGTAAACACGGTGCCTGCTTCTGAAGTACACTGAGTTCCTGTGAGATAGCCTTCAAAAATTAGTGCCAGGATAACATAATACTCCCACTAACGCTCTTTTTTATGTTATAGGAGTGCAGCTGGTGGGAGATGCACAAGTCGCTTTCTGTTCGCTGTACTCCATAACCCCCATGTTCAGGGAACCAATGGCATCGCAGACCTGAGACTATGTTGTTGAATTAAGCGAACTGGTTTCAGCGCAGTAAATATGGGGATCCAGCTTCTTGCATTTCCATTGATATAGCAACAGTGTCAATGTATTCCACAGCGGAGCCTAGCATGACCAGCACCCACGTAAAAGTAAAAGGCTAGAGCGATGTATGTAGGTCATCCTCCCTATCAGGAAGAATACAATAAGGTAATATTAAAGAGCCTACAGACTGTTTAGTACTGGAGCTATGCAGACTTTACATTTGCTCAGTTTACAGGAGGATTCTGACTTTTGCGTGACTGCCTGTGTTTCAAGTATACAAGCAAAGTTCAAGTGCAATTAATTCTGTGTCAAGCTTTGTGTTTATCAAAATTAATTTTTTATACAAATGTAACTTAAAATTACATTTTAATACTGCCTTTCCACACTTTGTTCATCTTGTAAAACGACATGGATTGTAATCCCAACATATGTAATATTGCACACATTCATTAGTACGGTTCCTTCAAGGTATGTTACATCAGTAATTTAAGAAACAATCTGCTTACAAAGACTATTATACATTCTAATAGTAAATATTGCTGCACCAGTCATATTTTTGAAATATACGTCAGACATAATCAGAAAGTGAGAAACGGCTGAGATTAGGATGTAAATGACAGATTTTTATACACAAATTCAAATTCTCAAATTGCCATGGTAGGATTTGAACTCATTCTCATGTTCTCATCTAGATTATTAGTCCAGGCCTCTAGCTTACAAGTCTAGTAGCATAAACCACTACAGCACTGCACCCATGCTGCCTGGCATGGCAAACTTCCTGCTTAATGTTGCAGATGCAGCTTGTGGACTCCTTCAAAATATCCAGCATCACACCACCACAGTTGTTGAAACAATCTCTATTGCCTGGACACGACAAAGAAGCTCCCTCAACATTTGTCACCTGAAAACCAAGTTCCTAAGATTCAGATCTCTATGCCCCTCAACAAAGCTAATTATTCTTCCCCCCCCCCCCCCCCTCTAGAGAGACACGGCTGGCTCCTCCGCTTCCCTTCTCAGCTCATCCTGCTCTGCGTGATGCACCTTTTTTTCACTATTTATGTCACCCTAAGTGGGGTTATTTCGACTGGTGCTTGACTAAATAAGTGTCATGATAGAATTGGTGAGGCTGGAGCAGAGGTTATTGCTCTAGGGCTGCTCTTCAAACTGGGCATCTTCAATAAGTGCATCACGTTGGAGGGAATACTTTTAGGAGTATGGATTTTCACAGATGACTTGGAAGAAGTGACAAAGCAATGATGGGAGTCATTACAATTAAGATAAATATCTGAAGACAGTAACAACTCACTATGCAGTAGGCAATCCACTCTATTGACGATCTGATCCTGACAGCTCTCTTCCAATTTACCCATCTTCCACCACCTTCATGGAATATCTACAGAGGAGTTGTAGAGCTTCTTTCTTCTGTGCACTTAAGTGCCTGATGGTTGTCATTACTTCACTTCTTTGGCACTAATTGTGGGTGACCTTTTCCTTTGCAAGGAGAATATGAATTGAGAAAGGCACCTGATTGACTTGACATTTAATTTTACCCAGCTATAGACAGACAATCCACGATGACCATGCTCTCAGAAGCAGACAAGGCATCAATCTCTTAATTTTTCACTCTAACAATACTGTCTTGGGTCTCAGGAAGTGGGATAAGGCATAATGAAATTGTGGGATGGATTGTTTGTGTGGTGCTTTCTGAATATTAAGTTACAATGTGAAGGCATGACTGGCATGTAGGTATGTTATGCTGCTTGCAATCTTTCAGGATAGATATCTTTTTTAGAACCTTTATCCGAAGCTTTTTCCTCCATCAGAAGGCTAATGCTAGTGGTGTTTAGAGAACTGGGTTTCCAATAAAACTGAAGCGAAACCACTCCTGCATGATCACTGTCTCAGACTTTACTTGATCAATATATTTTATAACTTATTGACCACATAGATCTGGAATAAGTTGTTGGCAAGTGCTGCGAGTGTGGGTTCACTGAAAGCATTCAAAAGAAAGCTGACTGAGTTCCTGAGAGTGATTAACATACCTACATATAGAAGGTAATTGTTTCCTTGGAGGTTGTGTCACCCAGTCAATGTGGTCTCCTGGAGCTTGCTTGATCACCGTCAAGAGTCGTAGAGGAAGTTCCCAGTTTTTTTTCTAAATTGGACTTGTTTTTTTTCACTCTTTTTTTGCCTCTCCCAGAAAATTACATGACTGTGAGGGGTGGAGGGGGTGACGGGGTGATGTAGAAGTTACACCTTGCCAGGACAGGACAGGCTTGATGGACTAGTTCACCTTTACGTGTCCTTTTTTATATATTCGGATCTGAACGAGGGGTTTACCCAATGAATGGCATTACCTCTGTGACTAAACTTTGTATAGCTGGAAAAGTCCATTGCAGTCCAAAAATAGCTGTTTTATTGGGAGGAGGAGGCTCTGTGACAAATGGCCATTTTATATTTTACATTCTCCTTGCCTTCTTGGCCAGGGAATGGTGCATCAAGGGATCTAAAGGAGGGGCAAAATCACATGTGTAAAGGTTATACATAGATAAATGCATTTTTGTTAAAAGTAAAATACAAAAAATAGGATGGTAAGTGTGAATAGCAATGTCCTCTGCAAAGTATTTTATAAAGCTTTAGCTAGCAAACCATGTCAACTTTGGCAAGTCATTTCTCTCTTTTTGCCGAACTCGGCTACCTTTTCTGGTATCCTTTCCTCTATGCTGCTTGAACATTTATACTCCTGAATAGAATGTCAGTATTGTTATTGAAAGCTTTGTCTGTATCATAAAGTTAAAGAAAACAGAATCCACTTCTAGTTGTTCTTCAAGTGATCTGTGGTATTTGCCATTAATCAGGCAGACAAAGTAGGGTTGGGAGCAGAGAAAATACTTCTTACTTTCTGCTAATCTAGTCATTGTTGGAGACTAAATGATAGGGAAACAATAAACAAAAACAAAATGGATTTTTTTCTTCAATAGTGAGGTGACATGCAGAATGGAACAGCTTTTAAGTAAACGGCTGGTTATTCACAATGCTCCTTTCAAAGATGCTCCATACCCTCCTACATTACAGTGGTGTATACAAGCTTATATTGTAATCTGCTTAAGTGAACCCTGAAACACTAAACAAAAAGACATCTAGAATTTCTGTAGTTACTTACTGTGAAAGTACAATGGTAGGAATAATGCATCCTATCTATTTGGGAACAACGCAGGCATTCTTTGTGATTTATACATCTCAATCTGAAACCAGCCTTTTAAAAAATGCATGTATGTGTAGATATATATAATAATATCAAAAAGGAAACATTACACTGCGGATTTTGTCTTTTGTTTAAATATTATATTTTTCACCTGCTTTACAAGTATTTATTTTAAGAAAATCATCATACTGAAAAATGTAGTTTTGGGCCATATTCTGCCTTTAATTCTATCAGTCTGAGCTAGATTTGAGCACAGCAATAGTTTATACATATATAGCCTCTTTCACATAGGGAATTGTCTCAAGGTGCGCCCCAATCTGGGGGGAAATAATAGACACCATGCAAGAGTTGGGTGAAGTGTTAACAGAAGTGGTTTAAGGTATAGTTGAAAATGTAGATTTTTAAGCAGCTCATGGGGCATGGAGCTGGAGGAGGTCGGAGAGGTAGAGTGGAATGAGGCAGTGGAGGGATTTGTAAGTGGCATTGAGGATTTTGAAATCAATATGCTGGGGGATGGGGAGCCAGCAGAGGTCACTGAGGACAGGGATAATAGGTGAGTGGGACTTAGTATGGAGAAGGATATGGCAGCTGACTTATGGATGAGTTGGAGACGGTATAAGATAGAGCTCGGGAAGTTGGTGAGGAGAGAACTTGAGGTAAAGTGTGGAGGTGGCGAAGATGTGGTTGAGAGTTTTGCCGGCAGTAGGGATGAGGTCGGGACAGAGTTGGGTGATATTGCAGAGATGGAAATCAGCAGTTGTAGTGATTGATAGAACATGCAGTTTGAAGCTCAGCTCGGAGTCAAATAGGATACCAAAGGTGTGCACCATTGAACATTGTTCCAAGAACAATGTATTCCTGTGGCTTGTGTCACACGTTAGCGCCAGGAGATGGTGCTGAAATGCCGTTGACAGCAGTAATGACAGCTGATGCCAGTTCCAGTGCTGCACGCCATATCGGTGGTGCCAGAAGTGCTGCCGGTAAACCCTAGTGCCAGGGAGCTCGCCATCACAGAGATCGTGACATCAGTGAGTGTGCAACGCTCACTGGACACCTGATCTCCAACATTGGGTTTAGCCACTTACCTTAAAGGCAGTGCAGAACAACGGCAGGGAGAACTGGCATCTACCAGCAGGAAGCAGGCTGCAGCAGCGCTAGTTAAAGGCACCATCCCCAATCAGCTGTACCTGACAGGGTTTTGCCATTTCAGTGCCTGTTTGCTACTTCCTTCAACTGAAACAGCTCTCTTGAGTTATTTAAGATTTTTTGGTGACAGGGAGTGTTCATTCAAGTGTAAAAGTCACTCATTATTTGTTAAATACTTCTGTTCACAACACTTCCTCACAGTCATGGGGGCTGCGGGTTTCAGCATTACCTCAGGAGGACAAGGACGAGGAGAAGGAGGAGAATGTGGATGAGGCAGCAGAGGACAAAGCGGAGGAGGTACAGGAGGGAGGGTGGAGGTAGCGAGATAATCGGCCTTCTGGACGGGCTGTCCGTGACCGGCTCATCAGACTCCGATTCACATGAATGAAATCCCAGATCCCCGTAGCTCACCACATCCCCATCATACAATTCCTGTCTCATGGCGTATCACAGGATCCTCCTGGGCACAAAGGTGAAATGAGAGAGACCACAAAATATTCCAAACACCATTAATAAATTTATCTATAAACATATCACACATATGACATGAATTCTAATAACTAATGACCCTTGTGCCTGCCATAGTTGAATAGCTGTCATTGTGTGCAAGGTGTGAGATCTAGGTGTGAGTGTTGTTAGGTACAGGTTGTTGGTGGGTGAGTGCTGGTAGTGTGGTACATTGAGCAGTGTGTGAAACTTGTGGTACAGATGGTGGTATGTAGCATTTGTTGAAGCCTTCACTCACCCTGACCACTTGTGTGAGCTCATTAAACTTCCTCCTGCACTGGGTGTGGGACCTGGGGACCACAGTGCTGCCCGTGACGTGGTGTGCCACCTCACTCCACATAGTCTGGCAGATTTGTGGCGAGGGCCTTCTGCCAATTGGTATAGTACAACTTGCCTTCTCTCCACCACTAAAACTATCGCCTCCAAAATTTCCTCGGAAAACCCTCGGGCTCTCTCCCTCGGGCAGCGATCTGCCATCAGCATTTGCAATTATGTGCTCCTTCTCTTTATCCTTCTTCTCATGGTTGTTGAGGTAGCTGTACACCCAACAATGCTGAGAATGAGGTGCTACAGCATCAATGGACCTCTCCTTTAAACAGTGAAAAAAGCCTGTGGCTATCATTACTTGCGTTTAGACTACACCCGATATTGGTCCATCTTTTCAGTGTAATGCCAATGAGCTTGGGTTTTTAGACTAGATTTATGGCTCCAATCACTTTAATGAGGAGTGAGTATGAATTTTGAGTACAGTCTAGACGATTTTCACCTGTCGCTAATTCACCATTTTTAGTTTAAGCACTGCCCATTCCTTGGCTATAATAAATTTCTAGCCCAATATAATTTATTGTAGGGTCAAATAAACACAACTCTTACCATTAATTCTGATGGAGCCTGAAACTCAGGATAAAAAGATGGCTCACACTTTTTAAAAATTTGTTCTTGGGATATGGACAATGTTGGCAAGGCTGCATTTAATGACCATTTCTGTTGCCCTGTGAGGATGGCAGTGGGCTGCCTTCTTGAACTACTGCATTGTGTTGATGATGCTCTCATAATGATGTTAGGTAGGGAATTCCAAGATATTGACCCAGCAGCAATGAAGGAACAGCGCTATACGTCCAAGTCAGAATGATGTACGACCTAGAGGATTATAGTTTCCCATGACATTACTGCTCGTCTTTCTCAGTGGCAGAAGTCACATGAACTGGGAAGTGCTGTAGAATTAAGTTTCATGAGTTTCTGCAATGCACCCTATAGATAATACATACTATCTACTGGACTTCAACTATCCTATCCTAATATAGACTGGGATAGTAATAGTGTAAAGGGCAGAGAGGGGGAAGAATTTCTGACGTATGTTCAGGAGAACTTCCTTGATCAGTACATTTTCGGCCCAATGCAGAAGGAGGCATTGCTGGATCTGGTTCTGGGGAATAAGGTGGGGCAAGTGGAACAAGTGTCAGTAGGGGAACATTTAGGGAACTGTGATAGGCTTGCCAGCAAAGTTGAAGCCCATGGAATAAAAGGGACAGTGGCAGCATGTACGACATTGGCCAAGAAACAGTGAGCAGTGGTGAATGGTTGTTTTTCGGACTGCAGGAAGGTATACAGTGGTGTTCCCCAGGTGTTAGTACTAGGACCACAGCTTTTCTTGATATATATTAATGATTTGGACTTAGGTGTACAGAGCACTATTTCAAAATTTGTGGATGGCACAAAACTTGGAAGTATAGTGAACAGTGAAGAGGATAGGGATAGACTTCAAGAGGACATAGATAGGCTGGTTGAATGGGCCGACAATGGCAGATTAAATTTAACGCAGAAAAGTGCGAAGTGATACATTTTGGTAGGAAGAACGAGGATACTAAAGGGTACAATTCTAAAGGGGGTGCAGGAACAGAGAGACCTGGGGGTATATGTGCACAAATCGTTGAAGGCGGCAGGGCAGGTTGAGAAAGTGCTTAAAAAGGCATACGGGATCCTGGGCTTTATAAATAGAGGCATAGAGTACAAAAGCAAGGAAGTTATGATGAACCTTTATAAAACACTGGTTCGGCCACAACTGGAGTATTGTATCCAGTTCTGGGCACCGCACTTTAGGAATAATGTGAAGGCCTTAGAGAGGGTGCAGAAAAAATTTACAAGAAAGATTCCAGGGATGAGGGACTTCAATTACGTGGATAGACTGGAGAAGCTGGGGTTGTCCTCCTTAGAGCAGAGAAGGTTGATAGAGGTGTTCAAAATCATGAGGGGTCTAGACAGAGTAGATAGAGAGAAACTGTTCCCATTGGCGGAAGGGTCGAGAACCAGAGGACACAGATTTAAGAAGATCCAAAGGCGGCATGAGGAAAAACTTTTTTACGCATCGAGTGGTTATGATCTGGAATACACTGCCTGAAAGGGTGGTGGAGGCAGATTAAATCGTGGCTTTCAAAAGGGAATTAGATAAGTACCTGAAGGAAAAAAAATTGCAGGGCTACGGGGAAAAGGCGGGGGATTTGGACTAGATGAAGTGCTCTTGCAGAAAGCCGGCAAAGGCTCGACAGACCGAATGGCCTCCTACTGTGCTGTAACGATTCTATGATTCATACTGCAGCCAGAGCATATTGGGGATGGAGGAAGTAGATATTGAGTCCAGTGGCAGGGGCAACAATCAAGTGAACTGCCCTGTTGTGGATAATGTCAAGTTTCTTGTGTTGTGAGGCAAGTGATTAGTTGCTCAATTTCAAGCATGAGCTTGAATCTACTACCCTTTGTCTTAGGGGCAAGAATGCTACCAAATCAACCATTTTGCTGTGGCAAGTGGGGGATGGCAAAATAGCATACCTGCAGGGAGTTTTACCACCTTCTGACTAGCTGTTACATTTTACTATTCAATTCAATTCAATTCAAATCTCTTTATTGGCATGACAAGGTACATCTTATGTTGCCAAAGCATCGAAAAACATTCATGGTTGTACACAAAAATACAGATCTATACTAAGAGCTGACTGTCCTGCCGTCTTTTTCATCAGTGAAAAATAGGGTGGAGATGCAGGAGACTGGCATAGTTCTGGAAAGTCCTTGAAAAAGTAATGCAGGCTTTGCTCCAGCAAATGTAAAGCAAAACCAAAGTTAAACCAAGGTTTCATTTTATATATCAATATACAGGGCAACACCAGTGCCAAAGAGGCAGCATGAGGGAATTGTAATCCACCACCACAAAGAAATGAGAATGTCCTTGAATCTACAACATTGATTAAGTTGAGATTTCTATTAAACCACTTGTTGTTAAGTGGTGTGGATTGTATTTACATTCTGGTTTGATAATCTAATGCCAAGTAGTTGTAAGGTTACATTAGTCTGCTGCTTACATCTTATCTCACTGTGCAAGTATAGTCAATGCAACATTAAAGGCTGAATAAGTAATTACATTGTTGTACCAAAGAATTCCAGCGTCTGCCAACTGTTTGATCTGTAGTGCCCCGCTCTTTAGTAAGTAGATGTAAACCAAACAAGGATCTGATATCAGCAATGAAAAGCTACTAATGTAGGAATAATAAGTGCTGTTTATAGGTTATTGTTTTTCTTCAGAATGTTTTATCTTTTTATCCCTCCCTAGTCCCTTGTGGGAAATGCTTCTTCCCTGATCAAGAGGGCAGAGCAAGCATCCTAAACCCAGACCGTTGCCAATTGCTTGCTCAATGGCACATCTGGTGGTCATATGGCTGTCGTACTGCTCTTGGGCTCCAATGGTGGGGCTTCTCACAGATGTCATTAGCCAAGTTTGAAGGTGGTATCCTTTGTCTCCTAGCAGCCACCCCTTAAGTCTGCTTGTAGGTCCAAAGAGGTTGGGGAGCTTGGACTGTCGCAGGATAAAAGCATCATGGCAGCTCCCCAGGAATGGAAGTACAATCCACACCACTTAACAGCAAGTGGTTTATGCACAACTGCATAAACCTTTTCTTGTGGTGTCATCAGTCGAAGATGACGTCCTGCACCTGTGGGAAACCAGCCAGAGATGCAAACCCGAGTGCCCGCTCATTCTGACTAGTGTCATCACAGGCGAAATTGAAATAATTGCCGGCCCTGGCAAACAATCCATAAGTCACCTGCTTAATGCATTTATGTGCAGCCGACTGGGAGATCCTCGCTATGTCTTGGTAGCATCCTGGAAGCACAAAGGTTGCGGGTTGTGGCCACTTTTACAGCCACTGGTACTGCGTGGCCACCAGATCCAGCAGGGAGCAGGTCTTCTTCTAGGAGGCTGCAGATGTCTGCCACCACCTGAGGTGACAATCTCAGCCTCTGGAAGCACTGCTCTTCCTGTTACGTATGTAGTACCTCCTGCGACCTCAACCTCTCAGCTGCTCCACTCTCTGATGACCACCTGCAGGTCTCTCCACAGCAATCTGTTGCTGCTGCTGATGGTCATCACAATTAAATTGCCTAATATAAATATTATAAGCAGTAACCCGCCCCTTTGGAGGGGGTTACGCACACAAATCCAAACGCAGCAGACTTAAACACGGAAGTTGGCGCGTTGGAACCAGCTTTCAGATGTGCTGCCATTTTCACTGACTTTAATAACCCTCCCAAACCATAACCCATATACTCTTTGATGTAAGAAAACTACTAGGTACTTGGTCTAAGCATTAAACAAAGCTTTAATCAACTGTTTTACAACATGGAGGTCTAGTTGTGTCCTTCACTAGTTCCTATTAAGAATGTCCTGCGCAAGCTGGGCCCGTGCCCGAGTATTTATACTCTCCCTGGACAGCGCCACCCGTAGGCTGCTCAGTATTATTTCATAAGTCTTTCTTTCATGAATGACTGATTCATGTCACTCTTTGTTATTAAAATTCTCCCCTACATGTATGCATCACATTATACAAGTTGTATATGGTAAGTAGATCAAGCAGATTGACTCTATCATCAATCTATTTATTAATCTAATTCATAACCAGCAATCTTCTTACATAGTCAGCAATCAAATTTCTTTGAGATCCTATAACATCCAGTGCAGAAGCAGTGTTAAGCCCAGTGTGGTTTATATGACGAGCAGCTTTAAAGTTTGGCCTTGTGGCGGATCCTTGTAGTTATGTCTTTACCCAAAGTCTATACATCTGATAGGTTGGAGTTTCTCAATGTTCATAACCTATAGTGATATTAACTAAGCAGTTTACCTATTTAATTGAAAACATGCTAGGTAAAAGTGTTTTTTTGTTTGGTAGCATTCTGCAAAGTTTTTTTTAAAAATCTGGCTACTATTTCAAATTATAAGTTGGGAAAGGTGGCTCTGTTTTCCTACAGTTTCCCACAGTTTTGAGAGAAGTCTAGTCTACATGCCGTACCTTTACCCTCTGTGTATCCATTTCTAAACTGTATGCATGTAGGGGGTGACTTTTTTGTGTGGGTACTTAATATTAGTGGGTTATGGTACAATTTTCCTTTAGTTATATTTGATACTGACCCATGAAATCAACTACATAATATAAGCCAATTATTGTAGGTAGTTTGTAATTAGAGATTCAAAATCTTCTGTACCTGTGTGAGTCATAGTTAGAATTTTTAAATCCTACTTCAAATGCACAAAACATCAGAAAATTACAGACTAACGTACTTGAGTTTGGTCTCCTCTCTAATACAACAACTTGCATTTAAATAGCACCTTTAATGTAGTAAAACATCCCAAGGTGCTTCACAGGAGTGTTATCAGACAAAATTTGACACCGAGCCGCATAGAGAGAAATTAAGACAGATGACCAAAAGCTTGATCAAAGAGGTAGGTTTTCAGGAGTGCCTTAAAGGAGGAGGGAGTGGTCGAGAGGTGGAAAGGTTTAGGCAGGAAATTCTAGAACTTAGGGCCTAGACAGCTGAAGGCACGGCCGGCAATGGTGGAGTGATTAAAATAGGGAATGCACAAGAGGCCAGAATTGGAGGAGCGCAGATATTTCAGAGGGTTGTAGGGCTGGAGGAGGTTACAGAGGAGGGGCGAGGCCATGGAGAGATTTGAAAACAAGGATGAGAATTTTAAAATTGAGGCGTTGCTGAACCGGGAGACAATGTAGGTCAGTGAGCACAGGGGTGATGAATGAACGGGACTTGGTGCAAGTTAGGATACGGGCAGCAGAATTTTGGATGAGCTCAAGTTTACGGAGGGTGGAAGATGGGAGGCCGGCCAGACAGGAGAGCATTGGAATAGTCGAGTCTAGAGGTAACAAAAGCATGGATGAGGGTTTCAGCAGCAGATGAGCCGAGGCGGGGTGGAGTCTAGCAATTTTCAGGAGAAGGAAATAGGCGATCTTAGTGATGGTGCAATATGTGGTCGGATGCTCATCTCGGGGTCAAATATGACACCAAGGTTGCGAATGGTCTGGTTCAGCCTCGCACAGTTTCCAGGGAGAGGGATGGAGTCAGTGGCTAGGGAATGGAATTTGTAGCGGGGACCAAAGACAATGGCCCAGAAATTCGGGTCTCCACGGGTGAGTACGCACGGGGTACTCACACGTAGGCCCAATGGAAGTGCCAGTTTCCTGCATGCACTGCGCATGCGCGGGAAACCGGCACTTCCGTTCCCCTAAAAGAAGGGGTTCAGAGTTCGAACACGTGCGCAGGAGAGGCTGCGCATGCGCATCGAACTTAGTTTTTTTTTTACAGGTTTTCCCGGGAGGGTAAGTCTGCAGAAGTTACACATATAAAAAGCAGGCGTAAGGCCTGATTTTTACAAGGTAAGTGGTGAATTAATTAAAATTGAATCATTTTTTCCACAGGTTTATTATTTTTAAATACTTTAAAGCAAGGTACAGTAAGTTTATTTTTAACCCCGTTACAAAATAAAATTATCTTTTTCAAAAATTTAAATTATTGTTTAAAATAGTTATTTCATGTAATTTATAGTTTATTTAAAAAATGTGATTTAAAAAAAATTTATTTGAAGATTTAGTGATGTTTTGGGGCCCGTAGTATTTCTAAGTTCTGACAGCTCTTCCTGTCAAAGTTATGAATGGAGTATTCCCTGCTCCGATTGGCTCCCCATGGCCCATGTGATCCCAGGGGACGCATCGAACTAACTGCACCCCTGGGATATGCAAGCACTGCGCGCCGGCAGCTGGAGCAGGCCCCAGATCGGAATTCCACGGGGGCCCACAGCTCAACAGCCGGCGTGCAAGGTAAGTGCAGGTCGGGGTCTTATACCCGCGGGAAGCCCCCGACCCGAATTTCTGGGCCATTAATGGCATTAGTTGGAGGAAATTTCTGCTCAGTCAGACAAGCAGTGTGCCAAATTAGAGACAGTGGAGGGGTTGAGAGAGGTGGTGGTGAAATAGAGCTGGGAGTCGTCAGCGTACATGCGGATCCTAACGTTGTGTTTTCGGATGATGTCGCCGAAGGGCAGCATATAGATGATAAATAGGAGGGAGCCAAGGATAGATGCTTGGTGGACTCCAGAGGTAGGAAGAGAAGCCATTGCAGGTGATTCTCTAGCTACAACTGGATAGATAAGAATGGAACCAGGTGAGTGCAGTCCCACCCAGCTGGACGAAGGAGGAGAGACATTGGAGGAGGATGGTGTGGTCAATTGTGTCAAAGGCTGCAGACAGACTGAGAAGGATAATGAGGAATAGTTTATCATGGTCACAATCACATAGGATGTAATTTGTGACTTTGATGAGGGCCGTTTCAGTACTGTGGCAGGAGTGGAAACCTGACTGGGAGGATTTGAACATGGAGTTCCGGGAAAGATGGCCACAAATTTGGGAGGCGACAGCACATTCAAGGACATTGGAGAGGAAAGGGAGGTTGGAGATGAGGCAGTAATAATTAACATAATTGGTGCTTTAACCACCGTGTAGTAATTCATCATGATTGTTTAAATTTTTTCCCTTACTCTCCTGAATGCACAGACTGCTGCTGGGAAGTGGTTTCACAAGTGTTGGCAGCCCTCCAATGCTTACCCACATAGCCATTCTTCATGCATTAACCTTGATGGTGAAAGTCAACAGGATTTTCAACTAAAAAATATGGGCTTTGAAACTCGGTTGTGAGGTATATCGTACGCCGAGGTTGCACACTGCCTGGTTCGGCCTGAGGAAACAGTGACTTCTTGCCAGATAGGTAGCCTGACAACACAGGTGGTTGCAGAGTTCTGAGGTATTGGAGAGGTAGAGTTGGGTGTCATTTTCATACTTATGGAAACTGATCCCATACCTAAGCATAATAAAAGAGGGAGCCAAGGATAGATCCTTTGGGTACTCTGGAGGTCACTGTTTGGACACAAGAGGAGAAGCCTGCTGGAGATGCATTGGCTTTGTTGGGACCAGTATGAGTGAAACCACCTGCAGGCAGTCCTGCAGAGATGGCCACAGAGGAGAGGAACTGGAGGAGGTAGAAGTAGTTCCACAAAGAGGTCAAGGAGGGATAGTATTCCATGACCACAGTCAAAAAAGATGTTGCTGGTGACTGTGATTAGGGTGGTTTCAGTGCTATGGGCAATGCCAAAACCAAATTGAAGGGATTTGAATAGGGAATTTAACTATAGAGAGTATCACAGCTGATACTGCCCCCAGCTTTAAATTTACACACTTCCAGCAATGATCACTGGACAGTGATCAGGTGCAAAAAGCGCTAACCTAACGAAGCTACTTCACAGGGCTATCTGTATGCTTAAACACCAAAAACAACAGGCTATAGACAGAGCTAAGTGGTTCTACAACCATCAAACAAAGCAAAGCTCTGTAGCCCTACCATATTCAAACAAGAGTGGTGATGGATAACCAGGCACCTAACAGGAGGAAGTGGAGGCTCCATGAATATCTCCATCCTCAACCATGATTCAGATCAGCACGTGATTGCAAGAGACAAAAGATAAGTGTCCTGTGCATGATCCTAATTGACCTCCACCTAAGGTCTTCACCATCATAGAATGACATCAACAAGCAGCTGAGTACACTGGACAACATTCCAACAGTAGTGCTGAAGACCTGTGCTTCCTAGCCTAGCTGTTCCAGTATAACTATGACGCTGGCATTTACCCAACAATGTGGAAGATTGTCCAAATAGGCCCCATCCACAAAAAACAGAAGCATTGCAGATGCAATATAATGTGGATAAATGCGAGGTTATCCACTCTGGTGTCAAAAACAGGAAGGCAGATTATTATCTGAATGGCAATAGATTGGGAGAAGGGGAAGTGCAACGAGACCTGGGTGTCCTTGTGCACCAGTCGCTGGAGGTAAGCATGCAGGTGCAGCAGGCGGTTAAGAAGGCAAATGGTATGTTGGCCTTCGTAGCGAGAGGGTTCGAGTACAGGAACAAGGATGTCTTGCTGCAGTTGTACAGGGCCTTGGTGAGACCACATCTTGAGTATTGTGTGTAGTTTTGGTCGCCTTATCTGAGGAAGGATGTTATTACCATGGAGGGAGTGCAGCGAAGATTCACCAGGCTGATACCTGGGATGGCAGCAATGATGTATGAGGAGAGATTGGGTTGATTGGGCTTATACTTGCTGGAGTTTAGAAGAATGAGAGGGGATCTCATTGAAACATATAAAATTCTAACAGGACTAGACAGACTAGATGCAGGAAGGATGTTCCCGATGGCTGGGGAGTCCAGAACCAGGGGTCACAGTCTAAGGGTAAGGGGTAAGCCATTTAGGTCAGAGATGAGGAGGAATTTCTTCACCCAGAGAGTGGTGAACCTGTGGAATTCTCTACCACAGAAGGCAGTAGAGGCCAATTCATTAAATATATTCAAGAAGGAGTTAGATATATTTCTTAAGGCTAAAGGGATCAAGGGATATGGAGAGAAGGCAGGGACAGGGTACTGAAATTGGATGATCAGCCATGATCTCATTGAATGGCGGAGCAGGCTCGAGGGGCCGAATGGCCTACTCCTGCTCCTATCTTCTATGTTTCTATGTTTCTATGAATCTAACCCGGTCATTTAGCCTCTTAGTAAAATCGTGGAAGAAGTTTTCAATAGTGCCATCAATCAGCACTCACTCACCAATAACCTGCTCACCGACTCAGTTCCGGTTACACCAGCACCACTCGGCTCCATTTCCTCATCACAGCCTGGGTCCAGACATGCATGCAAGAGCTGAATGCCAGGAGAGAAGTGAGAGTAGTTGCCCCTGACATCAAGGTAGCATTCGACTGTACAGCACCAAGGAGCTTTAGAAAAATTGAAATCATTGTGGATCAAAGGGAAAAACCACCAGACTCATATATGCCCCTAAGGAAGATGGTTGTGGTTGCCAGAAGCCAGTCATCACAGCTCTAGGATATAACTTCAGGAAATTCTCAGGGTAGCATCCTTGGCACAACCATCTTCATCTGCTTCACCATTGACCTTCTCTCTGTCATAAAGTCAGGAGTGGGGCTGTTCACTGATGATTCCACAGTGTTCAGCTCCATTCACAACTCCTTTAATAAAGAAGTACCTCACGGAAGCCTACAGGACAATATCCAGGCTTGGATCGAAAAGTGGCAGGCTCCCCTCCAAGTCACACACCATACTGACTTGGACACATATCACTGGATCAAAAACCTGAAACTCCCTACCGAACACTACCATGGGAGCACCCTCACCACAAAGATTGCAGCAGTTCACGGAAAAGACCCACCATCATGTTCTTAGGGCACCTAGGGGTGGGCAATAAACATGGCTCTGCCAGTGTTGCCCAGATCCCATGAAAACAAATAATAAAAGACGATATTACCTGACTTTCCCTTCCCCGGTTAAAGACAATAGCTGTCGACTGTAGCATGCCAATTTCTGCTCTGACTGAGATCATGTAACTCAGCACAGACCAGGGAATTAGATCAGGGACCTTTTGATCTGTATGGCTTAATGCGTTCAACCACTAGATACCCATGGGGACAGCTGTCATGACTGCGCTTAATTCACTGTAGAAAATATGAACTTGTGATAAATGCAAAAAAAAGGACAGTTGCTAGCAAAATAACTATTATATTGTAAAGGATAACTGATTCCATTACTGTAGCTGGAAAGATTTCACTCTAAATTATTTTATTACATGCATCAAGAGTAGATCAGTGATTTTATTAAAAGAATGGTACAATACTGGCTATCTGCCACTAAGACACTTTGAAACTGTACTGAAGTATATGTGTGTACTATCGTTTCCGGGAATGGGGAGGTGAGTGGATTGGTGCTAGGGTGGGACACCCCCGGTCAGAACACTGCATTGCCAGGGTGGTCTGCACCCTTGGTGTCAACCTATTTTTTTCTTCCACCAGACATCTGGGCCGCTAGAGCATTCACCACATTGCCAGTTTTTCATCCTTCCCATTCTACATACCTATCCCCCTTCAGCTTTTCTCACACTCTGGGGCTCGGTAGTGCGTGTTTTTTGGGCGCTACAAGGCCCCTTAGGTTTCCAAAATGGCGTCCGCGGCACGCATTCACAATTCTGATGCGAAGTGCGCCGGATGCCATATTGGTAAAGGGGTTTGCGCGCGCACACCTAATGTCCGCCAGCAGCAGCATGCAGCGCACACAGATCACACGCCAGTGCTGCCATTTTGGAGCTCCATACTGCAGCTTACGTCCTCTTTTAACTTCCCACAGCTGAACACGCGTTCAACAGCATGAAGGACCCCCCACCAGCGCTATTTAAAGGGATCATCAACTACTTGCAGGTTAGTTGCTGAATTATTTCTTCTGGCTGTTGCTGCAATTCTACACCTTTTTTGTGCTTGTTAAAAGTTTCAACAATCTACAGGGAGTGGTCTGGCTGGTGCTGAAGTACTTTTTTTGGTAGCTTCAATCAAGGCTTATGCACAAACCAGTTGCTTCCAGTCAACTAGGGTGGCCTGGTAGGCCTTCCTCTTTAAATTCAGCATGACTGGGAGAATGAGCAGAGGCCACGCAGAGCAGGAAAAACCTCTAGAAGAGGGAGTGGGAGAAGGGCTCTCAGCAATAGGTCATATCCGCCCAGGGTGTTCAAGGAACAATTCTCCGACCAGAACTTCAGCAACGACTAATGTTTGAGACATCTGCATTTCACTAAGGAGGTCATCACTGAAATCTGCCAACTGCTGCAGCCACAACTCCAACCTCAGAGTAGGGCAAGGACTGCATTGCCAGTGGCTGTGAAGGTGACCATGGCTGTGAACCTTTATGAGTCTGGCTCCTTCCAGGCTGCTGCTGGAGATATTAGCAACATTTCACAGTTGCAGTGCACTGCTAAATAAGAGAGATCACTGAGGCTCTCTATGCAAAGAGAGATAACTTCCTTTCATTCCCTCTTGCCAGAGAGAAGCAGGCGGAACGAGCATGAGGGTTTGCAAGGATTGCAGTCTTACCCCATGGTGCAGGGTGCCATTGACTGCATGCATATTGCTTTGAGTGCACCACATGTCAACTCCGCCAAGTAACTGAACCGAAAGGGATTCCACTCCCTCAACAAGAGAGGACAACAGGTTTGTGCTCCATGGAGCCACTGCCACTCTCCCGAGGTGAGCATCAGCAATCCTAGTAATCTGTTGGAGAATAGATTGCTGGACTGCTGTGACACCCTGGAAGCCCCTTTTAACACTGGTATCCAGAGCCATGATGACAGTAGTCTGAGCTTCCACTGCAGCACTCAAACGTTGGATGGCTGCTGCTTGTGCTGCAATGGAAGCTGAGACATCGGACATCAGACACTGCATCATAGTTGGTTCTGCAAGCTGATGGAGTTGGCCACCTGTTACACACTGGAAAGGATGGACTCCAAGCTCTGCGCAAAGCCCTGTGCCAAGTTGGTGCTGGATTCCTCCATGCTCCTTGACATTGAACGCAGGCTTTCTGGCAGGCTTCTCAATGCACCAAGCATTTTGTTATGTACAACCATTAGCCTTTTCTGTGGCCTGGCCCACCAAAGTCCTCATCTGAGTCCTCTGCAGCAGAATTAGTGTGCAGCATCACCCTCAGGCAAGCTGGCACCTGTGCTCTCCTTTCCCCCTGCCCTGGCACCAGCGCACTTGTGCCCGGTGTCTCATACACACAGATCCCGCCTCTATGCTATCCTCTATATTAAGCACAGTGTCAACTGGTGGCTGTGAGTGTGAAATCGAGTGACAGTGTGTCTTCATCTTCATTGGCTTCCTGCTCTTCCACCACTGCCTCGGCAGGTTGCAGTTCTTGGGTATCTGTAATGAAAGAGGGACAAGGGTTGGGTTGTGGTGAGGGGAGAGGAGAAAGTAAGAAGTGCATACTTACACCATCTGCAGCTTGTGAGTCAGAAGAGATTTATGGATGTGAGAGAAGTGGGATGTGAGATGGAGGATCAGGTATGAGGATACCCTCATCTTCAATGGCTTCAGCCCCGCTGGTGCCCACGGCCTCAGCAATGGCTCTTCCCACAATGGCCACCGCTGCCTCCTCCATGGGGTTAGAACATGCAGGCATGCCTCTCCCTCTCCGCTAAGTTCCTGCTACCTCCGATTGTGCGCCACCTTCTCCTGTAAGAGAGAGGGAAGTGTGTCAGTGAGTATCGTGCAATTTGTTTGGGTGATGTGGCTGTCATGGTTGAATAGCTGGCAGTGTGTGCAAGCTGTGAGATGTGGGTGTGAGGCTTGCAACAGTGCTAAGCATTTGGGGATGAAGTGAAGCACATGAATGTTCGGTATGAGTCCTGATTGATGGAGATTTTTGGTAGGTGAGTGATGGGGGTGTAGTGAATTGAGCAGTGGCTGAGGCTAGTGGTGCAGCTGGTAGGATATGGCATTTAAAGAAGCACTCACTGACCTTGACCACTCGTGTGAGGTCATTGAACTTCTTGTGGCAAAGCAACCAGGTCCTTGGGGCTGCACTCCTAGCATTAACCTCCGCGGCTATCTGTTCCCATTGCCTTCTCATCTTGTGTCTGGAGGGCCTCCTGCCCCACTGAGGATGCAGGACATATCTCCTCCTTTCTACCTCCTCCACCTAGACCTCTAGTGCAGCTTCCGAAAACCTGAGAGCCTGCACTCTCCCTTGTTCAGCCATTCTTCTCTCTTTCCCAGGTTAGATTCAGTTGCAAAATGACTCCTAGCATCTGCTCCAGCCACAATACACTTCCCCTTTAAGAGGTGAAGGCTAACTTTAAGAAGTGCAAGTTAGTAACAATATTGGGCTCTCTGCTGATGCATGCAGCCAATGAACAGTGCGGGGAACATTCTACTCAATGTTTTCGGGGGCTAACCAATTTAACCCCCTCTGTGTCTTGTAAATTCCTTTGATTTCTCTCATTATGTCTCCTGCCCGTATCACTTCTGCCCTTTAACCATTTCCTGATCCCCAGCTTAGCACTTTACAGGTGTATGTATTTTTCTGCATCTATGTGATCTTTGTGCATGTGCGTGCATGCGTATGTGTGTGTTTTTTCCTTCACCATT